>NW_017306451.1:259970-318040 GCF_000935625.1 Nanorana parkeri | reverse complement strand
GGCTCGATTGTGATTGGCCGGGAAACTGGCTTCCCTGCCAATCAGCATCGAGCCGGCTTCCCAGGTCAATCAGGAAGCCAGGCAGTGGTTTATAAGTTATAAACCGCCGCTCGGCTTCCTGATTGGCCGGAAAGCCGGCTCCATGCTGATTGGCCGGGAAGCCGGCTTCCCAGCTAATCAGCAAAAGGCCGGTTGTTCGACCGGCTCGATACTGATTGGCCAGAAAGCCGGTTTCCCAGCCAATCAGCATGGAGCCGACCAATCAGGAAGCCGGGAGGCGGGTCATTACTCACCGCCTGGCTTCCTGATTGCCCAGGGAAGCTGGCTCCATGTTCCCCTATGGCACTGCCGGAAGTTCTGGTATCGGGGAAGGTATTGGAGCAGGTATCGGAGCATTTGGGAAGGAACCCCACACCCAAAATGGGGGGAAAAAATGTGGGGTCTGCCCTAAAATTCCAAACCAGACCCTTGATCCGAGCACAGGCCTCAGCACAGTGTGCCATATCAGGCCACATGCCCTCGGCACTGGTAGGGTGCTTTTCCAGGGGTCCCTGTGCTGATGGGGACAAGGGCCTCTTCCCCACAAGCCCTGGGGCGTTGGTTATGGGGTCTGCGTGAAGGGGGGCTTATTTGCTTCAGGGTATCACTTTAATTAAGGGGCACCCAGATGCTGCCCTCCCTTGTGAATGAGTAAGGGGTACTTGTACTCCCTACTCATTCGCTAAAGGGTTAACAATAAAGTAAAAATAAACACACCAGACGTTTAAAACAAAATCCTTTAATTGAAAAAAAACAAATATTTTTGACAATTTAAATTTATTAATAGAAAAAAAATCCCAAAAATGTATCCGACGACGTAATCATGGGGTCAATCACAACGTCCAGCTTTGTCCATGACGACAACTTGTTGAAATGACAAAAAACCCGATGCCGGCTGACCTTACTGCACGTGACGAACTGCCGCGGCAGAATGAAGAATCTGACAGATGTCGGCAATATAGAAAGATTATATCAAACCAACTGTGTACATTTGTCCCGTACCTGTCAGAGTCTTCCCACTGAATGACAACAACTGGGTTGAGCTAGCTGTAATGTCACGACTGGCTCCGCCCAGTTGTTGTCATTTAATGACAACCCAGTGCCCCCGGGTCATTTGAGGACACTGGGCTGTCACTGAATGACAACAACTCGGCGGAGCCAGCTGTGATGTTGTGGCTGGCTCCGCCCAATTGTTGCAATTTAATGACAGCACAGTATCCTAAAATAGCCTGAGGACGATGGGCTTTCATTGATTGACAACAACTACCAGTTGATGTAAATTGCGGGGGAAATGGTCTGCTTTGGCAGACAGTTCTCCCCGCTCCGGCTGTGACTACGGCTCAGCCGAGCCATGCGCCTGCCTTCGGCTAAGATGTTCGCCTTCTGTACCGGCTACTGTGAATAGCCCCGTACAGCAGCTCTGGCAGCCGAAGGATTAGCCGATGCTTTGGCTTAACCCTTCGGCTCCTTTGTGAATAACTCTAACTGTGTTCAAATAAAAGAACAGAAAAACTAACCACTGCAATGAATTTATTGTAGCTCAGACAACCCACTCTCTATGATTAAGTGAATGTGTGCATGAAACGCTTTGGAGGTCTCCATTCATCTCCTGTTGACACATTTATGAATCAATAAAGATGCAGTTGGAATAGGCTGATGTGTGGTCATCCAATTTCTATAAAATAGTGATTGCCAGCAATGAGCTGGAGGAGCACCCAGTTGCAGTGGGCAAACATGGACTAACCTGGAATGAAACTAGGTTGTACCTAGCTCAGACAACCCACCTGGGCTCCTCCATCTAAGTTGTTTTACTCACAATGATCTTATTCATAGAATCTTGCTATAATATTATCAAACAACGTGACAGCATGATGTTTCTTTAAGCATATACTGTACCTGACCACAAGTACCAGTGTATTGGATATCCTAGCAAAGATTACTGGAATCCTTCACAAGCACAGAAATAGCACAGTAAATGCAGAAATTCAGGCCTGTCAAGCTTTGTGAGCCTACAAGCAGCACTATTGATAATTGTACTATAGTAAATGGCGATACCATACCATAAAACAGGTCTAAGTGGTCACCAATGCACTGAACAGGCAAAGTATGTTCTAAACAATGGACCTGCAAGTTGTAGATAATGGCCCTGCACGGAATCTTAGTGAAATGTTTCTTTTGTTTTGCATCAAGCATACCAATCTCAGACTGCCCATTCAATTTGACTTTGCCATTATTAATATGATTATAGTTAATGATTTATGTGTTGGAAATACAACAGCACATACTGATTGTGTTACTGACTGTAATTTGTCTTCTGAGCTGTAGATGTCACTGTAGTGCAATGTTAGTCTCTATGTGCGTGCTTATCTATGATACACAGGAAGTTCCTTTCTCTATGTTTTCTTCACAATGCCATATTCATACATTTAATGTTCTTCTAAGAAAGTAAAACTTAGCATTCCTCAAGATCTCAGTGCTTCATCTAAACACATAACCAACATTATGTAGTGTATTTGGAGAGTCCTGCTTCTTTGAGCTCACACTCTAGGAATAAAAGGAAGACATAGAACATGCCTTGTCAGATAGAAGAGGAGGAAGCAGTGATTAATTTGTGACTAAAGGCAACATTTTAGGCCAGATTATACTTACCTCAAAAGGCTATAAGGGTTTGCTTGAAGGCTTGAATTCAGAGAAGGGGAAAAACATGACTGAAGGTTATTAGAGTGAAAGTGAGAAGATTTGTGGAGGTTGTATTTAAAGTGATCTTGTCAACCATTTAAAATGTTAAAGGAAAAGTCCTGCATAAAGGCAGTTCTAAGCCCTTTATTGTCTCCCTGTCCATTGAGAGCATTTCAGGGACCATTAAGGAACCTTTTAATGGATAGGGTCAGGTTGGTGGGTGAGGTTTAGCTCATAAGTTGGGTCCCCAGTCAGAGGTGTAACTAATAACTTCAGGGCCCCGGTGCAAGAAACCATGAAGGACCCCCCCCCCCACCTCCGCAGTTACCGGGCCCTCTTCTTTCTTTCCAAGCCCCCTCCCCAAGTGATGGAGTGCCAGGGCCCAGTCACACATGTGACCGCTATGACCCTGGTAATTCCACCAGTGGTAGTGCAAGGTGCCTCCTTGTGGTTGACAAATTCATAACCTATAGTATATGAGCTGAGCAGTTTTGGACTGCTATAGATGAATTTGTCACACACAAGGAGGCACCTTCCTTTACACCAACACCACCTCGCAACTTTTGCTTACCGCTCTCCTCAGCAGTGGCGTCACACCCTCACATAGCCCATGCTCCTCTCCTCAGCGTGTCAGTGCTACATCCTCCACTAATATCAGCGGCAGTCATCATCTTGACAGTAACCTGCTGTGTTCTTCTCACACAGAGCCAGCTGAGTGGAGAGAGCTAGCCAGGGGGAGAACGCAGTCTAATGAGAAGAGAGCAAGCTGCCAGATAGCCCTTCCCCATCCACCTGACATGCCATAGGAGTCCCTCAGTGCCTTGGTAGTGAGGTGAGGGGGCGGGCCCTCTCCTTTCTTTCTGACCCCACCCCCCCAAGTTGCCCGGTTGTATGTGCGGCCTCTGCGACCCTGGTACTTCCAGGGTCACAAATAGGAAGAATTCTTAAAATTACAGGTATTAGTAGGTATCTTGTGGTGTTGTAAATGGCTGACGGTATGTGGAAATAGGCAAAGAAATCTATAGAGCAGGGGTAGCCAACCTCATTCACACTGGAATCGACCTGCACATACAGCTCCCTGCTGCGTGCAGGGCGGTACCGAGCAGCTCCCGGGAAGGACAGATGCTGCGTGTGATTAGTACGCAGCCCCCGTATAGCCGAGTAGTCCCATAGAGAAGGACGGGGGCTGCGTACTAATCACACGCAGCACCTGTCCTTCCCGGGAGCTGCTCGGTATGGCCGTGCACGCAGCACAGAGCTGTACGTGCGGGCCGATTCCAGTGTGAATGAGGCTTTAAATATAATCAGTATGTAACTGGCAGGCAGTGAGGGAACTTACAGGGAAAAACAGTTTGCTGGCTAGAGGTCAGAAAAAGGTTTGCTGGCAGACGGGCTTTTATTAAAGAACAGACTCCCTATGTCTCTTTTACAATAAATGCTCCACTGTTGCCTGCCAGTAATGTTTTTTTTCTAAATGCACACTGACTCATGTCCTCACATTGCAAAGTGAACATGCTCTTTTCCTTTGGTAAATCATGGTCAAAGTCTAAAATTGCACTTATTTCTTGCTACAGGCCCAAAACATTATGAAACACTGAGTTTAAAAAAACAAGTCCATATCAGAATATCCCTGTGAAGGAAAACTGTATTAAAAGAAATACTTGGGCTATTATTGCTGACCTCCTAATGAAATACTAGTTGCCTGGCTCTTTCTGGCTTCAAAACTTTCTCAATCTATACATAAGAACATTAATGCAGATTAGGAAAGTCAGAGTGCAGTCAGAACATGTCATCTGCATACTTTCCAGGCCAATGCCCCATAAAATACTAAAGCCAATACATCAGCATAACAGCCAGACAAGCAATATTTTTAAAAAGTTCAGCAATAAAGGAATCCATGCTTCCTCAATATACTGTATGTTAGGGAAATCCAGCAAGCAGACATAGAACAGGTATTGTGATAGCTGCGGTGCATACCGATGTGAGACGTTTTCGTGCTAAGATTGCACATAGTCGTGCGCATGAGTGTCGACTTAGATGCGCATGTTCGCACTAGGGCCGTAGATCATTTTTTTTCCTGGGGGGGGTTCAGCTTCCTCAAATTATAAGATTTTTATCTAGCAGACACACCAAGGTTTGAAAAAATATACCGGCCATATCATTCCTAAACCAATCCTTTCCCAATGAAACATTATGAATAATATCAGTGCAAAAACAACAAAGGGTGCTGTAACAGGTTATACATAAGAAAGATAAATAAAATACTGTCCACAAACCCATTCAAGCTGGCCATACACCTGGAGAATTTCTTTCAAATGTTTTTAATTTACGCAAAGATCGTTTGATTTTTTTAATGGTTGATGGGTCTAATGGATGCTGGTATTTGACCGTAGTGACAAGGAAAATTGAAGAGGCAGGATTAAAAATGTTTCTTGTTTCTTATCTGAACGAATTACATTCTAATTGTGATTCTCATTTGGGCACAATTTGACATATTGTAATATGCATTTACAAGGTACAAAACAAACTTGTTTAATACGTCCTGGAATGGATTCAAGTAGAAAGTCTGGATGAAATTTTTAAAGTCCAATAAACCTTTTTTTTTGCATACATCTACTGCTGGCACGAAGAGAAGAGGAGAGACACAGTGTAAGTCAATACACGCAGCCGGGAACATGCATGTTGGACAGAAACTGTCGGACAGGAAGAGACAGCATCTGCAGTGGATCAGAGACCGGCACCAGCACTGGAGGGACTCCTGAATACAAGTGGAAGGAAGAAGATGATCGGATCAAGAGGTATCATTTAAGGTAAGTCCCTAAAGCAGCATGTGGGGGGGGGGGAGAAAAACATTTGTCACTTTAAAGCTTTTGAATAAAATTAGTTGACTCAATGATGGCATCATCAAATGTTCTGATGGATGATTTTGAACGACTGTTCAAAGGAAATTCTACCAGTGTATGGCCAGCTTTACTCTTCCTTGCTACCTTGGTTACATAGAAGATTGGTGCATAAATGTTTTAGTGTCAAGTAGCAAAAGACCGGTAGTCAGTGTTGTTTGTTACATTGCAATTCCTTCTTGCTGCATCCAGGGGGTTGCTTAAAAACCAACTCCGGGAAAAAAATAATAATCCTTGCAGTGGGGCTAGCCCTGCACTGTAAGGATTAAGTGTTCGTTTTCATCTAGGGACTACAATAAAAACGTTATACTTACCCGATCCTCCGAGCCAGGTTGCTCTTAGACCGGTCCTTCCAGCCTCACTACCCCTCCTCTGCAGTGGTGTAAGGATCCTGTGAGTCATCACGTCCAATACACAGTGTCTAGGACTTAAGGACACCGAGGGACATACCATCGCTGCAGTGTAGGATGAGACAGGCTGGAGGGAGCGCTGTGACAACCAGCCGACTCAGAGGTTCAGGTGAGTATGAATTTGTTATTTTACTCCCTAGACAAAAATGAGCAGTTAATCCTTGCACTGCGGGGGTAGCTCCACTGCAAGGGTAATATCAATGTTTTCCGGAGTTGTCCTTTAAGACTGAACATAAACCAACAGATCACTCTCACCAAGAGAGCAGCCTGGTTACCTGTCAAATATATATACCCTAATATTGTATCCTGTGTTTTTGTGTATGTTCACCCTAATGCACAGTCATGGGAAATTGCAAACATTCATTTGTGCCCTTTATACAATACACAATATAAACAGTGTCCATATATATCAATTCCTTGAGGGACCTAACTCAATGTGTTCCTGCCAGTGCATACCAGTGGCCATGTGTTCAGTGCTGCTGGCTGTAAACCAGCCCTTAAAAGTCCACTTCCAAAAATGAATCCATTTTTTCTGTGCTAAAAATACCACTGTGCCTCCTTTAATAAAAAGCTGCTCACCAGACATTGTTTGACCCATTATTTAATAGGTAAGGTCAAACTGCGCTTTTTAAATCTCTTTGTTTCTTAAAAACATTAAAATCACTTCCATCTCTAAGTGCTGTAACTAGCACTGTTGAAACGTCTAAACTCAGGGATTCATCAAATTGACTTCCTCAGGAAAAAGTGGCGTAGTGGTTAGCGCTTCTGCCTTGCAGCACTGGGGGTCCTTGGTTCGAATCCCAGCTGGGGTCACTATCTGCAAGGAGTTTGCATGTTCACCCTGTGCATGCGTGGGTTTCCTCCGGGTACTCCAGTTTCCTCCCACCCTCCAAAGACATGGGTTAATTGGCTTCTCTCTAAGTTTGCCCTCTATGTGTGATAGGGACCTTAGATTGTAAGCTCCTTGAGGGTAGGCTCTGATGTGAATGTGCAACTATGTAAAGTGCTGTGTAAATTGTCAACGCTATATAAATACCTGTAATAAATAAATAAACCCTGCTATTTTTTTTTATGCTCATCAGTGCCATCTAGTGGCCATAATACGGCATTACACTGAAACATTTGAAACTACATTCCTATAAAGAAACGATTACAGGAGAACTATGGGGTTAGGGCTTTACCCCGTAGTTCTCCTCAGGGTAACGGAAGGACACAAACTAGCGTCCTCCCGTCACCCAAAGCTTAGTAGCTTGCGGTATACTGAGACGCCGCAGCCAGAACGGATCCTGACAATTCTGTCTGGATCCACCCAGCTACGTGAGTGACAGCTGGCTCTGCCTATCTAGAGGCAGAGCCAGCTGTACCTGCCCCCTCCACCATCCTTTCCGCCAGTCAGTGCTGGAGGATCGGACAGGGGAGGGGGGTAATCCCTGCAGGGAGCCGTGAGTGACAGTCACGGCTCTCTGCACGGATAGATCGAGAAGTGAGCGAGCGCTGGTATGTGTTTGCTCACTTCCCGATCTACTGAGATCGTTTATTTTGGCATATATCCCCACAGGTGGAATGTTCACAGATATTCATAGGGTGAAGGGCCCTAAGGCCCCATTCACACTGAGCGACACTTACCTCGAGCGGATTTCCGCGTGGCCGGGATAGCCGACTGTTCGGGCGACGTTGCAGCGACGATCGTGCGACCTTCAGCGTCGGGCTGCATGGAAAAAAAGAAAACTTGCGCGACATCCGCGGGAAAAAGGGTCCCGCACAAGCGAAAGTGACGAGCGACATGGAGCTGCACAAGAGAACAGCTCCATTGAAAATCATTGGACGGCGACTTCTCACGATATCGCGCAGCAAATATGCGCGATATTGCGGCGGAAATCGCGCAATTAAACGCCCAGTGTGAATGGGCACTAAGGATAGTTCATAAATAGACCCCTTTTTTGTAATTATTATTTTTAAACTTTTAACAAAGTATTTGATTTTACGCTATGGAGCTTTCTTTCTTTGTTTGTTTTTTCCTGATACAATTGGTTTGGAGTGGGTGGAATTTGCATATTGAAATCAAAAGTAGAAAACGGTGCAATCACATAGAGGTCCTATTTCAATTCATCTTCATTGTGCACAATTGTGCTCATTCTCTGCCTGTAACTTAAGAAAAACTATATTAAAGAAAATAACTGCCTTGTGGCAAAGACAGCAGGACAAGGAAAGAGAATTGCTTGCTTCCTGGAAGGAGGACAATCTACAATTTGTTCAGTAGAACAAGTGCTTGGAAGGGTGACTTGTGCATAGCACGGTTAGAACTGTCCCTGATTAGGAGAAGTCGATCAACACTCACCAAGAGAGGAGTCTTTCAACCAGATGTCAATGAGTGTATCACAGGGCTATGAGTACAAACACAATTAACAGTGACCTAGATCTAACTGTGCCGAATGCAGCAATTGATGTTTGAACTTTCTTGGTGACACAGTATAACCGCAGTGGACTGCGAAAACGGCAACTGTGTATATAGCTGAGTTAAGTCAATAATCGGCACACCGCATGTGATTAGCATGATCAATGTATCACAATATAGTTGGATGATGACTGAGAAGTATGCACTAAGTGAAAGAAACAGTATACTTCTGTTTGACTGTACATTAATTGGGCAGAACAGCCTTGACAAAGCAACTATACAGAGAATCTTCTCCCAAGGAACTATCCCAGCGGTTTAAGAAACGTTGTAAATATCCATGCAAGCAATGTGGGTCATAACATTGGTTAATGATACAAGGAATGAGTGGATTGGATGAGGGCCGCCTAGGTTTGTGTTTGTGTGTGGTGTGTTTTGACAACGTTGTCATTTTAATTGGGGTTGTTTAGGTAATGGTGTTACATATTTTTTTTTTATTTCACATATTTTTATACAGAGGAATATGGACAATTAAACAGTGAGATATTCATGAAAGCTTAAATCAGCATGAGTGTCATAGTCTCAGGACTATTAGATGATATTGAGTCCATATAAATCAGAAAAGATTAGAAACATCCTGCCATTATAAGTTCTTAAGACAGACCAAAGAATAGAGAAGGAAAAATATTGAAGAAAGAGTAAAAAGGAAAGAGAAGGGTATAGAAGGGTTGAGAAGGGTCCCTTAAAAAATAATAAAAAAACAAAAAAGTAAAAAAAATAAGGGAATAAAGAAAAATGTATTAGGGGGAAAGGTCAGATAGAGAGCAGACGTGGTTCAAATTGAGGGGATAATGACGGACCCAAGGGGACCAAACTGCTTCAAATTTAGTCATGGTGTTATAGAGTTTGGCTGACTTCTGTTCATGCGTCATAACCCAGGAGACATGGTTCTTTGCATTATAAATATTTAGGAATGGTGTTTTCCATGATCTAGGCTAGGTTCACACCTAGGCGACTCCTGTGCATGATTAAGTAAAGGATGGACACCGGCACTCCAAAGTGGAGTGCCGGTGTCCATCCTTTACTTATACTATGACGGAAGCCACCCGTTGACACCTGCTGCACCCACTTCTTATCTCATGGAGCAGCGGTTCCGTGTGCGATGGGTACACGGACTGTATCCTGTGCACGATTGCTTGCACGGTCGGGAGTCGCCAAGGTGTGAACCGATCGCACTGTGGGTGCCATTATTTTCTAATGGCACCCCAGTTGCGCTGGGTGGATTACTAAAAAAGCAGCGCGTTGTGTGTCGCAAAAAAAGGTGCTTGAACCTTTTTCTAGCGATTGCCACGTGGATCTCACCCCATTGAAATCAATGGGGCCGCGCGGCAATCGCTGTGTGCACTAGGCCCGGGTGTCGTGCAGGTGGGAACCTACCCTTAGTGATTTCCAGGTTATGGTGTTACATTTTCTTAAATTGTTTTACTAAATAAAGCAAGACATGTTTTGATACATTGCAAACCCTGATTTGGTAACTTCTTAAAGGAGAATTATGAGGCGAGTTATATTCACTAAGCCTCATAATCTGAGCCAACCTGTGACAATGAAACTGTCACAGGTTGGCTCAGTAGATTGGGAAGTGAGCAAACACATACGTCGCTCGCTCACTTCTCGATCTATCCGTGCAGAGAGCCATGACTGTCACTCACGGCTCCCTGCAGGGATTTCCCCTTCCCCTGTCCGATCCTCCAGCGCTGACTGGTGGAACGGATGGGGGAGGGGGCAGGTACAGCTGGCTCTGCCTCTAGATAGGCAGAGCCAGCTGTCACTCACGTAGCTGGGTGGATCCAGACAGAATTGTCGGGATCCGTTCCGGCGTCTCAGTATACCGCTAGCTGTAGCTCGCGGTACACTGAGGTTTGCATGACGGGAGGACGCTAGTTTGTGTTCTCCCGTGACTCTTAGGAGAACTATGGGGAAAAGCCCTAACCCCATAGTTCTCCTTTAAACTGCCCTGTCTTTGCCACAAGGCAGTTTCTTTCTTTAAGGGAATTTGAATATTGCTCTGGAGAACTCTAGCCAAATTTTATATACATTCATTCTCGTCAATCAATAGTATTTCTTTTACTCCCTCTATCATGTGGCTTTCTCTGTTGCTCCTTTTCTATATATAGTTCTCCTTCTCCTCAAGGTACCTTTAGCCTACAGCCAAGCAGAAGTTCTTTCACGTTTACCCAGTTACTCATCAATCTTCTTTTTTTGCCTTCACCTCACACACCAATCTGTCACATTTGCTAAAAAAAACCCTGCTGCATCAAATCTTAGGTGATTCATTTCAGTGCAGCCACCTTCCAGTAACTTTCTCTCACCTGTATGGATTTTCCAACTGTAGTTGGGGGGAGTAGCAACTGCTCAGCTACACCACTCATTTACTGGTTAGGAGCTTACATCCAGCTAACAAGTATGCTGGCCCTAGCAGCCAGAATTCCTCTCATTTCCCCCTCCAGAAATAGCAGCCTGAACCAACATAAAGTCACTTGATCCACCGATTGACAGTGCAATGCTCTGCAGGCCATAATGCAAAATGAATACATAAATAAACATATTTTCTTTTTGCACTATGCATTTCATTTTTTTTTTGCAAAAAGCAGAATATGTCTTAAAAAACTGACCTCAGATCCAGACAGCAGTTCCTTACTGCCCTACAGTGCAGTTGTAATCCTACTAACTACTATCAAAGTGCTAGAAATTCTTATAGACAAAATGTTTCAATATCTACATGGTGATGGAAAGGCTAATATTGACCATGAATGATAGGTCTATGCATTTAGAAAACAGGTCACAAACCTTATGCTGGCCATAGATCATGTAACTATAAAATTGTTTTTTTTTAACATGTTGTGTGGTCTCCGTGTCACCTGGACGAAGGGACCCCGTGTGGCCCTGAAACTTTGGCTGTATGTGACGCTATAAAAATAAAGTTGCACTGATTTTTTTTCATCTTCATATGGAGTTTTGATGACGCTTCTTCTCATTGTGAGTTGGATTGCTTGGTGCCATCCTTGCTGTCAACACAAGCACTTTCCCTTAAAGCTGTATAGGGTGCAGTTTAGGACAGCACCATATTGGAAGAAATTACATCTGGTCGTATTTGTATTGCTAAGTCAGTGTCAGGAAGTGTTATCTAGGCATCCCTGCCTGACAGCTCAGCCTGATCTTCAACTCTCTCTGGAGTAGCATCAAAGCTTTACCAAAAAAAAAACAGTCAAAACATATGCTTAGCTCTGTTTTCAGACAATAAAGGTCCAATGTCACACAGATGATGTCATCCCTCATTCTTCTTTGGCTGACACCAAGGGGGTTATTCACTAATGAGCCGAAGGATATAGCCGTAGCGTCGGCTAATCCTTTGACTCACTTCGGCCGCCTAAGCCCTTGGGTTCAGCTGAACTGAAGGGCTGTTTTATTTGTTCTCCTGGAATGACAGGCCACTGTCCTCAGGTCATTTAAGAACAGTGGCCTGTCATTGCATAAAAACAAATGAGCAGAGCAACCTGTGATGTCACTGCCGGCTCCGCCCATTTGTTTTCATTCGGCCGAGACCTGAGATGACCCATTTGACAGCTGCTGGCCAAATGTAAACAGTTAGGCAGAGCTAGCGGTGATGTCACCACTAGCTCTGCCAATTTGTTTACATTTTGCCGGGTTGGCGGGCGCCGGGTATTTTATTTTTTTTATCCGGACGAGTCGTGGGCAGCACTGGACGTCGTGATTGACATTTGGATTACTGCGGTAGATCCACTATTTTAATTTTTTAATTAAAGGAATTGTGAAAAACTTTTGTTGTTTTTTTCAATTAAAGGATTTTTTTGTACAAGTGGTGTGTTTATTTACATTTTACTTTAACCCTTTAGTGAATGAGTAGGGGTACAAGTACCCCTTACTCATTCATAAGGTGGAGCAGCATCTTTATTAAAGGGGGTACCCAAATGCAAAAAAGTCCCTCTGCCCACAGACTCCCACAACCACCAGGCCAAAGTTGTCCTCATCGGCAAGGGAACAAGGTGCTTTTCCAGGGGCTGAGGGCATGTGGCCTGGTATGGCGCGGGGGGGACGACGACGCTAGCTCATCCCCTACTTTACTACCATGCCAGGCCTGTGCCCTGATTAAGGCTCTGGTTTGGAATTTTAGGGGGGACCCCACTTTTCCCCCCATTATTTGGAGTGGGGATCCCCCTTAAAACTCCTACCAGACCTAAAGGGCATGGTATGACTTTTGGGGGAACCCCACGAACTTGATTTTTTTTATTTTTAACTGGGGTCCCTACTAACATTCCTACCAGACCTAAAGGGTCTGATATGGTTTCTGAAGGGGACCCCATGCTGTTTTTTTTTCTTTTATCAACATGTCTTTTTTTTATTCTGTTCGCTAGCTGAGGTAGCGAACAGAATAACCAAGCGCATTTGGTTATTCACTCACTGCTATTTGGCCCCTATAAGTCAAATGGGTTATTCACTTCGGCTCAGTCGAACATGCTGAGCATGTTCAGCTGAACCGAAGGGAGACAAAGCCAGCTGATGTACGGCTGAAATCAGCCATACTCGGCGTTCAGCTCCCTTCACTTAAGCTCAGTTATTCACTTGGCTGCCGAATAACCCTCCAAGTCTAAACTAAACCTTGCTGTGAATTACAGGAGGCGGATATCAAGCCTGTTTAATTGTATAATCACAAATGCATTATTGCATAATTCCTTTTGCTTGTGTTTTCCTGTATCTGCTTGGAGGTCACGTTATCATCATTTACTTAACATTCAGGGGCATTTAGTAGAGGGATATAGGTCATTGTAATGCTAGGGCTCCCCCTCATGGAGTAGGTACACATTGCAGTCTAACACACGTTGCTAAAAGGCAGTAATTTGGGATTCTCCTGAAACTCTGTAAAGGAAAGTTTTGCTAAGGTAGAATTAGAAGCTGTCATTGCTGACTTATTCTGCATCTGCAAATGCTATTTCCTGGTTGTCATGCTGACCTTCTAGCTTCGATACTGTGAGTCATAGACCTAGAACAAACATGCAGATGATGAGTCATGACTTTACTTTAACTTTCCTGATCTGCATACTGGTCACAGGTCAAAAAGTGACTCAAAAAGTACTGAAGCCAGTAAATCAGAATAGTAGCCAGCAAAATTGGAATTTCAGAATGTCAGCAATGAGAGCCCCCATGTTTCCTCTGGGAAAGGTTCACTATTTTTAGCCACATTTTAATAAATTCGTATAATACTGTATAAAAATTTGATGTGTTAATGTCACAATGTCTGATAGAAACGGAAAAAGAGGTTCATTATCTACATTGCTTTGCTACTTACACAAGCTCAATACTTTGACATATGGTCACTAAACTAAGTGCAGTTTGCTCAGTGGTCAGGATTATATATAAAGTATAGCCCACCATACAGAGTGCAGTGGTCAGGAGTATGCAACATACAGCACGGAATACAGAATGCAGTGAATAGAATTAGGTGTTAGTTAGGTGTGATACTCTGTATGCACTGCTGGATGGTACATAACCCTTACTGTTGTATGTCGCACATTTGGCATACATGGCCCTGCACTCTGTCTACTGGACTGTATGCTCTTTTGACCCACGCACTCTGTACACTGGCCTGTACATGACATTCCCTATCACTGCACTCTGTACAAAACATACGCCTAAACTCTGCACTATATATGTTATATTATATTTACTGCAAGTGTTCATTGTCTCAGAAGTTGCTGGTTGCTAAGTAGTCCCTGACTATTTTAATGACATTCCTCTTTAAAGGAGAACTATGGGGTCAGGGCTTTTCCCCTTAGTTCTCCTTAGGGTAACGGGAGGACACAAACTAGCGTCCTCCCGTCACCCTAAGCTCAGTATACCGTGAGCTACAGCTCGCGGTATACTGAGACGCCGCAGCTGAAGCGGATCCCGACAATTATGTCTGGATCCGCCCAGCTGCGTGAGTGACAGCTGGCTCTGCCTATCTAGAGGCAGAGCCAGCTGTACCTCCCCCTCCCCCGTCCGTTCCGCCAGTCAGCGCTGGCAGATCGGAGCGGGGAGAGGGGAATCCAGCCCCTCCCCCTGTCACGGCAGAGAGCCGTGACAGGATCGAGAGGTGAGCGAACGCCGGTATGTGTTCTCTCACCTCCCGATCTACTGAGCCGACCTGTAACAGTCTCATTGTCACAGGTCGGCTAGAACTGTGAGGTGAGTGAAACTGTGATAGTTCTCCTTTAAGGCAGGTTCAGACAAACAGCTTTATGTTTTTCACTTGAAGCACAGTAATTAAAGCATATTTTGTACGTATAGGGCTGTGGCATATGTGTTCATGTATACAGCGAGTAGGCTCAGGTTCTATTTAAATGTTTTTCCTGAGTGTCCAAGGGTGCTCCAAGTCTGTCACAATCTTAGCAACACCCCTACAGCTAAGTGTTGCCAATTCCTAGAGAGCAGAAGAAAAAACACCAGTTCTGGTCCTCATTCGGTTGGTGACCTAAGAAGGTCAGTCTGCTTGACAGTTTTAAGAAAGGTTCCCCTGTAGTGTAATGCGCCCTGCAACCATGGATGATCGGCCTTTGGTGTTCGGCGTGAACCCCTGTAGACTAGGTCTGGAACCACTATACACTGAGGCATACTTCATTAGTATGTAATTGTCTATTTCCCCATGAAGCCTAAGGTTGAGAAGATTGGGGATCTGTGAAAGAGTAGTGAACCAGAGTGTTGGTCACAGGAGTTTTGGATCCACCATCAACAATTCTGAATAGTAGGCCCTGCAGCAGGAACTGGCTACACAACCTTCTGCAATGGGTGTTGCCTCAAACACAGATGAATAATACCATTCCAAAAATGTTTTCTTTTAACAGATTTTATATTATTATCTTAATGTATGATAGATAACCAATTAGTACAAAACTCAATTTAAAAACATTACAAAAATATACAAATTTCAATATCACAAGATTACAACAAATACAATATCAGTTATATTTGCATCCAGGCCATGGGGCTATTAGAGAGAAAATGTATACCAGCAAGCGTGTAACTATAGCAATAGCAAACCATGCAACTGCTATATGGCCCAGATACAGAGGCCCAAAGCTGTCCAGATGCACAAGAATTAATGCTGATAGCAATACATTTGACTAATACATTTGGATAAAATAAATGTACATATAACTTCAGTTATATAGCAACAGTATTGGCTTACAACAGCCATTGCCCTGCTCCTGATGGCACATTTTCAAAGCACAGAGAAGCACTATTAAAATGAATCGAAAGTGGGGGGAAAAATGCAGAAGGAAGCCCAGTTGTATAACTTGTCAAAGATATGGACCTAGCCTTTCCTCCAATCACTAGAGTAGTTGTCTTTTAGATGGAGATGGCGGTTAGGGGGCCTTAACAGTTTTGCTATGGGCCCCATTACATATAGTTATGACTCTGTACACCAGGCTGTACTGTGGGAGGCCACGCACACCGGCTGCTGTGTAGAATTATTTTTGGACTATACTGCACCCAAAATGGGAGCTTGTCAAGAAATAGTCATGGCTGCAGTTAGTTTTATGATATGCCTTGCAGATCTTACCCTCTCTTTAGTTCTGCCACTTGATTTACACATAAATGTAAAAGAAAGAAGGCAAACACAGTGTAAAGGTGTTCTGGCTTTTCCTGCTCAGCCACCCCTGCCAACAAATCCTACCCCATACATCATTTCAAGTGTATAGGGACTCCTCAAGAACTGTATAAAACCCAAGACCCTGGTGAGATCTGCTACTATAACGATGTCTCTCCTGTATCCCTCTCTGCTTTCTTCCTCTGCAGACTCTGGATAGTTTCCATCAGCTTCTGTATTTGTTGACATTGATGCTGTGATATCAGTGCAACCTGAGACTCCAGTTTGTGCTGCTGCTCCTGGTATTTCCTGCATGCATTCTTGTATGTGAGGAAAAGATTCCTGCAACCATAAAACACATAGCACCCACACACATATTAGTATGTATTTCCTATCCAGCTAACCCACTCATCATGACACATACCTATACCAATTTCATAATGGCAATGTCCGACAGGGGCTATTTATTTAAAGGGTCAGTCCACCCAAAACTCTTAAAGTGTAAGTAAAGTTTCCCAAAAACTTGCTGATTGACAGGCTTTCTATGTCAGAAGAGATGGTTTAAGTGTTTTCTGCAGTTTTTATTTTTTTGTACGCTGAGCCGTGCATGCCCAGCTCAGCACACAGACCCGGTATGCCGAGATGAAGTAACAATCGTGTGCATGCGCAGGAGTTACATCAAAGACTTGGGAGAAGATGGAAGCGCCAGAAAGGGAGGAGCGTAGACCTGAAGAGGATTCGTTTGGCAGCTAAGAATGTCATAATTCCTAATATGCTATGTATACTAGCACATTATGGCTAAAAGCTCCAGGGGGAGGGGTATTTTTTTTATAATTGCCTTTACCCCTGCTTTATGTTTTTGGTAGATTCAGGAAAATTTTAGTCCATTTCCAATTTTATTTTTACAATGGGCTCCTCCCCATATATATATATAGTACTCATGTTATCCATGTTTCTCCTCCCTGGTCCAGGGCTGGTCATCTTCTAAGCTGAATGATGTCCAACTTCATTCAACCCACTAACTATGAGCCAAGGGCATCAAGGACACACCCCCTTGGTGGTGCATCTTCACGCCAGCCTGGGCTCACAGGAGAACGCTCAGAGTAAGATAATCTCTGAATAGCCATTGTGCCGAGCAATAAAATCTCTGTTTTCAGAGCAGCAGGAAAGCCAGTAAGCACAGAGCAGTACCAGGTCCTTAAAGATCACAGCCAGCAATGTAATAGTTCCAGCTACTACAGTGCTTTACAGGATCCCCAAAGTATCACATATGCACATACAGATAACAATCACCTGTCCCCCATGAAATATCCAGATACCACACCCCTAAATGGATAAAGCAAATGTATACAAAGAACTATGGGATTTTTAAGGTGTCATACGATTACTCATGACATATGCGTAATGTTCAGCTTTAAGTCATTGGGGGACATGACTCCTATCTGCTCTGACTAGAGTTCAGCTTTAAGTCATTGGGGGACATGACTCCTATCTGCTCTGACTAGAGTTCATTTTAAGTCATTGGGGGACATGACTCCTATCTGCTCTGACTACACTGTCATTAAAGTGTACACATATTTTTTTGCCATTTCTGTTAATACCTGTGGGCCTTAAAGAAATCTTTGATTGTTTGTGCAGACTGGATATTCTGACCATGGACTTCACCAGCTATCTTGTCCAATTCTGACATCATGCTTTCAACTCGTTCTTTTGTTTCGCCGTTTCTGGAATTGCAAAAAAGAGAGCAAAGAAAACGTGTCACATACATCTACATACACATCACATACACACATTACAAAGGAGTCTGAATAGACAACTTCAGGTCTGGATTTACTATTAGGCTAAGAAGACTTGTGTTACCAGGGTCGCCAGTGGCGGCGCGGGTTCTCCTTCCTCCTGGCAGGACTCCGGGCGCCGGAATCGCGGGCACGCATGCACGAAATGCACGATACACAGGCTGCACGCGTGGCTGCACCACTTAGCGCCTTCAGGTGTTAGCCAGGCTGTGGGAAGTTCCCAGCACACATCATCCACCCCTTCGGCCCTGGTATTGGCTCCTGGATGGGGAAGCTTCCTGGTCGTCTCGGCAACCAGGGGGTGGTCCTAGGTTTGACTGGATATTTATTCCAGTTGCTTCTACCTCTATTGTGTGATCTCCCAGCCCCCTGTACCATGAAACTGCCTTGCCTCCTGACCCTTTGCTCGAACTCCCGATTACCGACCCTTTGGCCTTCCCTTCTGTTTTTGAACCGAGCTGCCTGCATCGACCCAGATTGAACCTGACTACTCTTTTTGGATTTCCCCTTTGTACCTCAACCTCGGAGGACTTGGCTTGTCGCCCCTGCCAAGGGGTTCCACTTACGGCCCAGCCGTACTCGCCTGACAACTTGTGCCTACAGACAGCAAAGGGAAAGAGGCAGTTTTTTTCTGTATAGTCATTGGCCACACATTTTTTCCATGCATCATAACTATTAATAAAGTAATCTTATAAAATCTTAATTGCACATTGTCACAATGTTTTATGTCAGGTTAGGAGCATAGCACTCTTCCATAGGATCAATTCACAAAGTTAACACACCAGGATAAGGATCATTATTTAAAAAAAGTGATAGTTATTCTCTGCTGAGCCCACTGAGATTTGAAGATTACAGTCACATGGGTAAAATAAAGCTTCTTATTCTTATGTTAAAGCTTTGTGAGTTGAACCTCATATGTTATTCTTCGGTGTTGTGAGTGAGGTGTTATTAATTACACTTATTCATGTTATGGCATACTAAATACATATTCTTGATCCACAGATATTCTGCTGGAAAGGCCCAGCCCCCACCCTACCCCTGCCAGGCTGTTGTATTCAGACAATGCTGGGTGTTAGGGATGCCACCTGTCCAGGATTCACCCGGACATTCCAGGTTTTGAATGCTGTGTCCAGGTTGTGTGGCAGCTGAGACACGGACACAAGATGTCGTCAGGCAGACAGGGGCAACTATGGGGCCATGGTGTTCCTGGTTGTAAACAGCCTCAGGCTTACACAGGACAGGTCTGCAGCTCTGCTCATCACTAAGTATGCCTGTGGACTGCGTTCTCTCCCCCTCCCTCTCTCCCCCCCACTTATTTTCCCCCAAACATGTTCTCCCCCTCCCTCTCTCCCCTGGCTGTCTCTCCTCGCTCTCTCCCCTGGCTGTCTCTCCTCGCTCTCTCCCCTGGCTGTCTCTCCTCGCTCTCTCCCCTGGCTGTCTCTCCTCGCTCTCTCCCCTGGCTGTCTCTCCTCGCTCTCTCCCCTGGCTGTCTCTCCTCGCTCTCTCCCCTGGCTGTCTCTCCTCGCTCTCTCCCCTGGCTGTCTCTCCTCGCTCTCTCCCCTGGCTGTCTCTCCTCGCTCTCTCCCCTGGCTCTCTCCTCGCTCTCTCCGGTATACTCAAGAAAAAAAAACTGCAGCGCGGCGCTATAGTGTTCGGGTTTCGCTACTGGGTGTGCTGCTGTGAGAATACCTAAACAGTGACTATAAAATCATGCCATTATTTATTTCCCATAAAAATCCAGTGACAGCTTTTTAATTACCAGAATGCAAACGCAATATTAGGGAAATTATTAATACAAGATCTGTTAACTGTGGTTGAGAAGTAGATTTGAATAACACTGCTTTAGTGCCCTGTTATTTATGTAGTATTCAACAATGATGTTGTGTTTAAACTATAAATTCTACTGCAGGTACAATTAGAAAAAACATGTATCTTGTAGGCCAGACCTTTGCGTTGCATTACTGCATTCATGTTAATGTTCAATTTGCCACATGGTAGCGTGCGTTGTGGTAGGACAGCCCATTAATTGTGACTGCATCTTAACAGATCTTTTAAAGCACTTTTTTCCAGCCCACCACATTGCACAGTTCACATCTAAAGGTGGCCATACACCTTACGATTATCGGATGGCATTTTCGTCCGATGATCGAACCGTCGTACGATAGTCGTACGGCGGCCCCATTATGCCCCGATTATCGCAAGGTTCAATTAGCCGTAATTAAAGAAAAGCACCTGGACGAATTGCGGTAATCGACCGCACGTATTTTCGTTTGCGCATGAGCAGTGTAGATCGTACGATTTTTGACGTACGGAAACGCCACTAACCTTGCGAAAATCGTACGATCGACCAAAGTTTTCATACATGCTTGAAAGTCAGAAGTCGTACGATTGTACAGTATTTGCGGTTGTACACTGCCCATACACCTTGCGATTATCGGACGAAAATGCGATCGCATACGATTATCGTACGATAATCGTAAGGTGTAAGGGCACCTTAACTTCTGAGCATTATAGTGCACTAAAACTCAAGTCAGGTGTGTTATGAGTTGGGGAAAGGGTGTTGGAGTGCAATGCAAAATGAAGGCCACAACAACACAAAATTATGGACCTGTCCATCAAGGACTGTTGTTATATGGACACTGAATACTTACAAAAGAAATACTGTACATTCTTTTAAAAGCACAGAGGATTTTAACACAGTGAAAAGTTAGCATACATACTGTTTTAAAGACTCTAGTAGTTGCTGCATAACAGGTGAGGATGGTAAATTCTTGCTTTGACTCTGTGATACTCTTTCACAACCCATGTGCTTCTTCTGCAGCAAAGACAAATTATTTTTCATTTACTGGTGATGAACAGAATACATGCATGCGGTATGTTTATTTTGTAAATTACAATATATTGATCAAAACCTTAAAGAATAAGTTTACTTTTACCACACTTTAGCTCATTTAATATTTCCAGGCAAATACTGCAAGTTTGCAAATCCTATCATTCACTTTTTCTTTACTTCTGTTGTCCCTTGAGAGAAATTCATGGATCCTAAAAGGTAACCCGTGGCAAAGCTACAGGCAGCATATATCCAATCAAGTGAGCAAAATGCCCTACAGGTCTCCAGGTTGTTTAAACTGAACAAACACTACAGCAGCTAATGAATGAACACATATTCACTAATAATCGCAACATAACTGACATTCCTGTAACAGCTCACTTTTGCCAGAGACCACAACTTAAGTTACCTCTGTGTGATGGTGCAGAAGGGCAATTTTAAATCACAAAAAGAGAGATTGGCGTGAGAGTGAATTCAGGTATTCTGAGAGCAGTGAGCGCTGGCTGTCAAAATACAATAGCCCAGTTGGGGAAAATTACCCATCCACACTGTTTAGCATGGATAGGGGAATCCATTAAAGGGTTATTAAACCCTCAGCGGTTTTTGCATATATCTACTGGTAGCAAGCAGTAGATATATGCAAAACGATAAAAAAAATTCAAAGGGTTATTGCTTACATGTGTCTCTTCCGCGCGCTCCCGCCCGAGCATCTGAAAATGTTCACGGGCGGCCGCAAAGGATCTTGGGGCGGGCGCATGCGCAGTTCAGATGTTCGGCCGGGAGACGAGGAGAGACACAATGTAAGTCTATGGAGCAGCGTGCACCCACACAGACACCGTGGGACATCAGAGGAGAGGAGGAGGACAAGGAGTCAGTGCTGGATCGGAGACCTGCAGCAGCACTGAAGGGACAGCTAAGAAAAACAAGAAAGAAGAAGATGGGATTAAGAGACATCATTTAATGCAAGTCCTTGCATTAGCATTGTGGGGGGGAACGTTTGATTTTAATGTCACTTTAAGTTTGTTTTATTCAGCCCACAGTCTGAACAAAAGATATATATTAAAAGATCAATTCACACCAGTGTTGCGGTAAACACAAGGCGATTTTAATGGGACCCCAATTAACTTCTCAGTGGGCATGCATTGCAGCACAACGCATGGTGCCGCAATACCGTGCGTTGCATTGTCACACAGTAAACAAAAGTAGTGTATGCATTACTTTTTTTACCGCATGGCAACACAATGCATGGTAGTGAGGTACTGCTCTGCAATGCTGCATACCCCCTAGGAGGTCCACTGAAATGAATGGCAATGTATTGCCCCAGCGCATGGTACCAAATGCTAGGTGCGATAGCATGCACTAAATGCATGGATTTCCATGTGTTTAGGGCAACGCTGTGGCTTCAGGACCCTTTCACATGACCGCTCCAATCGGGTCCACCTGTCAATTTTTTTAGGCAGACTCGATCGGATGCCCAGCGCAAGTCTATGGGCAGGCGTGTGTAAATGATGGTCCGTATACACCTGGTTACCCCCTGTTCCGTTTCGCCGGACCGGATTGTGCCAAATCGCGCTGGATCGTCCGTTTACATGCGATTCCCCATAGACTGGCATGGGGTCTGGGAAATGCAGTTTTTTCCTCCATCGCAAGAAAAAACTATACGGACACAGATGTCACTATACTATACTATATAGTTATACTATACTATAAAACTATACGGACACAAAAAAAATGGCATCACCAAGAATCCAAACTTCTTTTTTCTTTGGGGTATAATACTCTTCAGGCAATATATTACGCTGTTCCTTTGTACTTTACCAACAGACACACCTGTTCATCCTTCATGTATTGGGCAGAATCCTTCTCTTTGTTCATCCACTCACTCTGCTCCAACTGCAGATGGTCTCTGATGAGCATGTATGCATTCTCATGTTCTTGGGTTAAACACTGCAGCTCCAAGGCTCGCTTCTCCGTCTGTAGTATCTGAAGGCAGGCCTTCAGCTCAGATAGCCCCTTCTGTGGAAGATAATTATAATGATTATAACTAAATCACTGACTGTCTAATAGCCAAATATTACATTTCCTGATGTACAGAATAAATATTAAGATGGAATTAATACAACGTTGCCATTTTATATCTTTTCTTGGCTGTGAGATTAAAGTAGATTTAAACCCTAACTGGAGTGATAAAGTACTGTGTATCATAAACAATCAACATTCTTTTTACCCATTTTTTCATTTTAGTGCTGCTGATCCTATCCAGTCTCTTTCAGTCACTTCCTGTCTACATGCACTTGCTTTAGCAACGGTTGAACATCATTGGGCCGGTTTTCTGATATTGATGATGGTGGATCATGACTGTCATCTCCACCAGGCATGCTTGTGACAAGTTAAAGGAGAAGTACTGGGAGAGTAAAATGTACTCTTCCCAATACTTGCAGGTGTCACATACCAGCTCTATAGATCTAGAGTGATCACAAACCGCTGATCACTCAGTTCATGCAGTGCAGCTCGGCTCTGTCATATAGTGGGCAGTAGCCTGCTAAATGCTGACCTGGGGCCACAGGAGTACATTAGTAAATATACTTATTTGACCCAAAAGAGATATAAAGCCAAAAAAAAGTTTTGACTTTGGTTCTCTTTTAACAACACAGAAGCATAACTTATCACCTGATACAAGGAAGTGCCTGAACAAGGAAATTCGGTGTAGGGCCGCCAAGCTTTATTTGAATAAAAGCTGCATAATTATTGTGCGTGAAAGGTCCATATCAAACAAGCGATCCTAATGCTTGCAACAACTCACCAATGACATGACTGCTAACAGAGACCTTTAATTTTTGCTATGGAGCCACTTTGTCATTAGCCAGGCCAGCAAGCTGTTGCTTCTTGGCTAGTTCCTTGCTAACAAGTAAGATTCAACAGAGTTTCCGGCCATTGAGAAGTGATTCTTATTAAGCTAAGTCTCTCCTGTGATTCTGCTGCTGAAAATGTGCTGTGCAGCAGGATGGACCATGTGACATGGCCCTAAATGATGAGGAAAAATATAAATGAAGGCATGTGAAATGATAAATGTAACAATAGTGAGATCTGAATAACCCCCATTTCTCCAAAATTCAAAAGTCGGTAACAAGGCAGTCCAATTAAAATCTCCTGCCTGTGCTTTGCAGTCATGAAGTCAACACATTTGACAAAAAGCAGTCACTTTTTTGATGCTGGGGGATTATAGAAACAGAGACGAGTGATGGCAGAAAAAGACCAACTGGACCAACAGTTCTGATTTTAG
Organism: Nanorana parkeri; assembly: GCF_000935625.1. Classification (NCBI taxonomy): domain Eukaryota; kingdom Metazoa; phylum Chordata; class Amphibia; order Anura; family Dicroglossidae; genus Nanorana; species Nanorana parkeri. Next base: position 294,066 of record NW_017306451.1, on the reverse strand, counting down.
TTTTCTTTTCTTTTTCTTTTAGTGTTTGGTGTGATTATAGACCTATGTTCTTTCCAAGCATGTTTAAATTTACTTACTGTTGACTACCTCACTACCTCTGCTGAAAGTCTGCTCAATGCATCAACTATTCTTTCGGTAAATAATAGTTTCTAAAGTTGAACTTTGCTCCCACTAGTTTGAGGTCCCTGGGTTCTCGATCTTAGCTTTACATTGAAAATACTTCCCTCTTAAACTTCATATACACCATGTACAGTATGGTGGAAAGGTTTCAAACATATCCCACTATTCCCTTCTTTCCTCTAGTTCTGGGAAAAAAGATTTGGGGGTGCTTACCTAGCCTATGATCTTCAAAGGACTGCTGATGAAGCCCTGTTGTAAATGGTCTGGTTTGCTGTTTAGGAATACACATCTGTGAAGCTGGGTTACTGACCTAGAACTAAACTTTCAACATTCATACAAATTACATCATTCTTACTGTAATGCAGTTTCTTTCTTAAAGGTGGTTAACTTAATTTACATTAATTTAGAAGGAGATACAACTAAATTACAACATCCAGAAGGCTAGTAAGACACTTTAGACGTCCTAGGAGAAATACACATTCAAATCATAATTTTTTTCTGCTAAATACAATGCTGGTTTACGGATTGTCATATGATATTTACCGTAGATGTACCCAGGATAAATTGGCATTAAGGGGGTTTCCTCTGGGCATTATAAAGCACACCTACAACATACCCCTCTGACCTTTGGATTGGGTGGGGCAGCTCTAAATCAACCTGTCTGGGGAACAAGAAATGTATCTGCACAAGCAGCTAGCAGCTCACGTTTTTCAATGTAGAGATTACTGAGAGTCACTCTAATAAGGCAGTGACCCTTGCAACATCAGATTGGACTTAATCAGCAAGTAATCCACACTCTGCACTGTACAAAAGACCAGGCGGACTCTACTTAAGTACATTTAGCTTTTAAAGTTTTTTTTACTGTTTCTTGCAGTGTTTTTCTTTTCAATAAATAATATTTAAAAATCATTAGGATGAATCTCTGAATGCTCTAACGAAAAATGAAGGAACTCTGCCTCTCTGAAGAAGCTACCGTAGTATAAACTCTGTTACAGTTCTGACTGGGTGTGGTAGCAAGTGCTGGGAGTATGTAAACAACAATATATATCATATATGTATATTTTAGGCTGTGACCAATAACTTCATCATGGCTTTGCATGTTTTGGCATTTTTAAATGTATGTATCTGTTTGTTTTTTAAAATGTTTGAATTTTGCCAATTCCTAAACTTGTTAATAGAAACTTGTCACTGACTAGGTAATTTGTATTGGTGGCTTGTACAGTACTTAGCATCCTACCCAGATAATCCTCACCAATCCCTGTTGTATATTTTGTTGTTGAATGTACTCCACATGATAAACCTAAAACTTGGCCAGCCTTTAGACTTTGCAGTATGATGTCCACAGTGCATCACTCTTTTGACATTTTACATTATCCTGATTTACCTTGCTTGTTTTAATGGAAGACTTCTTCTAAGAGTGGCAATAGGGTTTACATACTTTTAATAATAAATGCTTACTTACCTTAGTTTCCATCAATTCCTGCACAATCTGTGCCCTGGCAGGTTTCTCTGGCAAGCATGGTGAAGCTTCCACTGAGACCTTGATGGCATCATCAACCTTAGCCTTGATAATGTGTGCACAATGAGCAACTTCCCTTCTATGTGCAGTGTCAATGGACGTGTGCTCCAACACAGTAACAGATGACAGATCCCACTTAAGGGACTGGATATAGTCTTTTAGCATCTGTTCATCTTCTTCACTAAGCCAGGGAGCATACAGCCTAGAAGAAATTAGGCAAAAGGACAAAATCTGATTCTTCCCATCAAACATGCATATGTACATAAGTTGCATTCATATTCAGCGTTCTTCATGGGTCACCTTTGTCTGGACAAGGGGTTGGCATTCTGTTTGTACACAGAACATATGTACTCCATGAGGGAATGTGTCCATGGTAGGATTGCACCTTGTCTTTTTTGTTTGAAACTAAAAACAAGCTCAGTCATGAAGGGGTTAATTCACTTACTACCAGCCTTATCCATTTATGGCAGAAGAGACGGAAGAGGCAGGGAGCCACGAACAAAAGGACAGGGCCAGCTAACAAGGGCAGGACAATGGTGACTTGGATAGGTTTTAGGAAATATGTCTGATTGCTTGTCTTCCCTGAAAGCAACCTGCTCACTGGGTTTTACTTATCAATTTGTCAGAAGCATAACTTATCACCTGATAAGTTATGCTTCTGTTTGCCCAACATGGGCAAAAATAGCCATAACAGGCAACTATAATATCTATGGGTACCTGAAAATGAGTCTATACTTTGCTCATTCAGGCCCAGTACATGATTGGCCCAGCGCATGATTGCTATGACCATTCAATAGTCCTTCCAATCTCAAACTACTAAGTGTTAGATTAGGTTCTCTAAGCAGTCTTCTGAACTGCTGAGAGGCGCATTTCTTGGAAAATTCTCTGATGGATTCCTCTGTTTGTGCATTTTAGTGTGTTAGTGTGCTGTATTGCAAGTCTTTGCTAGATCTTTAGGCTGAATTCACTTTTGCAGTGCATTAGCACAAAGCACATTGACGTGCATTACGCATGTTAACACACATTGTGTTAGGGCAGACAATTCATTTGTATGGGCTCCCTAATACACTAAAACACATCAACAAAAACACATCAACAAACAATGTTTTTTTAAGGCAGTATGCTACAATGCATGGCAATGTGTTAGCGTGCTTTGTGGTGCGCTAAAATGAATGTGCATTGGCTAGGTGCACTGGGGTTCCATTAAAAATAAATGGCACAGCAGCACCCCAATGCGCAGCACATGCATTTCCACGTGTTCCCACAGCTTGGTGCACTTTTACTGTGCATTAACACAAAGCACATTGACATGCATTACTTTGACCGTTGATTTGCATTGTGTTACAGCAGCCCATTAATTTGTATACGCTTCCTAATGCACTGAAGTAAACCAGAAAGGTGCAATTATGTTTTTTCTTGAAAGGCAGCGTGCTACAATGCATGGTAATACATTAGCGTGCGTGCCTTATGGTTCACTAAAATGTACAGTATGTGCATTTGCAAGGTGCACCGCAGCACAAAGGTCTGAATTCAGCCTTGAACCATATGACTGCCCCTTCTTGCACAGCTTGTTTTACATATACTTTTCAAAAAGGAATATTTTCTTTGACTCCAATTGCTCACTTAATCTTTTTATTCAGTAGCTCTATCATAATCTGATTCTTCCCCAGTTCCTTTCAGGGTTTCAAATATGTCCTGAACCAGATGCAACATTAAAGCTCTCTTCTTATGCACTTCAGTTGCTACAACCTAGCATTAAAAAGCTTTTTCTCCACTTGTTCCAGTGTTGTAAAAGGAAACTAAGATCTCCAGAAACATCAAATGGTCATATTTGAAGTAGATCTAAAAATGTAGTTATTCTCATCGCAAATATGTAGTGTATGACACGGGTAACTAAAGCAAGCCATAGACATTGGGTCGTGTGCCTTATTCTCCAACTAGACAAAATTCTAACTGAAGCATACCTTGCACAAACTGAGATGAGATAAGCCAATGTAACAGTTTGTGTTGCTCAATTTTTCACTCATTGCTAGCCAATAGATAATACACTCGTAAAAAAAGTCATATATCTTATGCTGTTTCCTGAATTTGACCACCTCTGGTGTTGTCAGTGACAGTTCATGTCAGGGACGCCTATTATTTCCAAGTCCATGCAATAATGGCATAATGACACCTCTGGTTGTACCCTATTTTGAATGCTTGCCTTAAAAAGTAAAAAAAAAAAAACTATCAGCAAAAAGATTGCTGCAAACACAATAAACAGATGATGCACTAGGACCAGATCCATTTACATTACCTGTTACAACTTTTTTATTTCCTTAAAGTGATATTAAACCCTTAGGGGTTTTTGCTATTTAATATTCTAAATAAACATCTTAACTGATATGCCTCCTGTTATTTTTTTCCTGTGGTGCTTGTAATGTTCTCCTGTGTAGACTCTGCCTCCCCCTCTTTCCTTTAGCGGGTGTGTTCTCCTCACTGGTTCCACCAGAGACAACCATGTGTTCACATTCCCTGGTTTAGGACTACAACTGAATGTTGCAGCCTTGCCGCTTCTGTTCCTCCCCAGGAATGTGATTGACAGCTGCTCAGGCAGCTTATAGAACATGCAATCCCAAAAAACATGATGACGTCATGTCTGAGAGCATGCTCCCCAGCCAGAACTTATTGCAATTGGTAACGAGCCTAACTGAGGATGCGGCATAGCAAAAGTACTAATGTGGGATGTTATGCACATTCTTTGGAAAAAGTGCTTATGGATATGTTATTGATTATTCAGTAGTATTTGTTATGCAAAATAATACAAGGGTTTAGAAAAAAAATATAGCTACCCTTTACCTGTCAATTGCTTGGTCCTCTGTGCTTCTTTTTTCTGGTTCTATATTAAGACTTTCTTTCCGGAAACTTTTCCTTACCTCCATCATGAACAGCTTAGTTTTTATTTCCAAGTCTTTTGGTAGCAGGCTCCAACCTTTATGCAAATGGGACACACAGAAATGAGATTAGATATAATCCAATATTTTCCCAGGTAGAGGAACTAAACCATATCAACTAGTTACACAAATATCAGAGATAATGGTAACAGAAGTGGGTTGACACAGATGATTGTCAACATGCTGTTTGAGATTGTAAAGTTCATTCTCAATCGATAAATGCAATGCAATAAAATTTGTGATTCATATGATAGTACACAGGTATGTCCATGTGCAAAACTAGATACCCAGAACAGTCACACTGCTAGCTAAAGTATAACTCCAACATCTTTTTCTCTAGTTTTGGATAGTGTGTTGAAGTGTGAGAACCTCATGTGAAGTGTCATGTGTCCTCACTTACATTTCAGTAAGCATTGTCACCAGATGGAAAATAAGGGGAATCCCTATCTGGGGATCCAAATATCACTAAAAATGGGTTTCAACCTTTTCTTAAAATGTGTTTTTATTGCTGCCCGTGTCCCTGTCAAATAGATTTCCCTAAACATCCTGTCTTGGTACCCATGTGAATGGGCTTTTCAAATGTAGAAAATTACAGCAGTAAAAACTTGGCAATGGCTTTAAAGTGCTACTCCACTAACATAGGAAAAGAAAAAACATTTTGTTGGAGATCCACTTTTTTATTGTTGCATGTTGATTTATAAAAAATTGTATTACCATTTTATCCCGCCATTACATTTGAGACTTTTTTTTAACGCAACATGTATACTAATCTGAATTAAACCCTACTCCTTTTGCTAACCAGAAAGTATACTGTACTCATTTTACCAGGTTTTGAAACATAAAAGTGTGTGTCATGAGTCACCTACACTGCCTACAGCGTTGTGACCTGGTGGTGGTGCTCGTAGTGATGACCCGGATGGCACAGTGTGAAACTCCAAAATGAAGATCAGATAATAACCAGCACAGACCTTGGTGTGTGCTGGTGATTATTTGATCTTCTTTTAGGTTTTAAAATGTGACGTGTACTTCTGAAATCCCAATGATGTAATGAGCCCAATGGTGGGGACACAAGCACCCAACAACTGCATGAATGTGCAGAGCTGGAGAGGCCGCAGTGCTGGAATGGAGAGTAGGTAGAGAGAGGTGAGTATATAACCTCTTCAATTTCAGAGCAATGCTTAGCTAAGCATCCAAATTTTTTCATATATTTAGTCACAGAAGCTCTGTTGCTCTAAAAGATTGCAAGACTGCAACTTCAGAAACACATCAATGGGATTTCCTATGTGGTCATATTACAAAATCATTGTGCCAACACCGTGCTACAGATGCCTTTCACTTAGAATCACTTTGACCAGTTTGAATTGCAAAAAGCAGCCCAGAATCTCATAAGTTCAGCCCCTAGACTTAGGGGTATATTTATAACCAATTCACAGAGCCATTCACCCCACAAATCGCTTGAATGTTCGTTCTGTGTGAATAGATGCAAAAAACAGTTTTTAGATATACAGTATTTTCTTTTCAGGTTAAATGTACTATATGTAATGTAATACAGCATTTTGGCCTCTAGATTGGGCTGTGGAGCATAGGAAATAAACACTTATTTCCTATGCTTGTCAGCATCTACCTTAGTATCAGCTTCTTGCAGTCAAGCAGGCTGTAAAGAATCTTTAAACTGAGGCTGGGGAGCAAAAAGCAGCACAAGGAGACAACCAGTTGTGATGCAGTGCAAGGAGAGAGCAGCATGAGAGGGATAAGCTCACCAGTCTGCTGCTTCTCTGTTCACTATCTGGGCTGGGGAGGGACAAAGCTGTGAAAATCTCCAAATAAAATAGCAACCTTATATGAATGTCACCTGTGCATTTAGTTGTTTGCTTTGAGTTCAGCTGTAATGTTTGTAAGTTTTTAAACTATTATTTTATATCTGTGTATATATACTGTATGTGCTTATATACATTTTTGTTCTACAAATATAGATGTAAACCCAGAGCACTGGCTTAGTTAGGGCAGAAGCAGCCCAACTTGAGGCACTGACAGGCCTCCAACTAGCAATGAGTCACTGGGATTAGTCATTCAGCTGTGTGTAAGGTGCAGCATGAGCTACTGAACTACATAATCATTTTTTTTTACAGCGGATGCTAAAGGAAAGGCAGAAACCATGCTGAAACGTGTCTAAAGCATTTGAGTGTGTGTTTCTTGGGAATGTATTATATGTATCTAAACAAGACCTTGTTTTTCATTTTAAATACAGTATATGCATTAACAGCATGCAATAAATCAAAAGGAAACACTTCAGAAATAAAATTTGGATAACTGCAGTCCTCTGAAGAACAGTTTTCCTTTATACTGGTGCATGAGAAGGTTTTAAGCTCCTTACTCATTATTTAACATACATTTAACAACCACATGATAGTAAGCATTTAACATCACATCTATAAAATTGTTTTTTAAAGTGAATATATGTGTGTGGGTGAAAACTCTAATTATATTTTTATATCTAGGTAACAAAGGTAGCTGCCATTATTGGAAATTCAATAAAATTATTTTACCTGCCCGCAAGGCGATTCTCCTTAACTGGATGGCACCTTCTGTGCCTATACCAACACTTGGTGTCCTTGGTTAACCAAATTACTACATATGAGAAAGTTAGAAATGATAGTAGAAATAGCCCTTTCAAGTTCCAGAAGATCTGGCATGTCTTTCACACAAAATACTACGTCTTGATGTGAATATTTATTGGGTTTGTCTAAATATGATTTCGGTTTACCCTTTCTACATGTCAGTCTGCTTCATCGCTTTGGTGTACCCATTATTTATTAGGAGACATACAAGACAATTGCTTGTTGGTACTGTTTAATTTATTGCTGTTTATTGATACCAAACTTTTTGTAAGTGTGAATTATTACTGTGGCTTCTGCGCTTTCCCGAACAATCTACCTGGGTTAAAAAATATATATATTTTACCTGAATTTAAAAGATCTGAAGTTACTTGACTCAGTAGGATTTCCCCCTTTGCTTCAGCAAGGGCCAACAACACACTGTATGTCTTCAGGCATCTTTCACTGTCAAAATAGAATAAGGCAGAATGAGCATTGTCAACACATGTATCATTTTATCAATCATATAGCAAAAATGAATTTATTTTTTAAATTAAAATATATGTATAGACAAAACCTTTTTTTAGTTTTGGGTAGAATAGGGAAGGGTTAGAAGCTATGCCAGGTTTTTTTTTACATCTCTGCTCGAGTCGCTCTCTCTATTTGTCCTGGTGACCATTTTCAATGAGACAGAAAGTCATGGGAAACCCAACATTTTAGCAGTGGTGAGGGGAAATCTACCACTGGAGCTACTTTGATGTTTAACAGGGAAATTCAACCCACTTTGTTGAGATTTCCTATAACTGTCTGTTGTGTCTCTGGGACAGGAAGTTAAGAGAAATCTCCATAGTGTGGCATGATCAGAGTTACTGTCGCCCGGGGCAGGACAACATTTTACTCCCCCTCCCATTACACCCCCCCAAATAACTCAGGACTCTGCAACGCAAGAAACTCAGGACTCTGCAACGCAAGAAACTCAGGACTCTGCAACGCAAGAAACTCAGGACTCTGAGCATATACATTATTGAGTGGCCGTGCATACAAAGTAGGGATGCCCCGATACCATTTTTTCAAGACCAAGGACAAGTACAGGTACTTGCTGATAACAATTACTGATACTTTTTCTTAAAGGGACATGTGACATTTTTTTAAAAACAATACAGATTCATAATTTTAGGGCAGTTTCTTTATAATTATGAAGAACTGTAACTCAATCTATGATTATTCAGCAATGGAGAATGGCAACCAGCAATAGAGGACTACCGATCCCATCAATACATAATTATACAACAATGGAGAATGGCAACCGGCTATAGAGGACTACAAATCTCAGCAATCCACGATTTCTCAGCAATGGAGAATGGCAACCAGCAATCAAGGATTGCTGAGATTGTAGCCCTCTATAGCTGGTTGACATTCTCTACTGCTGTATAATCAATCAGGCACCAGGAAGGAAGAGATGTGGAGCCGAACTTGCGCTGTCAAAGACAGCTGCTGCAAGGTCCCCAGTAGGCTGCCTAAGGTTGCCAGCAAGTGAGGGACCTCAGGCAGCCGCTCTCGTTTAAAAATTTATGGGCCCACTATCAGCCTTTGGTAACGGGGCGAGTACAAGTACTCTTGAAAATGCTCTGTATCAGCCCCAATACCTATACTAGTGTCGGTATGGGAACATCCCTAATATAAAGATTAGATTATTTCTCATGGGTGGAGGTAAGAAGAATAGGGGGATCAGAAAAATGTCCTTGTTCAATCCAGCATATCTGTATCAATGGCAAACTGATACCATGGTAACAAAGTCTGGTACAGGGGTAGGCAACTCCGGCCCTCCAGCTATTGTAGAACTGCGAGTCCCATGAGGCATTGCAAGACTGACAGTTACAAGCATGACTTGCAGAGACATGATGGGACTTGTAGTTAGCTGGAGGGCCGAAATTTGCTCATCCTCTGTCTAGTAGAACAGAATTCAGATTTTTGGAAAAAAAGAAAATGTTTTGTTTGCTCTGCTGTCACCTGGCTTGCAGGGCGAGTCTCAAAGCTGTGCAAGTGGATTCCAGTTTTCCAAGGTGCATACTGAGCTTTTCTGAATCAGTCTTACATTCTTCTAGGGTTGCACTGAGCTGGTCATTCAGTTCTTTGACATGGTCAAGGTACCTGTAATATAACAACAAACCATAAGTAGTATACAGTTAGTGCCAAACGCAGCAGGACTTTAAGCTTCCCCAGTAGTATAAAAATGTGTCACGCTGTCTGTTAAGACACAAGGGCAATATCAAAGCCACCATGCTGTGACTTGGTTTCACTGAAATCATTTATAGACCACGGTGTCTGTTGGCACTTACCTTTTTAACCGTCTCATTTCAGTTTCCAGGCTACTTGAGTGGATATCAGAAGTAGAAGTTAGTGAAGACTGGGATCCAGGGAGACTCTGAACATACTGAATGACATTGTGCAGCACTCTCACAGGGCCCTGTACACAAAAACACATATGGTATATAAATAATGTTGGTTTACTAAAAAAAGATTTGCATAGCTTATTCATTCAGTGAAACTGCATACAAAATGAATTATGTGCGAGTAAATTAGGTGTTGTGAGAATGGGGTAAAAACTAATTTTCTTAGTGTAATTCTGCTTCTGGTCGAATGTTCTTCAATGGGAAAAATACAGCATTATGGCTGAGGAGGATGGAGCTGAGGATAATAGGAAATAAATACATGTAAGTAGGATGTAAACCCTTACTAAATGCCCTTCAGCTAGCGAAATGCTGTGCATCTTGGGTAATTTAGGAGTGGAGGAGGCTGATGTCCTGCTTTTGTCCAGCCCGTCCCTGTCCACATCCTGGCTTCAAAATATTATTTCCGAAGCCTGTGCCTGTCCATATGCAATACAATAATAACAGACTGCTTGTGTTTTTTCACTTCTGGGTGCATTTTTTAAAACAAAGTTATGAGAATTTCGTGATCGCGCTTATGTCTATGCTTCACTTTTGTGCATTGCAGTGCGGGGTTACATTTTCTTATGTGCCCTGCCTGTGTGCACAAATCTGTAGCCCCAAAAATCATTTATAGGACCAATATGTCCGCAACAACTGACTGATAGCTAGCACTTCAACTGTCAACTACTTAGCTACTTTTTGTTATTAATTGGGGAATTTTTCCTTTTAATTTTTGCAGTTTGAAAGAAAAAAGATAAGTGCAAGAGCATTGTGCACATAATTCACCTCTCATTATATCACTCACATTACCTAATCTGGTTCTTCAGAAATGGCTTTTTCCATAAACAGGAGTGCTATTACATTTAGTTATTGTCAGATTGTAATCATTTTGTTGCTGATTTGGCTGAGTTGTCATTTGGTTTCTCTGGAGCAATCTGTGGTTGTTTGCATCTGCCTGCTGCTGGGTGTGTCCTTGCCACAGAGCAGAGTAACCAATAGGGGATTGTTTTGAGTGTCTGTTTCTTCCTGGCTAATCACTGGAAGGTTCAGGCCAGTGGTGCATGCTGGGAGAGGACATACATACTTGGGCTGGATCATGTGAGCTCTCTCTTTCTCCCCCAGGCCCAGCCTGGTGGGGAGGCTGCTGCGGACTAATTGAACTGGCTAGGCCTGAAGCCTGGGGACTAGCCATATACTGACACTGAGGCCTGAGTCTGGAGGCTCAGTGGTCAGCTACTGATACTAAAGATGATCATGACTGATGACTTCTGAAGTACTGCTTTGCCAGGTGTTCTTTACACAGATTGCCGTGTCCGGCTTAAAGGTCCTAGTCTGTGAATGGCAGCAGTTACTCTGTTCTACTGATGAAGGAGTCTGCATCAGTGTGGATGTTCCTAGCTCTAACCTTCTCCCCCTGAAGTTCAGCAATAAAGATTCTCAGCATTTATCTCTAGTGTGGACTTCGCTTTTTCGGTCGCCACAGAGGGTGGTAAGTGCTATTGGGGCAGCCAGGTTGCCAAAAAATCCCCAGACAGGCTATGGAAGACCCGTTCATCCAGCAGCTCCTTAGGGGGTAAGCGCTACATGCTCTTGAGGTTTACAATATAAGTAAATAACAGACAACACATGGTAGATTCCAAAGAGAAACAGCATCTGGCTCCAGGCCAGGAGAGGTTTAATACAGTGGATACATCAAGTTTACAAAGTTACAAAAGTGTAGTGCGGGAGGTCCGCTTAGCCATATTGGTATCTCTTAACATAAAATCCAGCAAACTATTAAATACACCATCCTCCATCATCATTAAGGAGAAGGAATGAGAGTGTCCAGCTGATCTTTTTCAAATTTGCAGGGAACTTCTCCCCAGAGAGATGAAGTAATCCCCTGGTCAGTGCCAAAATGGAAATTAGAAAGGGAAAGTAAGAAAAGGCAGTGAAAGAGGAAGAAGAAGGGGTGCAAAAGAAGGGGAGGGGGGAGATGTCTGTCGTGGCAAGTCACCCTACAACTATGCCGGGGCAGCGTATAAAGACTTGCCACCCGGCTTCCCGATTAGCAGGGAAGCCGTCCCCATACTTCTCATCACTATGTGACGAGAAAGCATGGAGCCGGCTTTCTGGCCAATCAGGAAGACGGGCAACATGTAATGACGCGGCACTCAGCTTTCTGATTGCCCGGGAAGCCGGCTCTATGTTCCCTCGTCATGAGGTGACGAGGGAGCATGAAGCCAGCTTTCCGGCCAATCTCCTCGCTTTCTCTTCTGGCTGTCTCTCCTTTCTCTCTCCTTGCTGGGTTTTCTCTCTCTTCCTGGCAGTCTCTCCTCACTTTCTCTTCTGGCTGCCTCTCCTGTCTCTCCTCGCTTTCTCTTCTGGCTGTCTCTCCTTTCTCTCTACTGGCTGTCTTCTCTCTCTCTCTCCTTGCTGGGTTTTCTCTCTCTCCCCTGGCAGTCTCTCCTCACTTTCTCTCCTGGCTGTCTCTCTTCTCTCTCCTAACTCTCTCTTTGCTCATCCTCCTGGTTCCCTCTTCTGGCTGTCTCTCCTCACTCTCTCTCCTTGCTCTCTCATCTGGGTGTCTCTCCTCGCTCTTTCCACTGGCTGTCTCTTCTCACTCTCTCTCCTGGCTGTCTCTCCTCACTCTCTCCCCTGGTGGTCTCTCCTCACTCTCTCCCCTGGTGGTCTCTCCTCACTCTCTCCCCTGGCGGTCTCTCCTCACTCTCTCCCCTGGCGGTCTCTCCTCACTCTCTCTCTCTTGGCTGTCTCTCCTTTCTCTCTCTCCTGGCTGTCTCTCCTCTCTTTTTCCAGTGGCCGTCTCTCCTGGCTGTCTCTCCTTTCTCTCGCCTGTATATTCTCCCCCAAAAAATTGCCCTGCGACACTTGAGTGTTCGGGTTTCACTTGAAGAAAAGGTGGTAACACTGGCGCTGGTGGCTCTCTAATCAGGCGTATTATTATTATTATACAGAATTTATATAGCGCTAACAGTTTGCGCTGCGCTTTACAATAAACGGAAGATTTTTTTTGAGGAGGAGCAGGTGGTCAACAGTGTCAAAAGCAGCAGAAAGATCTAATAGCAAGAGTAGGGAATAGTGGCCTTTGCTTTTAGCAGTGAGTAGGTCATTAGTGAGTTTTAGGAGGGCGGTTTCAGTGGAGTGTAATGCCAGATTGTAAGGGGTCAAGAAGGTTGTGATCAGCGAAGTGGTGACTTAGGCGGCTGTAGATGAGGCGTTCAAGGAGTTTTGGAGGTGAATGGGAGTAAGGAGATTGGTCTGAGATTAATGAGGTTGGTAGGGTCCATTGAGGGTTTTTTTGAGTATTGGGGTGACCAGGGCATGCTTCAGAGGGGAGGGAAAGATTCCAGTAGAGAGTGAGAGTTTGAAAATGTGCGCAAGAGAGTCTAGGATAGAGCAAGAGGGTGACCGAAGTAGCGGTGAGGGAACAGGGTCCAGGGGGCAAGTGGTGAGATGGGTGTCAGAGAGAAGCTTTGTAACCTCCTCTGTGGTGACAGGGTCAAAAGGGGACAGTAACAAGTGTGATGGAGGGTCTGGTACATAAATAGGGGAAGGTGGCTGCACAGTGGTGATCTGATCCCGAATTGTATCTATTTTGTTTTTGAAGTGAATGGCAAAGTCCTGGGCAGTGAATGAGTTAGTAGGTGGTGGCGGTGGAGGACCAAGTAGAGAGTTAAAAGTAGAAAAGAGTTGGCGAGGTGTGGATGAGAGTTTGTTAATGAGAGTGACATAATACGTCTGTTTGGCAGTACGGAGGAAGAAATTGTATTTTAGGAGGGCAGCTTTGTACAGGGTGAAGTCTTGCAGAGATCTAGTTTTTCGCCACAGTCGTTCAAGAGTGCGGCTATGTCTCTTGAGATTTTTGGTTTCATTTGTTTGCCACGGTTGTACGGACGTGGTCTAAGTCTGCGAGTAGTGAGGGGAGCCAAGGTGTCTAGAGAGGATGAAAGTGAGCTGTTGTAGACAGAAATAGCCAGGTCAGGGCAGGATAGGGGTGACATTTTGTCATAGAGGTAGTCAGTATCAGAGTAGAGAAGGGTCGAGGTGGTGAAGGTTTCTCTGGGTGACAGTGTGCCATGTAGGGGGATTCAGGGTTGGGGATAGGGTGAGGGTGAAACTGAGAAGGTTGTGGTCTGAGAGGGGGAAAGGGGTGTTGGAGAGGTTGCAAGGAGTGTATAGGTGAGAGAAAACAAGATCTAGTATGTTACCATCAGAGTGAGTAGGAGTGTCTGACCACTGTGTTATATCAAAATAAGAGGTTAGGTTAAGAAATTGAGCAGAAACTGGGGTGTTAATGTTAGTAGTATTAGGCGGCTGCTTGCTGGGGCCTCTGCTGCTTCCCATTCGACCAACTGACAGCACCAGGCACATAATGCTCTTAATCCGCCCCCGATTCCTCCTCATCCTCACTGCCAGCATCCCAACCCTCCTTATCGTATTCCTCCTTTACCTCCTGCTGCCTCATGCCATTCCCCATGTTGGTGACAGGGATTGCATTTTGTGCAAAATAAAGGGAGCTGGTGTATGCTGTGGTGTAGCACAGAACACAAACTGCCAGAAAGAAGTGTTTGGCAGAGCTTGAATGAGGATGCTGAGTATGGGGGTGGTTTAAGGTTTTTTTTTCTGCTCCAGCAGCAGATACATTAAAAAAGACCCTAAACAACTCGGTAGAGGTCTGTGGATCGGCTCTCAGAAAAGCATTCAAAATATAATTCAGCCGACTCCTCATAACTAAATGGGAGGGGATATGGCAGGATTAGCTGAAGATGTATTTCTAATAGGGCTGGTAATGATTAAAATTTTCGTGTTCGCTTAATCGAAATTTTTTTGTGGAGCCACTTGGGGAAGGGGGGAGGAGTCCGGTGACGTCGATGTCCGTGACGTCACCAGATCGCCGACGGGACTCCTGAAAGCTGGTGGAGAGGTGAGTGTTTTTTCATTAGCGATTAAAATAATTTGGATCGATCAAAAAGTTTAACGATTAATCGAGAAATGAATCTTTAATTTCCACAGCCCTCATTTATAAATATATACATATTTTTTTTGTGTTTTTTTCTTTCCATAATTAGTTAGTTGTTTACCTGACAAGGCTGTAATGGAATGGGTGACTCAGATTCAGAAGTCACATTATACATTTCTTCAGAGCAGGGACTGGTAGGTGGAGAGATTTGAGGGAACAACTCATCATCCTGAAAAATGTCTTGCAACCTCTTAAACTGAAAAGAGAGAGCATTAAGAAGGGAAACGGAAGCACTCTAATGCCTGTTACAGAAATTGTGATAAGACAAAGTAGCTCTATTTATTTAAAGGAGAACTTACATATATATATATACACACACACACACACACACACACACACAGACACACACACACACACACATATATATATATATACAGCAACATATTTTGTGCTTACATGCAGACTCTGCTTCCTTTAAAGAGTCTCACAGAGCAACTTTGCAAACACATCATATATTGCTTTGTACTGTAAATGTAATTGTAAAATAAAGTTTTTATCAGAAACATAACAGTCTATTAACTTGCAAGTTTTGTAAAAAAAATTGATAGCTTATTTGTCCAGTGAAACTGCAGGTACATTCATTCTGTGTGAGTGTGAGTGTGTAGCTGCTGTGAAAACGTTTTTCAGTGGAGAAAATACTACAATATGGCCACTAGATGGAGGATCCTACTACCACATATTTATGTCCTATTACTTTCAGCTCCATCTAGTGGCCATAATGTGATATTTTCCCTATTGAAGAACTTACAACAAGAAGTATAATTACGCTGTGAACATTAGTTTTTTCCCCTATTCTTACAACAGCTGGTTAACTCACTCAGAATTAATTTACATGCAGTTTTGCTGGACAAATAAGCTATGCAATTTTTTTAAAATTAGAAATAGACCTCTAACAGTTCCCCTTTAAAAATAATTGTTTGAATGAGCCCTATATTTGATATACATTATATTGCCAAAAGTATTGGGACGCCTGCCTTTACACGCACATGAACTTTAATGGCATCCCAGCCTTAGTCTGTAGGGTTCAATATTGAGTTGGCTCACACTTGCAGCTATAACAGCTTCAACTCTTCTGGGAAGGCGTCCACAAGGTCTAGGAGTGTGTCTATGGGAATGTTTGACCATTCTTCCTGAAGCGCATTTGTGAGGTCAGGTACTGATGTTGGATGAGAAGGCCGGGCTCGCAGTCTCTGCTCTAATTCATCCCAAAGGTGTTCTATCAGGTTGAGGTCAGGACTCTGTGCAGGCCAGTCAAGTTCCTCCACCCCAAACTCGCTCATCCATGTCTTTATGGACCTTGCTTTGTGCACTGGTGCGCAGTCATGTTGGAACATGAAGGAGCCATCCCCAAACTGTTCACACAAAATTGGGAGCATGAAATTGTCCAAAATGTCTTGGTATGCTGATACCTTAAGAGTTCCCTTCACTGGAACTCTTAACACAGGGGCCAAGTCCAACCCCTGAAAAACAACCCCACACCATAATCCCCCTTCCACCAAACTTTACACTTGGCACAGTGCAGTCAGGCAAGTACCGTTCTCCTGGCAACTACTAAACCCAGACATGTCCATCGGATTGCCAGACAGAGAAGCGTGAATCGTCACTCCAGAGAGCACGTCTCCACTTCTCTAGAGTCCAGTGGTGGCGTGCTTTACATAACTGCATCTGATGCTTTAGATTGCACTTGGTGATGCAAGACTTGGATGCAGCTGCTCGGCCATGGAAACCCATTCCATTAATCTCTCTACGCACTGTTGTTGTGCCAATCTGAAGGCCACATGAAGTTTGGAGGTCTGTAGCCATTGACTCTGCAGACAGTTGGCGACTTCTGCACACTGTGCGCTTCAGCATGCTCTGACCCTGCTCTGTCATTTTCAGTGGCCTACCACTTTGTGGCTGAGTTGCTGTTCCCAGTTTCTTCCACTTGGTTATAATACTACTAAACAGTTGACCTTGGAATATTTAGTAGCAAGGAGATTTCACGGAACACCTGAATCCAATGATTTGGAGGGGTGTCCCAATACTTTTGGCAATATAGTGTATATGACCACTACATGAAGCATTTGCAAATCTGAATATTAAGAAAAGTAATCTAAGTATGAGAAAAGATCCATGTAAAAATATAACCTTACAATAAAAAAATCAGTATGTTATTATTATAGCTCAAATTGTGTATATATTCAGTATTATTACTGAATATATGCTATATTTCTCCTTTAAGTATCATTTGCTTTTTAGTTTACATCCTAGACTTTTTAAAGCAAACTGCAGTATAATAACAATTAGCTTATGTAAAGATTAAAGTCGGATGGTTTATGTCCTGTATATATTATGCCTTAGAATACATGTGCTATGGGTATTTTTCTTTTCTCATTCGGCTAAATGTATGGACCAGTGACCATGGTGAAACTATAAGGGGGTAATTATCTTCATTGCACTATAACATAACTCCAGGTAAATGTTTATCTAAAATCTGCTGGGTAACAAATAGTTAGGTATAATAAGGTGTATACCACCTTCCGGATCGTTGGCTATTCTTTACATTTTATAGTTTTATTCATGCTGGGAAATATAGCTTTAGCTACACTTCTGGCGCTCCAACAGGATACTTGTGGCTCTCCTACACATAAGCCTCACTGTGGTTTATCTGCCGCTCCTTTCCTCTTATTGATTCATAAAACCCTTTGTATTCACAAAATGCAAAGTGTTCTGTGGATGGACAGGGAAGGGAACAGTAAGGTTGGACAGTATGAAAGCTATTCTTCCCGATATGAATAACAATGTGAATTGTAAAGAACAGCCAGCTATCCAGGAGGTGGTATACACCTCCTTACATTTAACTATTTGTTACCTAGCAGATTTTCAATAAACATTTTTTCCCCGGTATTCTTCCTTATTATGTGGAATTAAACCTTATCTGTGGTGGTATATGTTTTACACTAGTTCGCAGGTTCTTTAAGCTTAACTGTGTATGTCTGTCATTACATTGGGTCTTTTTAGCTCTGCCATGATGTAACAGTAACGTAAATGAAATACCTTTATTTGTAGCATCTCCTTTTCCTCCGTGAACAGTTTGAGTGTGGCTCTTGACCTATCCAGTTCCCTGTCTGTGAGCCTAAGTTTGCCTCTTAGGACAGCATTATCCTCCTTGTAATGTTGGATTTCTGAATTTAGAGTCCTGGGATCTTCATTCAGAGATATTGTAGGTGCTATCTGTATTAACATCAGAGGAGGACATCACTCTTGTGAGTATATTACACTCCCACACCTAATACAGTATGTAAAACTGTACACATTCTCATACGACAGTGTTTTCAATTAGTCTTGGGAGCTGTAGTTTGATCTCACAGAAAAGGGTCCAGCAGCCTCGGATATGTTTTCTCCAGGGGATGGTCACCCCACTTGGCAGCAGAGAACAACTCATGGGGTTTGCATAGGTTTCCATATTCTTCTTACCATCAGTAATCCTTTAAAATTTAAATCAAGCACATAATGAAAATGTTAACTTCCAGTAAAGACCACACTGATCTGTAGACTCAAGATTTGTATATACTTAAGGCTATTTATCTCTCTGCATCCACAGGAACTAGGGTCGTCTTTAACGCAGGGCAAACGGGGCTGTTGCCCCAGGCCTAGTCATTGTTGTGGGGCCCAAAGCAGCTGCCCGTTGAGCCCGCAAAAGATACTCACGCGGCACCGTTCTGTTTACTATGTGATCGGCATCGTATAGCGTTTCTCCGCCTCTGCTGTATGCCACGTAGAGTGATTGCGTGAAGTGTCACGCGAGTGCGTTTGCCATTTGTTTTTAACCCTAGTAGTAGACAAGTTTTTTTGCATGCTGGTTGGTGAGTGCCCTGGAAACATTTTGCTGTTGTACTGTATAAAGCCCTTCCATGTGCACCTTGCTTTAAAGCTGGTGATAAGTTGATGAGTGCGTTTGTCTTTTGTTTTCCTTGACTGATTTGGTGCAGTGACACACTGGGGGCCTTAGCTGCCGTTGTGATGTGCAGGGTCCCTTGTGTGTCCCTGTGCCTTTAATGAGGTTGGGCTGCCTCCTGGCAAACCTGCACCCAATTTTATCTTTTGCTACATGTGCTCTAAGATGGAGACTCTCATAGATTAGAGTTAGGACTGCACTATATAGAAGCGCCTTGGCGAGGCGGTGCGGCTTTCACATATTCTGTAGAAGATGTGTATCTAAACCTCTGTTTTTAACCCTAGTGGTAGACAAGTTTTTTTGCATGCTGGCCGGTGAGTGTGATGGGAAACTTTTTGCTGTTGAAGTGTCACGCGAGGTCACGTCTCAAGCTAGGTCCTCCTATCTGCGGGGTGGGTAGGGGGCGGGGTATGGAGGGGGCGTGGTGGGATGGGATGGGGGTGCCCAAGAAAATGTTTGCCCAGGGTCCAATCATTATTAAAGATGGACCTGACAGGGACCCAATGGTTCTAGCATCTGCACCTTCTTTATGGCTAACATGCCATACCTGAGGCCTTACTGGATATGCTTATCGAATGAGGGTCAGGCACTATTAATTGATCAGCCCTACCAAAGTTAATATTTCAGTTGTAGGTAGATGGTGCTGGACTGAGCAAGTTTTCTGATATCTCATTGGGGTCCAGCAGTGAGATCTCCTAACCAAAGATTGATTCTGTTCTTGATACCATGGAGTTTCACTTATCCTGCTGTGTCCATAGTAATCACTAATTCTGCTGTATTTACTGTTGTATAAAACACGTAGAAATTTCAATAGGAAGAATGATACCCGCCCCTCCCCCATAATAAGCAATAGGAGAACCAAGCTATGTACACTTGTGTAAAAATGTAACCACAGATGTCCCTTAGAAATATAAGAAGGCAGTCACTTCACTGCAATGACTGAGGTC
Organism: Nanorana parkeri; assembly: GCF_000935625.1. Classification (NCBI taxonomy): domain Eukaryota; kingdom Metazoa; phylum Chordata; class Amphibia; order Anura; family Dicroglossidae; genus Nanorana; species Nanorana parkeri. The sequence continues at coordinate 274,564 of NW_017306451.1, read as the reverse complement.
CCATTCAGATGTATATGTAGCACTCCTCTTCTCTGGGTGGTTGAGAATGACCCCAAGATGGTGTGACAGGCTAGCATTTAACTTCTCAGCACAGAATCCTTGGCATATTGTAGGGTAAAAGAATGTTAGGCACCAGTCACTTTAAAATTTACAGTCTTTTTGCTCAATAAACTCGGGAGAGAGAGTAGGGGCACAGGATACTCCAAATTGCAAGATAGCTCAGGTCTTCTTGTAGCAATTAATATCTTCCTCTTTAAGTAGATCCTAGGTCCTTGACCCTATGTGAGCAGTACAGGTAACTTAATTGATGACCAGTAAAAATTTCTTGAAAGGTCCACCAGTAGCTGCTTTTCTCAAGCTCTCTGGGACATTCTTCAGCACAGAAGACTTTTCCAAAAATGTTCCATTTAGGCAACCATTTTCCTGCCATGCTCCCTCTGGATGTACCCTCCAGCAGGGCAGTGAATATTCCCTAGGCCATTAGCAAAGGCCCCTAGCAGAGCCAAGCCCCAAGAGAGAGGATGACATCCTTATCAGGCAGAAGCCCAGTGATAAAAGACCCTTTTGGAAAGTTTCACCAAATATTTTTCACTGACCCTCAGCCCATACTACTGGACCAAAGCCCTCAGTGATTGGCTAGCATGGATACATTTTCATAACTTTTTATGAATAATATTCATAACATTGTTACCTCTCACACTAACCACTGAAGACAATTCAACAGCAACTTGCAAAAACAATCAATGTTCAGCACTAATGAAGCATCCCCATATATGCATTGTGTTAATGCTTGTTACCACAATGCTTATCATTTGTCCCAGTGTGGTGGGTTACAGTGCCATTCATTGTAAATGACACTGCAACACACCATGTGGTAACTGCCAACACAAGTCAGCACATAATGCAAATGCCAAGCACTGTGGTATGCTGCTTTGCAAAAAAAAGTGTTGTGTAGTGGTTAGCGCTTCTGCCTTGCAGCACTGGGGGTCCCTGTTTCGAATCCTGGCCAGGTTACTATCTGCAAGGAGTTTGCATGTTCTCCCTGTGCTTGCGTGGGTTTCCTCTGGGCACTCCAGTTTCCTCCCACACTCCAAACACATGCTGGCAGGTTAATTGGCTCCTCTCTAAGTAGATCCTCTATGTATGCATGCAGGCGAGATAGGGACCTTAGATGGTAAGCTCCTTGAGGATAGGGACTGATGTGAATGTACAACTATGTAAAGTGCTGCGTAAATTGTCGGCGCTATATAAATATTTGTAATAAATAAATAAATGTGTGTTTTGGTCCATTGCTTTGGCAGCCATTCATAGTGAACGAGCCACCTTAACGCAGGGGATGTTTATAAGTTACTTAACCTACTATATTGTACCACAACAGACCGCACAAGTGTGAATCCAGACTGATAGCTGAACTATCAATAAATATCTTCTATGAAGTCTCACAGGACATATTTATAAAGATTATAGCTGCAGCCTTAACTAAGGCATAATGATATCGCGTTCAAATATAAAGAAAGAACCGTATGGATTTCTTCTACCTGACTCAGTTCCTGTATGACTCCAGAGGGTAAAACATCAGTAGCGAGAGGTACATTCTGGGGAGTTGTTTCACTTTCATCCCTTGACTTATCTCTTGATGGAGTCCTCCAGGACAATACACATGTCTCCAGAGAAGAAAGGACATCTTGTAACTGCAAGAAAGCATCATTTTGGTGTTCTGAAAGAGAAAATGACACAAGGGTTAGGTTCACTAGTATAGAAGTGTACAGCATGTCTTAATAAGGCACATTCTTTTTTTATTTGCTTTTGCTTAAAATGCACCTTTCAGCAAATTAAAATATGGGAACCCCATGAGTTTTTTCTCTGCTACCAAGCGAGGTGACCATCCCCTCCAGTGAACTATTTTGTTCACTAGAGGGGATGGTCACCCCCTCGCAAAAACTCTAAGACTACTGGACCGTTTTCCATACAGAGAGCACCTATCTCTATAGGTTGAACTGGATGGACTTGTGTCTTTTTCCAACCTATGTAAAGCATGTGTTGTGTAGCGGGATCCACCTATTGATCCCCAGGGTGGTCGCGTGCTGGTCTGCGTGCATTTCACGTGTTTTAGCTGTGCGGCATCCATTAACTCTTTGTTGCCCTGGTTACCTTTGTAGGGGCTCAGATCCCCTGGAATACTATGAACACAGGGCTCTCAAGGTACTCACGGCCTGGGGCGGAATCTCAGCACATAGCCCCTTGATGGCGGAGCCCACCTCTGAGAGCAACCTGTGCCTGGCCTGACCAGTATTACCATGATCTCTCCCCACATACATTCCTTTACATTGATAAAGCAGCAGTCCAGCCCACCACAAGTTCGCTTCCTGGAGAACCCCCCCCCCCTTCTTAGAGGTTGGGGGAAGGAGCAGTCCACACACAGAGCCTTTTTGTAACTTTTACTTAAACATCTTCTTCCTATGTACAATCACTCATCCCATTCTCTGATGACGGCGCATTACTTGTTCAAGCACACGAGTAGTTACCAACCGATAGCAAAGATGAGGTCAGTCGAGGTATAGACCAGAGCCAGTGGAAAGGTATTTCCCAGAGTCCTGCATCGTACAGTGATGCGAGTAGTCCCATCCAGATAGTGCTGCTCCTGCCCTCATTTGCTTCCCCCCTTAGGGAAAGCTGACAGATATCCACAGCGACTACATGGTGATAGGCCTGGTCCTGTGCCTTCCCATAGACTAGCCTTGTGTAAATCACTCTAACTGTACTGTGCCTTCCTCTGGGCGGCTGCCCTGCCCAAAACTATATATCTGCTCTCCCTGGACATAGAGTTCCCTCAGGGCAGAGCTACCTTTAACTCTACAGTGACTCACTATTGCCTATGGGGACATCTAGTGTCAGATTGGCATACTGGAATACTCAAACCGGCCCACTACTCTACCCATATCTTAACTCAAAACCAAAAGTTTGTACATTGGAGCTTCCCAATCTTTAGATGTGGTGGGTGCATTCATTTTTTATTTTTTTAACCTTTTTAGGGAGTTAATCACGATGGACCTCTGCTACAGTACCCTCTTTTTAGTAATAATAGTCAAACAAATCCGTGATTTATAGTGATCCATTAAATAACATTAACAGGAACAGTAACATTTTGTATATTTATTTTGACTATTTTTCTAGGTTGCTGAGGGTTTATCAACAAGGGTTTAAAATAAAATATATTAAACTCTCCCAGCAACATATTTCTTTACATTTTTGCCCAAGCACTTAGTCATCATGTTTCTGAACAGGTAGCTCCTACTCTCTCAGCTCTGCTACCCAGAACGCCCTGTCCTGTACAAGATCACAAGGGACAGAACAGTCTCCAGCAGCTCCATCTACTAGCTTGGAGAATGGAAGAGGGAGGAGAAAGGAGGGAAGGGGAGAGGGGAGCCTTGCTGTGGCTGTGTGTTTGTGGAGAGACACACAGCTTACTAGCACACACAAGGGTGGCTCCACAGGACCCTGCAAGGGAAAGGATCCACCCTAAAACAGGATATCAGGACCAGTGCTCAGGGGATCAGCTGATTCTGCAGAAAGCTAAAACTTTTAAACGTCAAGAAGCAGCATCCATTTTAAGAAAATTAAAACAAATCTGAAATAGGCCAAAAACGTTTTTGACTGTAATATCAATTTAATTTTAGTTAGGTGACATTCCGTCTGCAACCATATATGAAATTCCATTCACTCTGTTAACTCTCTTCTATGTAAAACAATTATGCACAGGTACCTTCATTTCCAATATGTGCCCGAGGTGGCTGATGTTCATGATCTGATTGAGGAGATTCCTCCATCTCTTTTGCTATGGCTTGATTGAAATGTCCTTTAGCTTGCTGAAACAATAAGACACTTAATGAACATGATCTGGTCTCTGTTTTGTGCAAATGCTTCATGAGCACAATACAGTATGTCATATGATATTATATTTTATCATCAATTCAGTATCCGGTACTGCTGAATTCTCTATTGTGTAATACCGTATGGCTGGATTATTAAAGTTTGATCGGTTATAGATGATCAGATTTAAGAAATATAAACACAGTCATATGTCATGGCGATTGTGCAATGACAGCCCAACATGGAGCACCTGTTGGGGTGCCAAGGAGTCCTGTGTCCTATGTAAGGCTATAGACACATTCACATCATAAATGCAGCAGAGCATGCATGGAATTACATGTGATGTTAAGGTCAGCAAGGAGTGACCTTGCATGCGTGTACCCTTTCAGACCCTGTGATAAGGGAACACTTGACAGGTGTTCAAAACACAGAAAGTGTCCCCTTTTGGCACTCATGTTAAGTAGGCCATGATATCGCCAGTATAAGATTAGGAGATAGGCCACTTGACCTTGGTCCAAGGGCAGTTGAATTTAAGGGGGCTGCAGGAAACAAGCATTAGGCCCCTCTGTCGCGGGTCGTGTGTCGCTACAGCAGGACCCTTTTTGGAGCGGATTTTGCCGCGATTCAAGCTTGCTCAATGCAAGCATTTGCGCGATATCGCGCGACATGCAAATCGCGCGACAAACGTGCGATTTGCGAACCGCTCAATGGGTACGGGGCCTTAAGCGTAAATATTTCCTACCCCATTATAAATACTATGTGCTTATTTATTATGCATAAGGCACTGACCGTTGTACAGACAAAAAGATTTATGGTTCCCATCAAAGTGGCAAGACTATTGCAGTGGCCTTTTGACTTATCTAGTAAGCCCATATATGGCATCTTTTTGCACTAAATAGTTTAAGTTTATTACAAGACGTTTCACTTTCTCTCCTGTCATTGACAGAGCTCATGCCATTCAACTAATACAACTCTAATACTGATAGGTTGCATAGATTTTTATGTCGACTTGCCTCTGTATGTCCTCATTTAGTACAATGCTGCAGAACTTTAGACTCGAGATCTGCATAAGGGTCATCATACACGTTACAATCTGACCATACAATCTCTGTACGGTCTACTGAAATGATGTAATATGAAGACCTACCTAAGCTACCTAACCGATTTTTATCCAATCAGGTAGGCCCTTGCACTAGCTGGAGATCTGGACCGTTGCCCAACACGGATCGCAGTGTTGCAAATCTCTAAAGGTCCAACATGCCCCTTCACAGTGCTCCAGTCCTCTGTTCACATGCTCACTGATTTAAATACTGTGCACTCTATGTTGCGTGGTAGTCCAGATTTCCTGCGTGCCGCTAGGAAAAGAGAATTTTAAAGCAGAACTCCATGCTAACAACAAAATCCACAGAGGAAATGCATTAGGGACGGACCGATACCGGATTTCGGTATCAAGTACTCGCCGATACCAAATACCGATACCAAATACCGATACCAGCATCCCAAGGTACCATGGGCCTGGCTAATCAGGAAGCCTTCTATCGAAAGAACACCATCATCATACTCCCTAGTGATACTGCAAGGCAGCCTGGCTTCCTGACTGATCAGGAAGCCGGGAGGCGGGTCATGACATGCTGCCTGGCTTCCTGATTGGTCTGGAAACCGGCTCCATTCTCCCTCACGGAACTGCCCCCGGTATCAGGGTAAATATCGGAGCATTTAGTCGAGTATGAGTACTTGTCCAAATACTCGGTATCAGCACCGATACCGAATACTAATATTGGTATCGGGGCATCACTATACATATATAGGAGCTATTTTACCTGCCAAAGTCTTTGTATTTCTGTCCGTTCCCTCCTGATAGTTGCACAGCTTTGCCACTCAGCCCAGCCCTGTATGGCCCTGTATGGCAGGGCAGGAGACCTAATTTTTCTTTGCTGCGGTCCAGATGCAAATACATGTCTTGTCTTTTCCACAGCCTGTGACTGGACAGAGAAAGGAGAAGTAGCAGACTGATGAGCTCATCTCTCTGTTCTCTCCTCCTTTTAACATGCCTGGCACTGCTGCACAACTAATTTAGATCTAGAAGTTTGTAAACTTACTTACTGAAGATGCACATAGGGTGTATTTCCTCTATGCACTGGCACAACTCAACATCTGAACTTCCCACAATGTAACATTATCATTGCTTGCTGGAAGCAGTGCATATGGCATATGTAGTTTTGAGAAATTGAGATTGCATCACATCAAGCAGCAGGGAAAGAGATGTAAAGCGCACTGGGAATCCAGGACGTTGATGAAAGTGATGGGCAGACAGAAGGCAGCACTCACTACATAAAAATTATTTTTTTCAAGTAAGCTTTGATTGCATTATGAAAAACAACTCTAGTATGGATAGCTATTACAACACTGATGTCTTATATTTTTTTTAATCTATTTATAGTCTTGTATCCCTGCATGTTATAATTTGTGGCCGTTTTTTTTTTTTTTCTTAAATACCCTATAATATTTTCTCTGCTTATTGTCTTTCTCCCCAGTGCTCTATGCTGGCATAGGCACAGCCTCACTCTTCACACACATTTGTATTACAGAGGAAGAGGGGGGTATGTCAGGCCATTTCTGTTACTGTTATCTGATTACTGATTTCATTAGAATTTCTTATGAATCATCCAAAATTCTAACAGTGGATGCCCCTACAGGCTGGACAAAAGTCCATAACTCAATCAACTTTGTTAAAGAAGCCAGGCCAAAAATTGTTGCCTGTACAGTGACTGCAGTCAATCAACTGCGGTCACCATTCAGATATACTGATAGCGGCAGGCGCAGACTGTGAGAATACAATAGCCCAGTTGGAAAGGGGGGGGGGAGTCCAGGGATCTGTTTGTTTGGTTCAGCCTGTAAGCTTTACTCTTGTATCTATTGGACTGCACAGTTATATTTAGACACACTGCACAACCCCTGCAACAGGAAAGTGGAGGTAAGACTGAGAATAGAGATTGTCAGTGCAATGCCTATTTCTGTGACTTTAAGGTCTCTTTGCGACAGCAATGTATTATGTCAGACCCAATTATAGTAGTTCAGCTATATGTAAAACTCTATAAGGAAAGTAAACTAAACTTTTAAAGATTACATAAGGGGTAGGCAACCTTGGCACTGCAGCTGTGCTGAAATGACAAATCTCCTCATGCCTCTGCCCCTGGGAGTCATGCCTGAGAGTTTTGCAATGCCTCATGGGACTTGTAGTTCCACCACAGCTGGAGTGTCGAAGTTGCCTACCCCTGGATTATATCATGAAACACTTTTTAAAATTCTCCTATAACATTTTACTAAGAACTATTACATTACAGTAAACAATAATCACTACAGAGACAGCTGGCATTAGGCATAGCAATACATACATCAGCATGCAGGCTTGAACTTACCTCTCATGTTTAAGTCGACCATTGTGTCCACCAGTCCACAAGTGACTGGGAACAAGGGAAGGAAACAGGACGTGATCTGGAGACGCGGACATTCCTCTACTAGGAAGGGGTTTCCTGAGGATGGAGGTCAATGTGAAGTTTCAGTACAGACACCCTTAAAAATACACAGTGATACTCTTTATTGTCTAAATATGTCGTTTAAAATGGCAGGCTTTCCAGTTAGCTCACGTCTCTTCCTCCATCTGTTTTCAAAGCTTGTAGTTAAAGTGGAACTATGAACAAAATGTTTTTAAAAATGGCATACAGTACATGCTGCAGTGTTGTCACCCTGTGGGCAAGGTAGCCTTTGATTGACTTTTATTGCAGAAGAGACACAATCGGGTTTATTTATAAACAATTTGCAGAGCCAATCGCCCTGCAGAACTGGAAGTACACTCCCTTCTGTACGACTGTAGTCAAAAACAAATACTATTGGTATATTTTCTTTCCAAGTCCAATGTAATATCAGGAAAATACCACATTAGTTCCTCATTCACACCGGAGCAACACAAAATAAGTGCATTTTCAGCGCGATTTTGATGCGTGGCATGTTTTTTGCCATTTTATCACGCAGGCTTTGCAGCTGCTACTATGGGAGATATCTAATGGAAAACGTCCTTGATGTGACATCAATTCCTGTTCCTGTTTCCTGCTTCTGTGTAGAGTGTTCCTAGAGTTTTATTAGCTAGCTCTGCGCTGAGAATATGATTGATCTACTTACTGCAGCTTGCGCTGTATGGCAATGGCCGCTGTCACCACAGTGCTGCTTATAGAGCTGGAGGGGGAGAAGAGAAAGCAGAGACATAGGTTCTGGGTCCACGTAGTGATTGATAATCGAGATGGATGTGGCCAATTCTGGGCCATGTATAATCATCTGTGTGAGCACGAGGAGAAGTTTTTTGACTACATGCGAATGTTCATTAAAACGTGAGTTCATATGGTCAGATTAATGTGAGGCAAGTGTCAATTAGGGATGAGCCGAACACCCCCCTGTTCGGTTCGTATTCGAACCGCCGAAATGTTAGAGTACGAACTCGAACTCAATGCAAGTGTATGGGGGTCGAATGTTCGACCCCCATACAGCTGCCGGTACATGTGGCTGCAGCGGCCTGTGTCCCTTCAAATCCCCGCTGTTCTCCCCCGTCTGTGTTGGCGGAGGTAGCGGGGACACAGACCGCTGCATTGCTCCACTGCCCCCATACCTCTGCTGCTGTCTTCCCCTGGTCCGTCGGCTTCTCCATTCCCCCCGTCGCATGTGGTCAGGTGCAAGACTTTAACAAATCAGAGCTTCAGTGGGCATTTTGTATTATGGAATGTCCGCGGTCGAACACACCACGAACATCCCATAAAGTTCCCATAAAGTTCGGCGTTTGGCGAGCGCTCGAACTGCCCATCCCTAGTGACAATCCTTGGAATTTCTCCCAAATGGAACAGATGAAATCTGAAGAAGCTGCCCATAGCAAGCAATCAGCTGTTTGTTGGACATGGCAGGTTCTGTCTCTTTAATTTAGCAGAAATTCTACCCATGTTATCTGCTTCAATTAAAAACTTTAATTCTTTACATGTGACACTTGCACAAAAACATGCAATATCAAGCTAAAATGCTTGAAATGCGCAATTTTGTGCTACACCATTCTAGTCTATGGGGCTAAGAAGCTCTGAATCTGCCAAAAAGTAGTTCATGTACTTGCTACAAGCGACAGGCGTTTTGCTACGGCCGACCTGACGCTTAAATGTGAACAGTACCATTGAAATGAATGGGAGTTTCTTTGGGGCGACTTATATCAGTGTTTTTGTGAGCAGAAAACGTGCTCCAAAATGCTCAGTGTGAATGAGGGCTCAAGGCTTCTAGATGGAGCTAAGGAGCATAAGAAAAAAAATACTTATTTCCTATGCTTCTCAGTATTCAACTACAGTATTCACCATGCAATGGGAATTAGTGTATTCAAAGAGCATGAATGTGGTTGGGATTTCAGCAGGCGTGAACAGGTGGGTGTGACAGACCTGGAGTCTCAACTTATGTCATGGTGGACAGGAGGCATCAGGATTCTCTGGGTCTGTTAGTCAAGGTATTATGTCATGGCGGGCAGGACGCATCAGGAGTCTCCTGGTCCCTCAGTCAAAGAATTATGTCATGGTGGGCATGATGCATCAGGAGTCTCCTGGTCTGTCAATCAAGGTATTATGTCATGGTGGGCAGGACACATGAGGAGTCTTCTGGTCTGTCAGTCAAGGTATTATGTCATAGAGGGCAGGACACATGAGGAGTCTCCTGGTCTGTCAGTCAAGGTATTATGTCATGGTGGGCAGGACACATGAGGAGTCTCCTGGTCTGTCAGTCAAGGTATTATGTCATAGTAGGCAGGACACATGAGGAGTCTCCTGGTCTGTCAGTCAAGGTATTATGTCATGGTGGGCAGGACAGATCAGGAGTCTCCCGGTCTGTCTGTCAAGGTATTATGTCATAGCGGGCAAGACACATCAGGAGTCTTCTGGTCTGTCACTCAGGGTATTATGTCATGGTAGGCAGGACAAATCAGGAGTCTTCTGGCTGTCAAATTAAACTGCCCTCCACTACGAAGTCGGAGACCTTTAAAAGCTGTCCATCAAAAATAAATTATTATTAAGAAAGAGTGGGAATACCTCACTATTCAACATCCACAAATACCAGTGATTGAGCCATGCTGCAACCAGTGATTGCAGCATGGCTCATTTGCAGTGTGTTTGACACTGTTTGTTCCTCCTCCTATGACCAATAGATAGAGTACTTGAATGTATTGTAGTGTCACTTTAAGGTACTAGTACTTCCACTTAATGCATCTAATGACATTCTTATTCGGTGCATATTATAGCAGTGTTGTCCTGTTGTAAAATACTCCTGAGTTTAGTGCCACTTTAACCCCTTCGTGATGGGTGATGTACACTGTACGTCCCGCCACGGAGTGCCCAAATGACTGGCCACGTACACTGTGCGTGACCAATTATTTGCGGCTCTACAATGCTGGTAACTGCTGCGAATCAGCGGTTACCATTCATTAATGGATGCCTCAGTATTGAAAGAGATAACCTTTTTCAGACACCCGATCCCTTTCAGGAATCGGGTGTCTGAGAGTGAGAGCAGAGCCGCATTTGCAGCTCTTGCTGTCACTCTGACAGTGGTATAGATCGGGAAATCCCGATGTATACCGGCTTTTTTTTTTTTTTTTACATTTCAGCAATAGAAACATAATGTTTCTATTCCTGAAACAATGTTGCAGTTTTCTGATCGTTGTTGGAACGATCTAGAAACCTTTAGTGAAACCTTAAGTTTGAAGCAGCCTAATAATAACCAAAAATAAATTCATGAATTTATCAAGCAGTAATAGTGAGATTAATTCACAATGACCGCTTGATATAATTAAATAAAAAACATTTAACTGTAAAAAATGTTTAAAAAAATTGTGAAAAGTGTAAAAAAAAATAAAATAAAATAAAGTGTAAAAAATAAATGTAACAAATAAAAATGATATATTTAAATATATTTTTATATTATAATTTATATAAAAATTAACCCCTTACAATTAAAATCTGCAGCTGATCTGCAGATTTTTTTTTACCCTAAGGGGTTAAAAAACATTTTTTAACCCCCTCATGACAGTGATGTTCAAAGTATGTCGCTGTCACTAAGTGTTACACCATATCAAAACTGGGGAAAAGGTGCTTTCTTTAAGTTTTTTTCCTCATTTTTTATATGTTATTTGTCCTAAGTGAGGTACACATATGTGATATAAATATGTAGCCCTATCTGTCCTCTACAAAACAATATATAATATGTGTGGGTGCACTTTGTAAGAAAGTATATTACTGCCGGGGAAGAATCACACAGCAAGAATGTCAAAAGTGCGTCAGTCATTAACAGAAACTAAAAACAAGTGCAGTCGTGAAGGGGTTAAGTTAACACTCTGAAATGCCTATCTCTGCTTATTGCTTTTAAATGCAGCTTCAAAAATTTAAAAAACTTATTTTTTTTTTTAAATTGCTACACTAGAAGATTTTTTTTAACAGTTTAGAACTACAAGTGATTCCTTTTCTGGAGTATAATATGAACATGCAGGGGAGCTAGACACGAGACTTGGCTGCTATTATCCAGACTGAGGCTTGGCTTTCAGTATTCACATTGAGGCTTGGCTTTCAGTATTCACATTGAGACTTGGCTTTCAGTATTCACATTGAGGCTTGGCTTTCAGTATTCACATTGAGGCTTGGCTTTCAGTATTCACATTGAGGCTTGGCTTTCAGTATTCACATTGAGGCTTGGCTTTCAGTATTCACATTGAGGCTTGGCTTCTGCAGAGGACTGGAGGGTGGAGAAGATAGAGTGTGAAGCTGGAAAGGGTGATGAACCTGCTTGTTCTTTTTCCCTGTCTCGGTGCAGTGACAGAAAGAGGAATAATATAACCAAAGAGGTACTGTGTTCACTATACTATTCTAAGCTGTGACTGGTATATTGCCTGCATCAGGTGTACGTGATGTGTTTAGGTCAAGTGTATCTTACTCAACTTTTCCTTTATTTGAGTTTTGTATAGAATGGGGAAAGGATAAAATCTCTGCAAGTTTTTACTGCTCTCCGGCCTCTGTTAGAGAGATTTGCCCTCACTTTCTGTTGTGAGGATGACATTTCATCAGACACGAAGTGAGGGTAAGTCTACACCAGGAAAATAAAGACATCAAGGAGTCTGAAGATGCCCATACACTGCACGATTATCGTACGATAATCGTATGCGATCGGGTTTTCGTACGATAATCGAGCAGTGTGAACGGAGACGTGCGACCGTTTCTACTGTACGGTCGCACGTCTTTTGTCGAACCAGCATGTTCGAAAACCAGCCGGGAATCGTACGATTCTCGGCTGGTTAGAACGGTGCTCGGAAGATAAATGCTGAACGGGCCGGTGTGCGCACGCGCACACTGCCCGTTCAGCATTGCGGTCATCGGAAGCCCGCCCCTCAGGAGGGCGGGCTTGCGATGATCGAGAGTGCGATCTGCCTGTCCAAGATAGGCAGATCGTACGTTTTTTTAATCCCTTTACAACCATCGCAAGACTAAAGTCTTGCGATGGTTGTAGAGTGTATGGCCACCTTTACACACACCATAACAGTGAACACCCCAGCATATTTCTCTGGCCAGGAGTGATAGGCGTATCATACAGCAACATATAGCCAGCCTGTACACATCAATAACAGGCTGGCTGAGGCTGTATAGGTACCTCTGCACAGCATAGCATAAACAGCTGTACTGTCTGTGTTGCTGCTAGAGAGTTACCCCTCATTTCCTTTTACCCCCTCATTTCCTTTTACCCCCTCATTTCCTTTTACCCCCTCATTTCCTTTTACCCCCTCATTTCCTTTACTACCAGGCAGGAAGTGAGCCTATGATAGCTGTAAAACCTGACAGGAGTTGTAATCTTCCTCCCTCATTCTTCCTCACTCTATCTAAAACTAAAACGTATACACGTTTTTGGTTATAGATACACTTTAAGACAAAGGTGAGCATCTCCGGCCAACCAGCTGTTGTAGAACTACAAGTGCCACGCGGCTTTGCAAGACTGACAGTTACAGGCATTACTCCCATTAGCATGTTGGGATTTGTATTTAATTTACAGCTGGGGGCCAGAGATGCCCGCACTTGCTTTAAGAGCTTAATGACACGGGCGTGAGTGACAGTTGTTGCTTACATCACACTGTCTGCATCCAAGGCTGTTTATCAATCACTGTGTGGATGTTAATATTCAAATGTACAGGCACATCCACAGCCTGTCATTGATTTGCACACAGCATCTGCCATTCCCGCGAGTAGAAGTATCGGCCATTTTCAATGGTGCATAGTCAATCACACCTCTGTGAATGAGCCCTAAGAGTTAAAGCTGGCTCCTGACTCTGATTCTATTTATCATTTACATATGCATACTTATATTAGGCAAATAAAGGAAACACAGTGAGAGACATAAACAGCAGTGAGCAAGCGTGGTTCATCTTCCATAGGATTCATTAGCGAAATCCTTGATCAACGATTTCAAACTGGCAAATGTTTAACTTAAAGTTCATCTAAAGCCAAACTTTTTAAATTTTGGATAGAGTAAGGAAGGGTTAAAACCCTTGTCAGTGTTTTTTACATCTGTGTCCCTAAGTCCCCGTTCACACCACAGGCGTTTGTCGCGTGTATTTGTCAGCACTGAAAAGCTCAACACAAGCCTGTAGCTGGAAAAAAAAGCACATGAGCTTTTTGGGGGGCAGATCAGCACGATCTGATCACCCCCAAAAAACTCATGTACTTTTTTTCCAGCTACAGGTTTTTTTCTACGAAACGAGTGACGTTCAGATACCAAGTCCCGTACTCAGTACAAGTACAGATACTTTTCCAGCTCCAAAAATAGACTAGAGAGAAAATCAAAAGTTAGGAGGCAGCTGTCATTTGCAAGGAGCTCCTGGGGTTTGTACATCTCTGTTTTAATGCATTATTTTTTTAAAATAAATATATATATATATATATAAGTGATGCACCGATACCATTTTTCCAAGTACTGATACTTGCCCAAGTACTCACAGATACAAGTACTGATACATTTTTGTTTATTGTCATGTGACAGTTTTTCTAAAACAATACAGACTAATGATTTCAGGACAGTGGTGGAGAGCCAGAGCCAGGTCCCAGCTGCAACCACTGCAACTCTGGTAGTTCTCATGAAAATGCCAAGTATCTGCACTGGTATCTGGACATCCCTAATAGAAATAAATGGGATTTCTTGTGTTGAGTTTTTCAGTGTTGACAAATACAAGCCACAAACGCCTGTGATGTGAACGGAGGACTAAAACGTATACACGTTTCTATTTTTTTCATTCAACCAGCAGACTGAACGAAAACATTATAACAGATTGCTTCATCAATGATTATGAGCGTTGATGGACCAATCCCCTGCTGCTTGCATTGTATTCTGCCAGCGACCATCGGCTGCTGTCGGAATACCTGCACGGAGCTAGCAGCTTATTGGCTGCTAGTCCCATTCGGCCGAGAATTTTCCAACCAGCTCCTGCGATCAGCTGACCGAGGAATGCAGGTTTAGGGGTGCCGACAGCGGCCCCCATTGTGTGAATTTTTCCTGTCCTGTGCATACCCTACTTTAGCAGGAGACAGGCTTCAGTGATCACAGAAGCAGGGAGACGGCAAGGGATGGTCTTGTGAGCATAAAAAAAAAAAAAAAAAAAAAACCCAAGGAAAAAACCACACCTT
>NW_017306451.1:257643-259895 GCF_000935625.1 Nanorana parkeri | reverse complement strand
TGGTCTTGTGAGCATAAAAAAAAAAAAAAAAGTAAACACCTAGGCACAAACCAGCACTTAACACTTGCAGTGCATGGGTAGCCCTACTGCAAGGGTTAATCAAATTTTTAACCGAGTTCTTCTTTAAGCCATTCATTTTTTTTTCAATCTGTTGCAGTTTCTTATGTGAAGATCCTGCCAGTAACAGCACTTCTGTTGCAGACTGACAATCCTAACCCAGTACCTAACCAAAAATAGAAACGTGTATACGTTTTAGTCCTCCGTTCACGTCCTCCGTTCACATCACAGGCGTGTGTGCTTCTAGAGTTTGCCCTCGGCTATATATCAGGTCTATCAAATAGGCAGCCCAATGTCCAATTGAAGGAGTGCACATTGTAGGATGACAGCTCTGCTGATTATTATGCAGCAACAGAGCAACAGCTTAGTTTTGTCGGCCTGCAAACAGAAGTGCTGTTACTGACAGAATCTCCAAAAAAGAAGCTTTGCAATAGATTCACACAAAAAAAAGATTTGCTTTAGGAAGCTGTATTCTAAAAAATATAGATTTAGTGTTTTCTCTTTAATTTTTGGATTTCTAGTTTTTTGGACATCAAAATCATATAGAATATAATCAATGCATTTTGCATTCTTTGCGCACAGGTTATAAGTTCATACCATTCATTGTTCTCAACGAAACAACCCCACCATCAAACTGGATAGCCCTACAGAAGAAACGTGCAGCATGGACACCTCAGAGCCTGCAGATGATGGGGAGCAGGCAGTAGAGCAGAGACCACGCACACGTTCCAACCCAGAGGGCGCAGAGGACAGGGCAGCACCCTCACAGCCTCTCGTGGGCAATCGGAGTGAGGGCGAAGGGGAGGCAGCTCATGTAGAGGACCCATCACCACCAGCCACAGCACCTCCCAGTGGTGCCCTTCCACCACCTCCAGAATACCAAATAAAGACTCCAAGAGTGAACTGCCCAGAAAAAGTGGTGCGTAGCCTTTGTGGAAATGGTTCTTGTAGTTACTATATGTTTTAAATTGATTTTTGACATTCAGACAAAAGGTGGGGAACTTTTTCAATACTGTATAGAAGCTGAATGATGGGGATGTCTCAGACTGGACGTGGTGCCATAATTTGTTCCATAACTGTGTACAATCAGCTCTGAGTGTTTATAGAATTACTCCTATTTTTGACACATCTCTAAAATCAACATCTATTGGATGGTGATTTAAGCAAGACCAATTTAGATGGCTTAGATAAAGGTTGCCCAGAATCTCACCTCAACAGTGTGAAAAATGTTTAGGTACTTACCCAAGTAATACTAAAGTGTACATCATTCTTTCCAGTACAATTATAATCAGTGTAAGGATTATAGCAAAATGTATTCTTACCTGCTTGTCCTTTTGTAGATACAAATAAAGGGCTTTGCATTAATTTCCTTGAAATGAAATGGGAAGGTTGGGCTTCGTGATCATGATACTATGATCTCATAATCATTTCTAGTCATTTAATAATAGAGAAACTACTGAGAAAAGCAGCAAACCAAGCACAAGATCAAGACTGCATTTCTTGGAGCTTTCTGTACACAAAGCTTTTATAGAATCCTCACAAATGTTACCATGGTTGGAAGGAAGTTACTTATTAATTTTTTGACTGTCATAGAAAATCATACCTGGCTAAAGAATAAAGTGGAAATGCAGTTTTTAATAACATTAACGCACACCTGTGGTAAAAACCTTTAGTGTACAGCAGGCGCCCTCTGGTAACATATTTCTGATTTTTACCCCTAATATTTCCCCAAAGCCCCCCCAACAGTAAAAAAAAACTTAAATAAATAATAGATATAAAATAGTTATAAAATAAATAATAAAAAAAACACATCCTGGAGGCGGAGTGCATGATGTCACATGACGCTGCGCATGCGTGGCATTGGATGACATCACACACCTGTTGGGGAGGGCACATTTTTTTTGTTCTTGCCTCGCGCGCAAAAGGAGCTCTACAGCTCTGGGTTAAGTATTTGTTTTTTCTAGGAGACTCAAATAAAGCAGATTTACTTATCTGATCTTCAGTCCCACCATCTTCCCTCTTGGCTGCTAGACCAATCTCCTCAGCCTCATCTCCCCCGGGCTTCGGTGGTCTAAGGACCTTTGACATCATCACGTCTTACGCAGATCCATTGACCTGCATTAGACATGAGGACGACAAGGGTCATTCCATAGCCAAAGCAGAGGGGGGGGGGGGGGGGGGTGGGCAAACCCCCC
>NW_017306451.1:246383-257398 GCF_000935625.1 Nanorana parkeri | reverse complement strand
AAGGGGGGGGGGGGGGGGAGGTGAGTGCTGACCACCACGGGAGCTGGGATCAGGTGAGTAAAACTTCTTTATTTGAGTTCCCTAGACAAAATGCGCACTTAACCCTTGCAGTAGGGCTACCTACTCCACTGCAAGGGTTAAGTGCTTGCTAAGTTTCCAGTTTTACCAGAGTTTTTCTTTAAGATTCCTCTACAAGCTGCTAAAATCAGTTTCTATATGCAATTATCTGGATCATCAATTCTTCATCATTTAGCTTTGAAGGCCGTACCCGGACCCCGCTGGACTGGACTATTGCTGGGCTAGCCTGGAATGTGACCTTTGGGCACTGGGCTGTATACTGTTATGCTTTGCAGACCTAAGTGTACTGTGTTAGCCA
Organism: Nanorana parkeri; assembly: GCF_000935625.1. Lineage (NCBI taxonomy): Eukaryota > Metazoa > Chordata > Amphibia > Anura > Dicroglossidae > Nanorana > Nanorana parkeri. The sequence goes on along the minus strand of NW_017306451.1, from coordinate 257,022 downwards.
TGCAGCACTTTCCAGGTCCAGAGCTGCAACACAGCCCCAGGTGTGACTCTGTCTCTGCTTCTGTAAAAGTTCCTCTCTCTGCAAGAGCCCCATTGATAGTTGAAGTGTATGTCCAGCCAAAACTTTTTTCTTTTTAGTATTGTATATACAGTGGGAAAAGTTAAGCATTTAAAGGTTGGTGTTTTTTGTTTGCTGGGACTCCTATAAAAGATTTTCCCTCACTTTCTGTGCTGCTGACAACAAATGCACGTGACAGGAAGTGAGTTATTCTCCCAAAGCAACATAGACAAAAATAAAAAAGATTTTTTTAGTACAGGCCTTCTTAAACTGTGGGTCGCGACCCCATATGGGGTCGCGACCCACAGTTTAAGAAGGCCTGTTTTAGTAGAGTAGAGGAAGCCTAGAACCCCTGTCAAATTTGGATTTCTTTCTGTCCTGCTATAGCAGGACAGAAAGAAATCCAAATTTGACAGGGGTTCTAGGCTTCCTCTACTCTACTAAAACAGGCCTTCTTAAACTGTGGGTCGCGACCCCATATGGGGTCGCGACCCACAGTTTAAGAAGGCCTGTTTTAGTAGAGTAGAGGAAGCCTAGAACCCCTGTCAAATTTGGATTTCTTTCTGTCCTGCTATAGCAGGACAGAAAGAAATCCAAATTTGACAGGGGTTCTAGGCTTCCTCTACTCTACTAAAACAGGCCTTCTTAAACTGTGGGTCGCGACCCCATATGGGGTCTCGCAAGTGAATGGGGGGGAGGACAAGTGAAAGGAGGAGAGAGACACCGACCGACGCTGGGGGTCAAGTAAAAATTTCCTCGGCCGAAAAGGGGTCACGAGTGGAAAACGTTTAAGAAGGCCTGTTTTAGTAGAGTAGAGGAAGCCTAGAACCCCTGTCAAATTTGGATTTCTTTCTGTCCTGCTATAGCAGGATTGCTCCCACCTCTTGTCTGGTGAAACCGTTGTCAGCAGGACAGAAAGAGAGGGAAAGCCCTCTAACAAGTATATATCAATATTACAATTGGAGTCTTATGCGTTCCACTTGATTGCTACAATCCATCTGTTATTGGTAGGCCCATCTCATGTGCGAAGGAGAAAAAATATTTTCAGAAAGTTATTTTTTGCACAGGGAATCTTAAAGCTTCCAGTGGCACTTTGAGAATTTTGCCTGGAACAGAAAGGTGTGCTGTAGCACTATATGATGGCTTCTGTCTGTCAGCCATCCTAAAGCTGAACTTTAAAATACCTTTAACCTTGCAGTGGGTCCCCCTCTGCACTGCGAGAGGTAACTGCATGTCATGCCAAGGGGGTGATTAATAAGGTGATTTACTTCCCTAATTCCTCCCTTCCATGGACTTTCACTGCGCTACATGTCTTGTCCCCTGGAGCCAATTCCCTTTCCTGCTCAATCAGTTGCAGATCAGATGTCATCCTGTACAATGCAGGACCAGCAGTCCTGCATTGTACATGTAGCCGCCAATAGCCTGCCCACAACCGAGGATTTTATATAGTGGTAGAGAGCACCGACTGCCATGGGAGTGAGAAATAAGGTATGTTTACCTTACTCACTTTATTCTTAATTCCCAAGGCAAAATGAACAGTTAGCCCTTGCACTGCAAGTGTAAAGTTTTTTTATTTCCAGGTGTTCAGCTTCAATTTACATTGCTTTACCTTTTTAGTGTGTTTGGTTTTTTTAGGCTATGGTCTTTCACTAGTGACACATTTTAATATCACTGTTAGGCATCATGATGATCATTGTCATTTCTTGTGCTTTATTATTGCTTTAGATCATTTGTCTGGATTTGTCTGAAGAAATGTCCTCTCAGAAATTGGAATCTTTTAATGGGTAAGTTTTTTTTTTTTTTATATTGGTGGTCACTGTGTTGAAAGGTTCTGGTTTATTTAATTAATAATACATTTAATGTTTCTTTACCTATTTCTAATAGAATCCTGTTCAGAAAGTTCAAACTAAGTGCAGGTCTTCTGGCAGACTGCCGTTATGTGTTCCATTAAAAGCCCTCCCATTTAATTTCAGTAGGTTTTTGCTGAAATTCCAAATTCTAACTTGCCATTAGTTTGACTCCTACATCCTCGCAACCCTACAACCTAGTTGATACAGAGGAAAAGTGTAATCTATTTTGCCCTAACAGGGAAAAATCTCTGAGGTAATCGCATAACTCATTGGCTCAACTTTCTATGGTGTAGCATCTAATAATAATAATAAGTAGCCATTTATATATTGTACTTTTATGTTATGAATGAACAGGAAGCCTCTATACTGAGTGCTCCTGTCCATTCATAAACTGATGAGATCGTATCAGCTACTATGTCCACAATTATGAATGAACAGGAAGTGATGTACAGCACGTCCTGTTCATTCATAACTGGGGACACAGTAAGCATACTATACACTCAGCGATCAGGACTAATAAAATAGGTTTAACATTCACAGTAAGAGATGTGAAAATGTCTTCCAGAGGAAATGGTTTATTCAGATCTTGTAGATTTAAAAAAAAAAAAGTATTGGACGAGTTTTTAAAAGTAACCCAATTGTAACCCGCTCTCCATCCTAACTCCTCCACCTGTCACAGGAGGCTGAGCGGGGCAGTGTCGGAGGAGAGCTCGGCCTCCTGTGACAGCTGACAGCTCTCTCCTCCCCGCACCACCCTGTTCCGCCTCCTGAAAGCTTCTCTACTCCCCCCTGGGCGCCGGCAGCTGCATCCTCTGTGTTCCCCTAGATCCCCACTGCCTCTGCCGACACAGACAGGGGAGAGAAGCGGGCATAGGAGGAGACACAGACCGGCGCCCAGCAGAGAGGAGAGAAGCTGTCAGTATGCACTGAATTTCGGCCGCATTTTCGGCTGTTATGGTGTTTTCGGCATTTTGCCCAAAGTACCACTTTCGGCTGAAATATTTTAGCGACCGAAATTTCGGTGCATCCCTAGTGAATACATTTATTTCAAGTTATCTTTGTTTATACTTGAGGACCTCCATGACCCTCATTAAAAAAAAAAGAAATAGATATTTTCTCTTTTCACTTTCTAAATTATTTAACTGAATATTCAGGATGAGGTTATACCAATGCTGAGTGAATAACTACAATTATCCACACTGGTCCCCATTAGCCATGATGTAGCCTCACAATTAACCAGTATGTCTAGGTTGCCTTGGAACTTGGAGGCTTTATTAATCTGTAAACTCAGAAACAGTTTTTAAACAAGTTTTCAACTTTGGGGTAAAAAAACTTAAAACGAGCTTTGTGTCAAAAAAATCTAGGCCCCTGCCCTACCATGCAAAATCACTAAAACCTCAAAACAAAAATCAAACATTATCAGAAAATATTTGAGATACTTGCCTTAGACACCCAGCTTCCTGGGCAGGAGCACATTCACACATTTGGTGTGAACAAAATAACAGTGGGAGCAATAAATAGAAAATGGAAGACATACAAGACCACTGATAATCTCCCTCGATCTGGGGCTCCACGCAAGATCTCACCCCGTGGGGTCAAAATGATCACAAGAACGGTGAGCAAAAATCCCAGGACAACACGGGGGGACCTAGTGAATGACCTGCAGAGGGCTGAGACCAACGTAACAAAGGCTACCATCAGTAACACACTACGCCGCCAGGGACTCAGATCCTGCAGTGCCAGACGTGTCCCCCTGCTTAAGCCAGTACATGTCCGGGCCCGTCTGAAGTTTGCTAGAGAGCATTTGGATGATCCAGAAGAGGATTGGGAGAATGTCATATATGGTCAGATGAAACCAAAATAGAACTATTTGGTAGAAACACACCTTGTCGTGTTTGGAGAAGAGAGAGAATGCTGAGTTGCATCCAAAGAACACCATACCTACTGTGAAGCATGGGGGTGGCAACATCATGCTTTGGGGCTGTTTCTCTGCAAAGGGACCAGGACGACTGATCCGTGTACAGGACAGAATGAATGGGGCCATGTATCGTGAGATTTTGAGTGCAAACCTCCTTCCATCAGCAAGGGCATTGAAGATGAAACGTGGCTGGGTCTTTCAACATGACAATGATCCCAAACATACCGCCCGGGCAACGAAGGAGTGGCTTCGTAAGAAGCATTTCAAGGTCCTGGAGTGGCCTAGCCAGTCTCCAGATCTCAACCCCATAGAAAACCTTTGGAGGGAGTTGAAAGTCCGTGTTGCCCAGCGACAGCCCCAAAACATCACTGCTCTAGAGGAGATCTGCATGGAGGAATGGGCCAACATACCAGCAACAGTGTGTGCCAACCTTGTGAAGACGTACAGGACACGTTTGACCTCTGTCATTGCCAACAAAGGATATATAACAAAGTATTGAGATGACCTTTTGATATTGACCAAATACTTATTTTCCACCATAATTTGCAAATAAATTTGTTCCAAATCAGCCAATGTGATTTGTCTGGATTTGTTTTCTCATTTTGTCTCTCATAGTTGAGGTCTACCTATGATGCCAATTACAGGCCTCTCATCTTTTTAAGTGGGAGAACTTGCACAATTGGTGGCTGACTAAATACTTTTTTTGCCCAACTGTATGAGGCTGCAAGCAGTGGGAAAGATTTTATGGAAGAAAACACATGCAGAGCCTCTTCTATAAATATCGATCTGCTCAAAGTTTATTTTTTTACTTTGCATGTTTAGTTCCGATTTACTCTCACTGGCCTTCCTTTTCCCCATGCCACTTCCACTAGCGCTACTGTAAGCCAGTTCTCCAACCATTCTGAGATATTGTTCCACCCAAAATGTCTACCCCAGTAACTGCCAGCTCAGTTTTGGATATTGCTCATTTGGATTTGTGATGCAAGCTTTCAATAGGGTGACACATACAGATCTTTAGCAGAGATATTCGCCCGGAACCTGTTGCAGTGAACCAAGTTTTTAACCTTGCTGCGCAGTTATAATTGCTGAATGGTCAGAGAAGAGAAAAGTTACTAGCAATTACTTTACTCATGTTACTGCAGTTTTTTTTTTTTCGTTTTTTTAACGCCCACTTTGTTCTAATTCACAATGTAACTATACTGAAGTTGTGTGTTCTTCTCTAGATCCAGGACAGGCACATAGAAGACTGTTGTGTTCTGTCACTACATCTCTTTATGTGTCATAGTCTGTTATTTTTGAAATAATATGGCTGTTGAAGTAGTTCTCCAAGGAATAAGAAGTTTCTTCTCGCATATATTTTTTCTTTTTTGCGCTGACAAAATTCTGTATTTTTTTTTATTATATTGATAGGTCCAAAGCCAATGCTCTTAATTCTTCACAGAAGATGATTGAGATGTTTGTTCGAACAAAGCACAAGATAGACAAGAGGCATGAGTTTGCACTGGTAGTTGCAAACAATGAAGCAATGTGGGTGAGTGAGAACATGTCGGCTACTCGCACTGCTGTATTTCTAAGTTAGCTCCATGTCCTTTCATTTCCTTCTCTTTTATCATTACTTATGAATAACATTCTCTTTACTCATCACTAGGGACAATCTATTTGTTTCTGGTTTTATGACTTGAGCAGCCTTCTGTGTTTTTTTTATTTTTTGTATTTCTTAAGGCAGTTCTCTTCATGTAGTCTAATACCTGGAGTTCAGTACTGACTAGGGGTGCACTGATACCATTTCAGAAACCAGTGCCGATACTTGGCATTTTCATGAGAACTACCAGAGTTGCAGAGGTTGCAGCTGGGACCTGGCTCTGGTGCTCCACCACTGTCCTGAAATCAATAGTCTGTATTGTTTTAGAAAAACTGTCACATGACAATAAACAAAAATTTATCAGTACTTGTATCTGTGAGTACTTGGACGAGTATCAGTACTTGGAAAAATGGTATTGGTGCATCCCTAATATATATTTATTAAAAAAAATAATGCATTAAAATGGGGATGTACAAATCCCAAGAGCTCCGTGTGCTCCTTACAAATGACAGCTGCCTCCTAACTTCTGAATTTTTCTCTAGCCTAGTCTTGGAGCTGGAAAAGTATCTGTACTTGGTATCGCTGCATCCCTAGTACTGACCCTTATGTAATGCTGAATACATTTAAGCCTTGTACAGATGTGCATTAGCTTGTATAAGAGCAGTGTGTTCAGCAAGCTTTTCCATATCGTTTGAATAGGCTTCAGCAAGCTTCAAGCAGCTTTGTTTAAGCCTTTAAAGTGGAAAAAATTGCCAAGAGGGTAGAGTGTTTGGGGTTTTTTTTGGCAGAAGAGACTCTGTCTCTTCTGCCAAAAAACGACTTTCCATTATATTCTAGCCATATTTTTATGTGTAACCTGCCTGCAGGGAATGTGCACTGCAATCACTGGATCTGCCCTTTCCATTCTAACAGTGGGGCTGGGTGTTGGGATAACGTAACTGCAACATACATTTTTAACTCCTATGTCCAGAAGAAGACCTAGAGGAAGGCAGTGGTAGAGAGTACAGACCTTTCATTACTGGAGGAGTGCAAACTAAAGTTGTGTTACTCTGACAGCGCTGTGTGAGCTGCTGTCCGAATACCCGAACCGTGACGGCAGTTAACTGGCTGCCATCACTGTTCAGCCAAAGATTTTCCAACTTGCTCCTTCAGTGGCCATTCCATAAACATGCTGCCTGTCGAAGCCTGCTAGCAGTTACTCACAGAAAAAAGTCCAGTTGCATATCGCAGGCTTCGCTGAAACGTGTATTGTAGCACACAGGTACACAATTTTTTTTTTTTTTCTGTCAGTAACTGCTGATGCTGGATAAGATGGGCTCGGCCAGTGTGCACCCACCATTCTTTCTAGTGCTGCTGTGAAGAAGTGGTCATATTGGGCTATGGAAGCCTGCTAGCAGTTTGTGACAGCCCATACTCCTGTTATGATCTTGTATATAACATCTCTAAACTGAAGCTGAAACATTATTTAAAGGCTTTGGCAAAGCTGTCAGAAGTTTGCTGAAATGTTAACAAATGCTTTGCAAAAGCTTTCTGTACACACTGCTCTTATGCAAGTTGATGCCAATGTGTATATGGCCTTACTGTAAGATGCATTGTTTCTTTGGAGCTTGCTGCTGAGGAACAGACACCCAGAAAGAACTCGTGTAGCTAAGGTTACACAAGCTAAGGTTACACTTTCCACACTGCCTTGCTGCATTTTTGGTCTGCTGCTGCTCCAAGTAAAGGTGCCCATACACTGCACGATTATCGTACGATAATCGTATGCGATCGGTTTTTCGTACGATAATCGAGCAGTGTGAATGGAGACGTGCGACCGTTTCTACTGTACGGTCGCACGTCTTCTGTCGAACCAGCATGTTCGAAAACCAGCCGGGAATCGTACGATTCTCGGCTGGTTAGAACGGTGCTCGGAAGATAAATGCTGAACGGGCCGGTGTGCGCACGCGCACACTGCCCGTTCAGCATTGCGGTCATCGGAAGCCCGCCCCTCCGGGGGGCGGACTTGCGATGATCAAGAGTGCGATCTTCCTGTCCAAGATAGGCAGATCGTACGTTTTTTTAATCCCTTTACAACCATCGCAAGACTAAAGTCTTGCGATGGTTGTAGAGTGTATGGCCACCTTAAGGAAGGGGGAATGCTGCCCATTGTCATGTGTGATTGTAATGCAAAATCACAGTGCTGTGCAGCTGAATTAAATTATATAAGTAAGTACTTCTTAGGGCCCATTCGCAGTAGGTGCGACTGCGTAGTACAGTGGGACTATGCAATTATTGCACTGTACTAGTGTGAAGGGGCCCTCAAAAAACACTGACACAACCACAGACACAATCTCACACACCAACATTTTCTCAAACACACTCCAAAAAAATAATAATTTTTTTTTCTTTAAGGTCTCCCTATCTTACGAGAACCGGAGTGGATCCTCAGCCTGGGGTCCAGTGTGCTGCTGTGCTGTGAAGCAGCTCCATCCATATGTGCATTGCTTGTACATCTCCCTTGGACGCCCTGTAGAGGTGCCAGGAGCCAGAATGTAACGCCAGCCCAGACACCTCTACAGGGCACATGTGGGAGCTGTAAGCAATGCACGTATGGATGGAGCTCCCTTTTGCCCATACTTACAGCCCAGCCCACCCCACCTCAAGCTGATACTTGGTGCCGGGCAGCATATTTTGAATGGCTGCTCGGCAAAAGACCTCACATTGCTGCACTAGGGGGAGGCTGAGGAGTCTCTCGCCTAGAAAAGTGAAAGGCCTGTGACCCAAAAGTCATGACTGGTGGGTCATGACTTTTGGGTCATGACCCACCAGTTGACAACCAAGGTCTTAACGTGAACCTATGCCCAGATCATGCAAACTAAAATATTTACATATTTTGAACAAGCCGTAAACTCACTTTAAAACAAGCCATCCCTCATTCACCTTCCTATCTATAAGCATTGTTGAGAAATTAATTTTCAGAACAGCCTGCCAGCTCTCTAATATAAACAACCAAAAGATGTGTCTAAGCTGTTAGAAATTGACTGAAACCTGACTTCAGAGTCTTTATTGCAATGTTTGAGAAGGAAAATGTCACATCTAGATCAGAACCTTAGCATCTAGAAAGGGCAGGGATGGCTTGTTTGAAAGCTCTTTTTTTTTTTTCCTTCTTCTTGGTAAAGCAGACGTTCACCCATGTCAACTATTATTTCTCTTCTGGTTCCTCATAGAAAATTGGAAAACATTTTTTTAAAAGAATAGTACATTTCTGTGCTGCAGCGCAACACTTCCTGATTCTTCACCTTGGCAAGAATTACATTGGGACGCCCCGATGCCTCTTGGGGCTGGTCACACCCTGGGAGTCGAAATTTGACTCAAGGGAGCAGGTGTGCTGCAAGATTCTGCATGTGCGCAGATGTCCTGTAGGTCGCTGCCAGGTATTGACCTGGGGCACATCTGCGCAGGCATGGGAGATTCTACCACGTGCGCACAAATTCCTGCAAGGTCCCAGGTACCAGAAACCAGCAGCATCTGTGTGCATGCACGGGAATCTTTCAACAATTGTGCTGCAGGTCTCTCCCAGGTCCTTAATACCTAGCAGAGACCTTTTGTCGCTGGATGATTAAAGATGGAGACGCAGGACAGGGTCAGTGGGAGACAATTATTGTATGGGTTAAGTTCCTCTAAGAATATGTAACTAGTTTAATGTCTATAGTCTGGGTACAGGTGCACTCTAAGTTACGTTTTGCTGCTATTACCAACTTATTGGAAATGCAGAATCAGCAGTGTGGCAACCTTCTGCTCAAATCGTAAGCTTCATCACAAGATTTCTAAACTATCCTGTAATTAAACACTGCACTTCTTTTCGCTTTACTTTCACAGGTTTTTAAAAAAAATCTTCTACTTGATCTAATTAGTGTTTTGTTTAATTACAGATTTACTTTATCACAAGTGTATTTTGTAGCCGTGTTATGGGGAAAAGTCCTTGAAGGGTTCATACTAGGCTAAGAAAGGTGTTCACAAGGTGTCAGTATACAATGTTCTGGTTGCCATCATCTTGAATAACTCTCATATATTTGTGTCTTCTGTTTCTTCAGTTGTCTGGATTTACGTCAGATCCACGGGAGGTTTGCAGCTGTCTATATGATCTGGAAACTAACATATGTGAGTCCTTCAGTATCCTTTTGTAGAATCATCTGGCACATGTGGACCATAGATTAGGATTTGGAAATGAAATCACATTCTTGGAGTTTCTATACAGCTTAAAGTATTATTAAACTGTCAGACTTTTTTTCAGGAATTAATCCAGATCCAACAAACATACATTGTTTAGCAAAGTATTTTTTTATACGTTTGTCCAAGCACTGCTGTCATCATGTTTCCATCAGAATGGACAGGGAAGGAGGAGGAGGAGTGGAGAGCATGGAGCAGGGGAGAGTCATCATATTTAAAGGGGGGGGGACCTGTTTAATATTAAAAGAAGTGTTTACTGCATTTTGATTTGGTTTGATTTATTATTATTCAGGATTTATATAGCGCCAACAGTTTGTGCAGCCTTTTACAATATAAAGGAAGACAGCACAGTTACAATACAATTCAATATAGGAGGATTAGGAGGACCCTGTTCCTGAGAGTTTACAATTATTACCTATGTATGCTGGTGCTCACGTATGGATGTATCTGGTAAATATTGGTGAGTTGTCTGAGGCTGGGTGCACACCTGTCCGTTCCACTGCATTGCATATATGCATGCATGGTAACACACATCTTTGTCTGCGTTAATGTGTGTTGTTTCCAATAAATGGGCTGCTAATGCATGAGAATGGACAACAAAACACATGCACCATTTTTAGCAACCCATCACACCACAATGCCCTGTAGAGCTTTACCATGTGTTGTAGTACACTGCAATTAACGTGTGTGATACGTGTTACCACAACACATAGGTTTGAACCAAGCCTAATACTAAACATGGTTACAGTTGTAAATGCTGCACAGCAATTACTCCTTTTCCGGCAGTTTAGAAAGTGATATGGATGATATTGTTTAGTAGCGTATATAACTGTTTGGAAAACCATTTGCCTCTTTAATGTAACATTGTTTCCTTAATCCAGAACTCCAGATTTTGAAGGTCTTTTCAACCTAATGTAAGTTATTAAATCAACAATGTTGGTCGCTTTGTCAGATGACTGAAATAAGAACTGTGTGTATATATGTATATATATATATATATATATATATATATATATATATATA
>NW_017306451.1:243554-246204 GCF_000935625.1 Nanorana parkeri | reverse complement strand
AATAATTATTATTATACTGTGTGTGAACTGTTTTACCTGGCAAAACATTCTTAATTCTGTTGAGCCAATCCTGTGATCCCCAACTCCCTGGTCCCTGACCTGTCAGCCATATAATTATTATTATTTTATTTTTTTGAAAGGTGCCTGTTTTGATCTTTGTTTTCCAAGGATCTCTTTTCATGTGTGCCTCTCTGGAACAATTTTCAATCAGGGGCCTGACTGCAGGACTGAGCTGTACCAAATGCCATCCCCCATTTATTAGTGAGCCTTAATAGCTACCTAAGGCAGCGTCATTGAACAGGAGAATGGTGGTTCACAGAGCTTACTTCTGAAGTGACACACGGGGGGGGTGTCAGTGCTGCCTAGTCGCTGACCTGGAACAAATATGCAGATCAGGAAAGTTAGGATTTTATACTTTTACTTGTTGTGGTTCAGTGACTCAAAGTATTGAAGACGGAGAGTCAAGACAGGTTTCGTTTAACCAGGAGTGGGCACCCCTCCAGCTGTGCTTCAGCTACAAATCCCAACATGCCTCTGCCTCTGGGAGTCCTGTCTGTTGCTGTCAGAGTCTTGCAATGCCTCATTGGAAGGAGAATCGTTCCAGCTGGAGGGCTGCAGTTGCCCTCCCCGGCTTTTGAAATGGTTTATTTTTTTTAAGCAATACAGCTTGCAGATTGGACAGTGAAGGAGCAGCAGTACACTGCCATGGTCTGTCCCTGTACTCCAACTGACCTGTTGACCTGCTCCCAATCTGAGTGCTTCAGAGGAGGGTATTTCAAAGGAAGCTAAAATAAAGATAGAATTCAGGCACTTATACAAGTTTTTTTTTAAACACAAGTAGTTCTATTGAATAGAAAACTGGATTAAATCATTTCATATAATCGGTCTTAAGTTCAGCTTTTAAGTTGAACTCCAGCCAAAACTTTTCTGTCATTTTGTATATTATTATTATACAGGATTTATATAGCGCCAACAGTATGTCACTTCATACACTAAACCACAGATTTCTAGAATTCATATTCAAACATTTTTCTCAATACCATACCAGGGCTACAGGATTTCCATTGCTGTAACTGATTTTCTAAAGCCAGATAGAATTTATACTTGAAGTAAAAATAGAGTAGCACATATAACCTACATTTAAAGCCCATTCCAATCTTTGCAGGGGTATTTAAAAAAAAACAAAAAAAACATGCCAGCAATGTTGACCCCTGGTACCCAAACGCTGCAATTTGATACTATTGACTGCTGACCCCAGCAGTCTGTAGTGCGAGTACTAAATTCTAAAATGGTTGTATTGGCAGTGATCACTAACAGTCTTATGTAGTGTGTTCTCAGTCACACCTGTAGTATGTCTGTAGTCTCGGACAGTGTTCTGTAGTATGGCCGCAGTCTTTTGTAGTATTACATATACTGAATAATATCAGTGTGACCCCCTTGGTGGCACCAGGGGCTGCAGCTGAGGCCTTCTATACCTTGTAAGTTGACCACCACAATGTAAGCAATGGACAAATGTGAAAACAAACCTTTTGTCTCATTTTGTCTTTACATCTGAATCGTAATTGACCTCATTATCTTCCCTTTTTCCATGTCTGGTACAGACAGCAGAGGACAGAATTTCCAGTCACTGAGAATATTCAGACTGTTCCCCCTCCGTATGTAGTGAGGATCATTCTGATATACAGTCGCCCAGCCACCCAGCCCCAGCTCAGTCTCACTGAAAACATGAAGGTAAAGGATATTTATTTGTTTCTGTGTTTTTTAACCTGTTTGCTCAAAGGTAATGGTCAATGAAATCTGCCAGGAGAGCAGTGCGTTTGCCATAATTGCTGAGCTTCTTCTGGCTGAGTCACTGACCTTGAACAGATATGCAGTAGAAGAGTCAGCACTCCTGGACATTCTCTTATGGGTCAGTGACTCAGAAGGTATTGAAGCCAGACAGCTAGTATTTTCAGAAGAGAGTTTAGCAGTGGCCTCCTTCTGATATCCGTCAGACGTGTCTAGTTTCATGTAGATGCTGATGGGTTTTATCACTAACTGGCTTCTCTTAGGATTCTGGTGGCGAGATCTGTGCAGCATGGCGAAAATTTTCCAACTGGCTCCTTCCATTAGCTGATCGAGTGATGCCGGACAGAAAAGTATCAACAGCGGCACACACTGTACAAATTTAATCAAGAGTCGTACCTGTGTATACCCGGCTTCAGTGGTGTATTTTGGTTTGGGGCTTCCCTAGGCATGACAAAACTCACCCCCTACCACCGCCCCCCACTAAATTTGCCCCACCCTTTCTGTCTAAGACTTTTTGCGTAACCTGTCAGTCGCTGAATGCAGCGCACAGGCTGTATCCAGCTTTTGACATGTTCCGCTATTAGCGTAGCAGGAAAGATGGGGTCTCTGGTGGGCTGTGTGGGGTCTCGGGTAGGTTGTACAGGATCTATTGTGTGCTCTGCAGAGTCTTAGGCTGGCAGTGCGGGGTCTCAGGTGGGCTCTGCTGCTGGAGACCCTGCAGAGCCACCAGAGATCCTTCACAGCCCACCATAGACTCTGCACAGCCCACCATAGACCCTGCAGAGCCCACCTGAGACCCCATCTTTCCTGCTACGCTAATAGCGGAACATGTCAAAAGCTGGATGCAGCATGTGTGCTGCAT
>NW_017306451.1:166534-243544 GCF_000935625.1 Nanorana parkeri | reverse complement strand
TGCCTAGGGAAGCCCCAAACCAAAATAATCCACTGAAGCCGGGTATACACAGGTACGACTCTTGATGAACCAGATGAAATTTGTACAGTGTGTGCCGCTGTTGGTACCCTTCTGTCTGGCATCACTCGATCAGCTAATGGAAGGAGCCAGTTGGAAAATTTTTGGCATGCTGTACAGATCTCACCACCAGAATCCTAAGAGAAGCCAGTTAGTGATAAAACCCATCAGCATCTACATGAAACTAGACACGTCTGACGGATATCAGAAGGAGGCCACTGCTAAACTCTCTTCTGAAAATACTAGCTGTCTGGCTTCAATACCTTCTGAGTCACTGACTGAGTCTTTTACTTCAAGTCGGCGGCACATCCACCCAGTGTGATTAGAAGCCGGACCGGACAATTTAGCGGAGGGAAAAACAGAAAGACAGTCCTAAGTGCAGCAATCCAACTATTTATTAAAACAGAAAATGTGTTTGCACTTACAAGATTGTAGAGTTTTAAAAGCATGTGGGTGTGAAGGACACCCAACCTAACGGATCTTCTGGTGTGTCGGGGAAGACGCAATGGATCCCTTGACGCGTTTCATCCAATCTGGGCGTTTTCAAAATGGTTCTAATTATTGGGGGAAGTTTTATTTGAAATAATTAACCCTGTCTGTACTGTGCTGGCAGATTTTCATTATCAATCACTTAACAAGTTGAGTGTATGTTAATACACTTTAACAAAAGCCGTCCCTCAGCTCACGGACATCTATTCAAACCACTAGAAGCTTCCTGTAGTGTCATTTGTATAATCCTGCTCTAAAGAAACCGCTAAGAATATATATTAAAACATTTTTTTTTTTTTTTAGGTATGATGTGTGAATGAGAACACATAACAAACATACAGAGGGGGTTTCTTAAATTTAGCTGCAAAGTGGTAGTGTCCTTTTGAGGTGTCATTCACCTGGGCAGTGAAAGGGCGGTAAAAACAAACACTTGATCTGGCTCACCTAAAAGCTAACATGGCGGCCACAATGCAATGCAATTTTATAGGCAGGCAAAGTTCCTTGCCAAACGCGACCATTGCAATTAACGATATTGCAATTCAAAGTCACCATTGAGATAAAAAACAAAAAAACATTCAGGAGGAGGCAGTATCACCTCCTGAACTGTCAACAACAATGGGGATAACTTTTAAGAGGGAGCTGCACAAGTAAACGAGGCCTTACTAACTAGCTTTGCTTTACAATGTAACAACACTAAGGGGTCCCAACATGGGCAGTGTGACAAGACTCTGCATAGCATGTCTTCTGCTGCTGTTGTACTTAGAATTCCATTTGCAGTTAGCGTTCCAGTGTTAAACCCGAATTCTTTCTTTTACAGAAAATGCTGCAGTGCCCTTATTTCTTCTTTGATGTTGTCTACATCCACAATGGGGCTGAGGAGGAAGACATGAGCTGGAAGGTAAGCTGTGTGATGGGTCTCACCTGTAACTTGTAGTGCTGCTGTCAGTGTGGACAGGTCACATGAGATTGGGACACTTATCCCAATTTAACACTCGCATGCTTTTATTAGCCATATAGACCAACGTGCAATATTTATGGCAGACCTGAAGTTTACAGACTTTCCCTCTACCCTCTTACAGCTCACTACTCAAAAACAGTAATGCAAGTGCTGAAATACTAACAAGCAGCCTGATAGCCTGATCCTTCCCAATTGTTGCCTGACTACAGTCACAGAAAGGAGTTTGAGCTGTGTGAGGCAAACATAATACCGACCGGATGTTCAGGCAGAGGCAGCCAACCGGTGCTTTTGCCTTACACAGATCCCACCTTTCCCCAGAGTTGTATTCTGGCAACAGCTAGTAACACTGAAGCCGGCCATACACCTATAGATTATCTGCAGATTTTTTTATGGTCAGATGGAAAAAGTGCAACAGATTCCTTCATCTACGCCAGGGGTGCCCATTGGGTAGATCGCGATCTACCAGTAGATCGCAAAGCGAACACTGGTAGATCGCGATCGGCTCACTGACCTGTGTCCCGTCCTCCTGCGGTGCTCGTGCGGCTGAATGTGTCAGACGACGGAAGGGGAGAGGAGACCTGGGAAGCTGCTGCAGTGGAGGTAAGAAAAGACAGACAGAGAAACAGCAGAGAGAAGAGACAGCAGAGAGAGAAGAAAGACAGCAGAGGAAGTGAGAGGAGAGAGAGAGAGAGGGCCAATTCACACCACAAAGTTAGTGTTCCAGAGTGTGGGCCTCTAGAACGCATTGGAACGCAAGCCGCCCGGCTCCCTGCGTTCAGGGACGGGAGGGCGTGTGGCGATGCATTGAAGTCAATGGCACCACAGCCACGCCCCCAGTGTGATCGCCCGCACCCGGAAACGCAGGCACATTAATGCCTGTGTTCCGGTCCAGCCCGATCTGCAAAAATGCAACATTTGCAAACTGTGTGGATGAAGGAATCTCCCACTGGGCCAAGCTTCAGTATCTTGCTAGTCGACCCCGCTGGCTCTTAAAATACCTGAACAATGCCTGCATCCAATCAGATTGTTCAGGTGTTTTGATACTGAAGTTTGGCCCAGTGGGAGATTCCTCCATCCACACAGTTTAGTGTAGGTGTATGGTCAGCTTGAGATCACCAAGATGGGAGGAAGCCTGTGTTGCTTGGGCATAAGTAGTTCAGCACTTGCATTGCTGTTTTTACATAAAGGGGTGGACAAGTTGTAAACTGACTTTAGGTCAGCTTTAAGTAGCAGAACAGAGTATTATAAATTCACCCTATACTTCCATTCTTAGTGTTTTAATTCCTATAGTGTGCAGGGGTCACCAGTGCGTGGCGCACAGAGTGCAGGGGTCACCAGTGCGTGGCTATCACGTACCTGAGGCTGAGACTGGAAGATGGGGAGGCGTCTCTTGCGTTTCGTGTCCTGCGAAAGAGAGGCTGGCTCCTCCTTATAGCTCACATGGAAGGGACCACATGGTTCCGAAATGTCGCTTAGCAATGTGACACTACCAAGTTCAATAAAGAGTGACTATAGTTCGATTTGGAGTGCAAGTGACTTTTTCTAAGTTTGATTTGCAGAAGCATCTGCAATCACTTCAGCACCCACCCGACTTTTGTGGGGCTTTCCGGTCAGGAGTGCGATGGGATCTACTATGTATCGCGGAGTGTGAGATTGGCGCAGTGGTGACCCAGCAAAATGTCAGCAATTGCTTAGTACTATACGGTACTAGCGCTGCGGCTTGCTGTGCGATATTGAAACCTCACAATGCCCTTCTACTCACCTGGCCACAAGGTGGGCCCTCACAGTGCCACTATTAGCAAATAGAGAACCAGGTCTATCACTCAGTACAGAACCAGTTACAGGATGTGCCAGCACAAAAAGAGGTCTGTATATGTATGTGGTTAAGTTTACTGTTTTATATGGAAATTGTAGTCCATCACGGGAGTGATCTTGGACCGGTGACTACAACACACACAGGGACCATGGGGAACAAAAGTAGCCACCCTCCAGAAGGAAGGACAGTGTCATTAATTCAGAGATGATTTGAGGATCTACAGCTGAGTGATACACAAATAAGACACATGTTTGTTAATAGTTAGGGGACTTGAATGTATTTTTAACTCCTGAGTTTAGTGTCACTTTAACTGGGCTTGCTTTATAATGTGGAAGATGCTTCACCACTGATCCAGGTGGCTTTTCTCAGGTCTAATCCGTGTCAGGAACAAACCCCAGCACTAGTTCTAGTCAAGTCCTACAATTGTAAAACAAAGCCCATGAGCAAAATAGTTAATTTTAGCTTTAAATAAAACTGACACTGGACTGGAAAATGTCCCAACCTACCTACACAAGTATGGATTTGGTTAACAGCTGACCAGCCAATGCTAAGGTCAAGCAGCCGGAAGCAAATGTTTATGGCAAGCTTAACTTTCTAATTTTACTTCACATTATTTCCGGCAGTGGAAAAGTAATTTCATAAGTTTTTCCACTCTTGTACTTGTACTACCGGTACTTTAGAACAAGAGGGGTCAGCAGGGCCTCCACATTTTGTTAACACACACTCCCCACTCTTTTCTTTTTTCTCTTTCACTCTCTCTCCATCCCTCACTAATGTATAACTATATATTAGGGATGCACCGATACCGAGTATTTGGGTGAGTACTCGTACTCGCCCAGATGCTCCGATACCTAGCACGAGTACTTCCTGGTTCAGAAAGCCGGGCAGCGCGTCATTACACGCTGCCCGGTTTCCTGATTGGTCAGGAAACGGCTCTATGCTCTCTAGTCACTTGTGATGAGAGAGCATGAAGCCGACTTCCCGGCCAATCAGGAAGCCGGGTAGGGTGCAATGACGCGCTGCCCGGCTTCCCGATTGGTCAGGAAGCTAGCAAATCCGAAAGCCGGGTGCCGTATAATGACGCAGCGACCGGTATTCTGATTGGCCGGGAAGCCGGCTTCATGCTCCCTCGTCATCTCATGAATCATAATATTAAGAAAGTGACCTTAAAGCATTAGTTTGTATTGCTTTAGAAAAAATGTGACCTGTCCCTTTAAGAAAAAGTATCGGTAATTGGTATCTGCAAGTACTTGATCAAAAGTATCAGTACTCGTACTCTGTCTTAAAGTGGATCGGTGCATCGCTACTATATATGTATATAAAGATATTATTTAACCCTTGATTAGCACTACACACAAACTATTCTTGGATAATGTTTCAGTCACTTGAAGTCGCTCATAATATCCTTTTTCCTTTATTAGGATGCGTACGAATTCTTCAGTAGCTTAGACCCTAAAGGCACTAGCTACAAATATGAGGTCTCAATGACAGGATCTGCTTTGGAGCTTCACAACTGTATGGCAAGATTGCTCGCACATCCCCTCCAACGCCCATTCCAGAGTCACGCCTCCTACAGCCTTCTAGAGGAGGAAGAAGAAAGCACAGAGGTGGAGGTTACCGTCTGAAGCATTGTAACTTCTTAAGTAACCTAATTTATACTTGATATAATTATTTCATGTTAATGCTAAACCATTTAAAATAAAGTCACATACTTTTTATATTTCTTTGCATTTTGAGTGCTGTTGGTTGTAACCTTTTGGGGCTTGTTTTGCTACATAAAGGAGCCCTGCAGTCTACATTCTTCACCTAATTCCAGCCAAAACTTTTTATTTTTCACTAAAGTGGTAAAGTGTTAGAACCTGTGTCAAGTTTTAACTGCTGTATGTGTTACCATAAGGCCCCATTCACACGCAAATCGGCCGGCACGTACAGCTCCGTGCGGGGCCATACCAAGCAGCTGCCGGGAAGGACAGGTGCTGCGTGTGATTAGTACGCAGCCCCCGCCCTCCTCTATGGGGCCACGCGGCCGCACGCCCCCTATGCTCACCTCAATTGCAGGTCCTTAGGGGTGCGGGTGAGCGTATTCATACGCCGCCGGAATGAATCCTGTATGCGTCCCGGCCAGAAAACCCGCACCCCTATGCACCTGCAATTGAGGTGAGCGTACGGCCGCGTAGCCCCATAGAGAAGGACGGGGGCTGCGTACTAATCACACGCAGCACCTGTCCTTCCCGGCAGCTACTTGGTACGGCCGTGCACGGAGCTATACTTATTCTGGCTATATTTCCTGGCTGACACTTGCCTCTTGACGCCGATACAGAAATGGGGTAAAACTCTCAGAGGTTCTAACACTTTCCCTTTCTATTAGAAAAAAAAAACAAATGTTGCTGTAGTAATTGTTATACAGTATTTACTTAATGACACTTGCAGACTATTGCAATGTCATTTTACACACACACACGGCTGCATCTTGACAGCCACTCCTATTTGATACATTGAAATTCCTAGCTGTCATTTAAACAGCAGTAGCATGGGAGAGGAGCAGGGCTTAGGCGCTATATCCTAGCACATTTTATAGGGCATACCTTCTACGCTGAAAGTCCTCATGTGGTTTATGAACAATATCACTAAATGTGATATATTGAATGAATGTTTAGAATCTCCTGAAAGTGCAGTGGTGGCTTTCTTTTATACTTTATTAAAATCTACATTTTTGAAAATTTCTGTCTGTCATTGTTCCCTTATTAGAGGTTCACACACATGCAAGAGTTAATGGGGCTGAAAATTATTCATATGACTGAATAAGTGCTGGTGCCATGTTGTGTTTTTCTATCCGGACTATAACTAAGAAAATGTATACAAAACCAGTACCATTTCCCTTTAAGAGAATAGCTCTCAACTGAGAGTGTATACACACACACACACACACACACACACACACACACACACACACACACAGAACTTGATGGACCTGTGTCTTTATTCAACCTCAAATATATATATATAATGTATGTATGTAATAGAATCTACACTTGGACATATTCTCTTTCTTAGTACCGGACACTCAACAACCAATCTGGAAGTTGCGTTTTTGCAACTGAAGATAAAAAAATGGTCTCTGCTGTATTTAAAGTGAACCTGTAATTAGCAAACAAAATTCCAAACAGGCATACCTGGAAAAGAAGCTGGTGAATAGCCAAGCTGGCCATATACGATGCGAATTTCAGATGGTTGTTGTTAATGAATATGAAGGAAACAGCAGGTACTTCATTCATCAATGCTTGCAGGCGTTGCTGGAGCAATCTGTTCTATTTCTTTCGTTCAGCCCGTGGGTGGAAGGTAGAAATAGAACCGTGTACGGCCAGCTGTACTTTTTCCCACGCTACCAAAATGCCACTCTAAATCCTCAGCTGAAACTAACACTTCCGTTCACATCGATCTCCTAGTTCTCCTGCAGTGCTCAGTGGTTCTCTCGCCAACTTCCACTTCACTACAGAACAGTGGGAAAGGTAAGTAGTCACTGGTTTCCAGGTATGTTTGGAATTCTGCTTGATGACAGGGTCATTTTTAGGAAACCACCATGGACCTTAATTGCTACTGGGGCTAAGAAGAAAAGCAGAAACGGACAGAATAGAAAAATACATCACTAGGTCATTGGTGTTGCTGGAAACACTTCACCTTCTCCCAAGAGTAGAAAAGACTTCCATCCTGATCATGTCCTCCCACTAGGACCAAGTAGACTGCTACCCAGTGACCTGAGAGATGATCCAGCACAAGCTTGAGTAGCACCTGGGGTGGAATGACCTGTGCCTCCCAACCACCCCCCAGCCTGGTCTGTGTCCCTTTTTTTTTTTTCCCCTCTCCCCGCAGCATGTTCGTGATCTCACCTATCCCTTCCTTTTGCTTCCTCTTTTAATATTCTCTCCTACCTGCCGTTCCCCCCGGCGGGTAGGATGATGTGAATTCCATAAAGTACATGAACGGTACCTTGTGGTATTATACTGTATGCCCACTGTTGGAATACTTTTCTGTATTATTAAAATTGAACTAAAGAATGAGAGTGGGGGAGAGCAGAAACCACAAGCTTTGTGACCAATACTTTAGAGGAAAAATGAGTTGCTATTTGAGATGTAAAAGGCTCTGGCTTGGATTTCCTGACTGGCAGATCAATAAAGATGGCACAATCCTTAAGTGTTAGTCGATTAATCGAACTTAATAATCGGCTAACTAATCGATTATGAAAATAATCGTTAGCTGCAGCCCTAGTGCATTTATCCTTTAAGCTTGAACTCCTGGTATAAATATTTATGTATACTTACACGGCTGTACATACACAGAGGGTCACTCCCTACTTGACACTGCGGCCATTCAGTGAACACCTAGAATTTTTTCAAAGAATACTAGACGTTCTCTGGACATGGGGCGGTGACATCACGACAAAGTCTCTCATCCAATCAGAGAATGCCTAGCATCTATTCATAAAAATTCTAGGAGTTTGCTGAATGCCCACTGTGTTTTCACAGCAGAGGGGAAGTCTCTCGGCACAGCACCATCATACAGGAGTCTGAAGACCACAGTAAAGCACTGTAATAGCACTGGCTACTACAGTGTTTTACAGGATGCCCGTGGCGCTACCAGGTATGTATATTTACATGTGGCCAGGCTGGATCAATGCAAGTATACATAAATCTTTATAGCTAGAGTTCAACTTTATTTTCGATACTGAAATACATATACAGTATGCATCCCTGGCTGGGAGACCTGACTTTTTTTCTGCTGTAGTCAAGCAACGCAGCAGGTCTCCTCATCACTGGTAGTTTAAGTCACGTCCTTCACATGACCACACTTTCTTCAGACCTGGTTTCCTTATTCTCAACACAAAATGTAGGTACTCCTGCATTATATACGTTTTATCGGTCTTCTTCGGCATAAAGAATTCCATCATCTTATACACTTTACAATTGAATTAATTTACCCTTAAATCAATGTCCACAGTGCTGTATTGAAAAGAGCACAACATATATTATTATTCTCATGGAGAACAATTGAAGTCTGTCTCTCCACAGAGAAGTAGAGCTCATGTGGTGCAGTTAATTGCGCTACAAAAATAAAAATGCAGCATGTCTACATTGTTGTGCAGCATATTGCACTCCACATCTGTGTTGTGATGTGAGCGAGGCATATCGACAACAGTGGTGACTGGAGTTGTTGCTGAAAAATGCCAGTCACTGGCACTGTAAACAAGCCCATGTATGACATTGCCATGGGTTTTTTTGAGATAGGCCTGATGGCAACATCCTTCAATGTCCATTTCTTGCCACGGTCTATTCCTAATTCAAAAGTCCTCAATGCGCTAATAACTCATGGAACTTTTCTCTGGGTTAGGACTTTTCACCCATGCAGTTCATCTTCCTGCTCATCACCTTCATTGATCGATGATCATAGTAATAGTTCCTTACTGGTTACGCATGTTATGGTTTACACGTATTCTGAGCCTAATATTTCCCAACCTTCTTTATCAAAGCTATCTCTTTAGTTAATGTCCCAACAGCCCAATTCATGCCATCTGCAAACCCTACTTACAAATGGAAGTACCTGATTAGCTTCTCCACCAGTCATATATTTGATCCATCTAATCTGGGTTTTTAGCAGCTTCAGATTCTCTGTGCTCTTACAGAGATAGAGATTTCAGGGTTAGGTCAATTATACCATCATAGCCCCCTCAGGGACTTGCTGGGCTTCTCATTAGCTAATTATCCAGTTTCTAAACTGTGTGTTAAGTTGTGGCCTCCAATAAAACTTTTCTTTTCTAAATAGGATGTATCTCTAAGTATCAATGGTATATCTCATGAGCCCTTACATGCAATTGAGAACTGTTCCATGTAAGACTTGGCCTTCACCACTTTGGTGTATAGCTTTCCGAGTAGTGGATGAAAAACCACATCAACCATACTATACTTTGTTGTGTGCGATGAGAATGACCACTTAACGCCCCACAGCCAAAAGTTTTTTCTTTTAGTTTTGAATAGAGATAGGAAATATGTAATGACGATGAATTTGTTAAGTGAATAAGGTAATTTATGGATAATAAATCAAGCAATAACATCAAAAGAGGCTACTCTTGGATACATTTATTTCATAAATTTTATATAAACAGTTAATTGTTGAATAATTTACACTCTGCACGTTTCCTTTCAATAGTCAAAGATATTTTCTGTACATGACGGTTTTAGCTCTAATATGAAAACAATGAAAAAATAAACCGCTTTTTTTTGTGTTTTTTCTTTAATTATTATTGATATTTTTAGTTTTAGGATTGTTTAAAATGTCCTTTTTCATAAACCATGGCACATAGACATTATATATATATATATATATATATTTGATCCTTATACTGAATTTTAACTGTTCCTCTGCAGACAACGAGATGGTTCTGACTGCAAGTGCCTCGTTCGACAGCTGAGGAAAAGTTAAAATGAGGTATTTGATGGGTGAGGGAAGGGAGGGGAATGGGGTAGCATAACAGCATTTTTAGGGGATGAGCACAAAAAAGCAGCAAAACATAAATAACCTCTTTACTACCCATGTACTAAAGAGGTACACAAAGTGACATAAAAATAAGTGTGATTGGCAGGAACATTGCAAGAGTTATTTCAATTATCCAGTTCAATGTCAAGCACTAAAGATACTAGACAGTGAGTAGGACAATTAAGCACAATCCTTCAATGCCCTATCCACATAGATAGATCACATAGTAAGTAAATCGTAGGCAGAATTAAGGGAGGCAGTGAGTGAGATGAGGCTGACGGCCAGTATTCACAGAACAGATATGTATTTACAAAACAGCTAAGCAAAATTGAGTCATACGGGAGCACGCAGTTAATTGGTAATGGATGTAGCATCACAGAGGTGACTCTAGAAAATATATTTAAGTGATAGTTCTTTGATACGCACAGAATTCTATTAATAGTAATAAACATTTAAAAGCATGTCTGACAAGTATTCTGGAAAAAAACAAAACAACTGGTGTAAAACAATGCTGTGGTAAGGATGATTGCCTCAGTTTGGCACTGGGCATGTTACAGAATCCCACTAACCGTGGCATAGGTTGTGTAGAACTGCGTGCAGTATTTTTGGAGATAATTTGTATTACTTTTAGTTCCTGGGATGAGTGATATTCTACAAACCCAGACTCTAATCTGACAAAGTGACCATCGAAAATTTTAAAATAATGCATTTGTAATAAAAAAAAATACCAAGCAGAACTCCATCCTTGCTCTACAGGGCCTAAAGCCGTCAATGGTTCTGTAAGTGAAATAAACCAATGAACTGCAGAGATGTCTGTATCAGAACCCATGAGATCACTACCAGATTGCCTGGCACACCAGATGTGGACCACAAAGTGCACAAAACAGAATATTTATACCCTTATGGCATTTGCAAAATAAGTAGGCTGATACTGCTGGTCTACTAAAACTCTAGGTGCTTGGCTATGTCTGGCTTCCATATTTTTAAGTCACAGACCTGGAATGAGCAAGCAGCAAATGGAAGTCAAGATTTCTTATCTTTATACTTGTATCAGGTCAGTGTCTTAATGCTTAGATGTGAAACAAACATCAAGCATATTAAGTAGCAGAAGTCAGCAACAAGACTGTACGTATTTCTCTCTCTTCCTTTGCGTACCTATTTTGCCAATATGCAGGAATATATTAAACAGAAATGTGTGGCTATCTTAGAATTATTCATGATTAGTGGCTCCTCCCTTAAGAAAACAAAAAACACAAACTATGAAAAGGGGTTAAAAACAAGTGGATGGGAGGAAGCAAAACATAAGATGCTTCTTTAAATATACAAATACATGGCAGGAAGGAGAAATATTAGATTAAAATAAAACTTTACCCTGGACACTTTACTTCTGGCTGACAGCAACAAGGGTTTGGGACCGGAGAGAAAATTTGACAATATAATATTATACCACACAGACAACAGATATACAATACACTCCTAGGAAAGAACCATCTTTCCATTATTTCAGAATTCTTCGAGAAAAGAAAAAAAAAAAAGGCTCGGTTTAACAGTTAAGGCCTGTTGCTATAGGAGGCAACAAAACACTCAGAAAAAGGTGTTTTCACTGATTTTGCTAAAAGCAGTCAATTACAACCAGCGAATCGCTGTACTTACATAAGAACATAGAGGAAATATGCCACACCAGATGCAAATTCTGCCTGACAACAGCAAACGCACAAGTAGCAACACCTTTTGTTGAAGGTTTGATTAAAGATCCAAGAGGTAATCAGGTTTTATAATATACTCTTTATCTAACAAGCTAATATCAACCGGCGCAAACAATTTTAAAAATAACTATAATTACATTCACATTAATTATACTGCAACAACACAAGCACTTAACATAACTCTGCAAGAATGTCGTTCCCAGGTACCATATGCTAACAACTCCATAGCCGCAGTACTGCCAAGAAAACATCCCTCAATCCCTGGAGACTGGAACACTAAATAGAAACATGAAGAGGCTCAAATACTTACATTAAGGGCCCATACTGACAGGTTTTGTGTTGATGGCATCAGTTTGAGACCTTTTTAAGTTCACTCAGAACTTTACCTGCAGTTGACCTCCTTCGCACCTGCTTCAAGTGCATTTCCATTGGCTTGTATGGGAATGCAAAACCTGCTTGATGCGAACAAAAACCCATCAACACAGGCCCTAAATATGGTAGTCAATGGATGAACATTCTGTGATGGGGGTTTGTAGTCAAGCAGCTGATCAACTAAGTTAATACAGCAAATTCTTCTTTTGTCATTTGACCAAACTGTTATAAAGAGGAGCTTCCTCTATCATCCCAGATCAATCAGCTTCCAAGGAAAGAGCTGTCTCAACCTTCTCCTAACAGTGCTAAGTGCTCGACAGCCATCAGACAGATGTCAGCTAGAAGAACAATAGGGGATTCCCATTTCTAACTATTGCTATCAGACTTAGGGAATTTTCCATCATTTCACTGACAATGGAAAAACCAGGTCATATTTTAGGCTTAGTAAAAGCCAAAATGAAGAACTGGGATGAGTAAAAACTGGTAATATAAAAAAATGGTATGGCAATCGATTAAGTACTGCTGCTTGCAAAGTGTATTCACTCTTTATCTGAGGCATTGGACTTTAAATCATGCAGCACCCTAACACACCCAAATCCCCTCCCTGCCCTTAACCCCAATGCACAGATTTAGCCAGCAGAGGTCAACAAGATACATAGCATGTATTGAATAAACGAATAATAAAAAAGATGAGAACAAATAACAT
The DNA here is from genome assembly GCF_000935625.1 of Nanorana parkeri. NCBI lineage: Eukaryota > Metazoa > Chordata > Amphibia > Anura > Dicroglossidae > Nanorana > Nanorana parkeri. The sequence continues at coordinate 230,912 of NW_017306451.1, read as the reverse complement.
TTTTGGAAAAAAAAAAAAAGTTAAACTCTTTATAATAAAAAATAATCCAAATTCACAGCTAATAATTGCAAGTGCATGCTGGAACATTTTCATTAAAGGGAATGTAACTTGCATCTTATTTTGTTGCCATTCCAAGTAGCAGTTCATTAAAGATCCTGCTTCTAGCGGTTCACGACTTGACCAACAAAAGTTCCAGAAATCTCCACGGAGAGGTGAATAGTTGCCAAAAGTGGCAACACGTGAACACTATTAAAACAAAGTTAATTTGGCAGAAGATCAAACAAAAAAAATACAGAGTACTTTCCCTTTAAAGAAATGGTGTTGTTTAAACCAAGACCCTTCTGAGCACATAAAGGGGTCATGCATGCAATGGAACTTGCTGGTTATAGAGGAAAAAAAAAAAAAGAAGAAAACCCTCTCAGTTTATCACAGTTCCCGGACTACCCATTTTATCCTGCAGGACTCGATGTGCAGCATCCTTGCAGAGCACTGCAACATTGTAACTAGAATGAACATATATAGATATACCACAACATATTTGTTGTTTCGGATAGAATGGGAAAAGTTAGACCTCCTATCAGGTTTTACTGCGATCAGGGGTTCTGTTAGAAGGAGTCCCCCTCACTTCCTTTTACCAGACAGGAAGTGAAGAAAAAGCTGCACCAGGGAAACATACAAAAAAAAGCTCATAGAGTTTCTAGTATTCCCCTACTTTAAAACAAGCATTTGTACCATTTTACTGTACATGACATTAAAGAATCTCTCTGACAGCTGTAAAACCTGACAGGAGTTCTAATCCTTCCCCCAGTCTATTCCAAACTATAAAAAGGTTTTGGCTATAGATACAAGTTACATTTTTTTTAGAAAGCCAGTTATTTTCATCTATATTAAAACATTGTAGCTAGTTTGTTTGGGCAATATTAAGTTATATCGGTGAGATATTTTGGTAAAAGATCACCTTTTCAATTTCACATTTTGATTTTTCAAGTTGTTTCTACGGTAGAACTTCAACCCAGAGTTCCAGTGACACTTCAAATAACCTCATCTGGTTGATGCAGTTGTTTCCCAACTCTGGTCCTCTGGGTGTCGCAATGTATTTTCCAGAACTTTGGGTAGGTGCATAAGTATGCTAATTAGTGACATTATAGGAGGACCAACTGGAATTCTGAACAGAGTTCTAGTAGTACTAGGGGGGAGTGTTTTAGAAACACAAATATATAGGGGGGGGGGGAATGGTTCAGTAATGTGGCTCTAAAATCTAAGCTCTGCGATTAGCCTTGAACCTCAACATTTAAAACATTTCTTTTTTAAGGTAAAGAATTCTGTATTGTTTCAGAATGTTAATTCTATTTCCAAAAGATCACTGATAGGGTAAAGTGGCCATGCCAGCATAAGTGCAGTATTCCCAGTTATGTCCTTTCAGTAGAAAAATTAAAAAGACTATTCAAATGAAAGAGAAAAAAATAACAACTCCAACAAAGTTTGGGGAAGCTACAAATAGTGGGAAGGCACAACATGTGTTTTATTATTGAAATATTATATTATTAATATACTGTTATATATATATTATACAGGATTTAAATAGCGCCAACAGTTTGCGCAGCGCTTTACAATATATTTTATTAAGAAAACGGACACATTTGGAGTTGTGTTTGGGTAGAGAATACTAAAACTATAAAGAGAAGTGCCTTCTTGTTCATTTCTGTGAGGTACCAAGACAGACCTCATTGGGACTAAAAAAATATCACGTTTATAAAAAACAAAGCTGGAGTCTTTAATTATTATGCAGGCAAGATTCATACATTTTCCCTAATTATACTATAAAACAGGTGGCCAATCTAAAAAAACGGATTAAAAATAGATGCGTTAATTAGACTATTTTAACTGTATTTACAAACATCTCATTTTTGTATTTTCTTTTAGGAGCCTTATTGTCAAAACTACATAATTTACTGAATTATTATCTGGGTATAGCCAGACACCAAATTTTGTGGGGAACAAAAAGGTAACAGGGCAAAGGAACCCAGCACTGGCAGCAAAGGGAAGGACACAATTAAATATATCATAGGAGCACCTTCTTCAGCCAAGATGCCCAGAGGTTTCGAAGTTTTATAAATGTCCATTTTTAAGATCCGATATGACGTAGATGATCCTTGATATAGTGAAATGTTGAGCTGAATGGACATTTAGCCATTAATGCTGGGCCAAAATGGGCAAATATTCCAACTAGGGCTGCAACAACTAATCGACATAATCGATTATAATCGATTATTGACAAAGTTGTCAACGTTTTCAATAATCGATTAATCGGCTTCTGATCGGTTGGCCCTGTTCAAGGCTCCACACACGCTGCGCGCCGCACCTCCTCCCCACCTCACGCTCGCCGCTGCCTGACCCGCCCGCATCCACGCTCTTTACGCCGCACCTCCTCCCCGCCTCACACTCACCGCCCGCCCACATCCACGATCGGCACAGGGACGCAGGGAGAAGAAGTAAGGAGGAGCAGGCATGGGTGGATGACAGCCGCCGATAGACAGGTCCGATCTCAGAAGCAAGTTGCTGGAAGACTGCTCAGGTAACCCTGCACTCATTCCCACACATGGTGCTCTATAATGTATTGCTGGGATTTGTATTCCTCTATAGCTGATGGTACATTGTGCTATATATTATACAGAGCAATGTACCATCAGCTATAGAGGAATACAAATCCTAGCAACACATTATACACTGTATGTATAATGTATTGCTGGGATTTGTTGTATTCCTATATAGCTGGTGATATTCTGCACTGCGCTGTATAGAGGACTACAAATCCCAGCAATAATACATTATACAGCGCAATGCAGAATTCCACCAGCTATAGAGGACTACAAATCCCAGCAATAATACATTATATACAGCGCAATGCGGAATACCACCAGCTATAGAGGACTACAAATCCCAGCAATAATACATTATACAGCGCAATGCAGAATTCCACCAGCTATAGAGTACAACAAATCCCAGCAATAATACATTATACAGTGGTGCAATGCCGAATACCACTAGCTATAGAGGACTACAAAACCCAGCAACAGTACATTATACAGCGCAATGCAGAATGCCGCCAGCTATAATGTATTGCTGGGATTTGTTGTACTCCTCTATAGCCCGTGGCATTCTGCATTGCGCCGTATAATGTACTATTGCTGGGTGTTGTAGTCCTCTATAGCCGGTGCCATTCTGCATTGCTGTATAATTTTACACTTTCCTTTTCACTATATTGCACACCACACTTTTTTTCCACCGCTCCAAGCTTGCTCCTGTGATGGACTACAATCTCAATACAAACTAGTAGTCCATCACTGGAGCCATTTTTTTAAATGTATTTTATTGTTTATCCGATTAACCGATTAATCGAACTTAATAATCGGCTAACTAATCGATTTTGAAAATTAATCGTTAGCTGAAGCTCTAATTCAAACGACTATGAAATCTGAAATCTCCCCCTAACTACCACACTCCTGAAGTCACTGCAACCTTATTTACCTAAGAATGGGAATTAAGGACTGTCTGTTCGGTGACAGCATTTAGACTGCAACATGCACTGAAAAGTTATATCAGGTGTCTGAATGGTTGTTTGGTTACTACAGGACAATACAAGCAAATATTTGAGAGACTTTACTACATATGACCATGTGACCTTTCTTGCCAAATCACCATACTTATTCAGTATGTGCGCAGTAAGCAAATTAATCCCCTTTTCTCATGTACAAGAGGGACACCCCAGCACTTACAGAAACGTTCAAGCATGGGACATTTCTGCACCCTACTGTACACTATACTCTGCTACAACCACTACCAAAATTACTGCTTCTGATACAACAGATACCAAATCAGGCAACGCCCCCCGCTTTAAATGACAGAATGTCACAGAAGTAGGATACATGACCCCATGTCTTTAGCAACACAGATGACGGCCTATACTACATGCAAGGCAAACTTGCAAAAACATGCCACAAACACAGCTGATTAGTTCATTCCAATAGCAAGAAAGACTGTGGGCGCCTAGTAACCATTATAACAAAAATTTTAACTTTGTAACTTCTTACAAGGACTTTTTTTCCCCTTAATCCTGTATCAGCAGTAATTAACATTAGAAAGGCTAAAAATAGAACATGAAAAAAAAAAAAAACGTTTTCACATTTAATTCTCACTCACAATGAAGTCTACAATGAAGTTGTTCTAAAAGAAAATAAACAATTTCCGCATTGATTGCCCTGATCAATGAATGTCATCTGTATGCTTGGTTAATGTATATTGGAGCTGTAGACCACAAGCCATTGACCACTATGACTAAAACCAAAATAAAAAGCTAGCCTTCCTGCATCCATTTGGTAGGAGTCTCACAATGACACTCTGATCTGTATTGCTAATTCCAATTTTTTTGTGTGTCATTCCTGCCATTTGCATTCACACCACTTAATAGTTCACTGCCTTCAGTGACCTAAAAGACATTTCTCTGAATAATCCATGCAGCAGTAAACACTGCAAATAAATGATTAGATATGTAAAATACGACAAGGAGAAATTTTTTTTTAAAAAGGTCCAAAAAATGCCTTCTCTAACCAGACATCATTTGCCTTTTAACTCTGCATCTGAGTGACTACTGGCCATGGCCATTATCAGAGGTGTATTGTTTATTTCCCATTAAGAAAGATGCAATAGAAGGTTTGAGAATCTATGGCAGGAGGAAGTAAAGTAAATCCAACCTGAAGATATCAAAACTGGAGCCCCTGAAAGATATTAAAAGCCAGTGGATTATTCGGCCCATTCGTTTACATCCATAACGAATATATTAGCTTTTGTGGACTTTAGGCCCTAGTCAAATACACCTTTTCTTAAAGAAAAAAAAATCTTGCCCTACTAATATTTTAAAATAATTTTTAATAGAATAGATAACGTATATAATCAAATCCAAATCATTTTACATACATTTTTAAAAGACAGATTGAAACTGTGCATACTCCACTAATCCAAATGTGTAATATATCCATTCAATTGTGAGCTGTCGTTTTAACAACATGTTAGAAGGCGTTACTTGCTGGAGTGCTCCATAGGAAAATAAAAAAGGATGCTTGTGACATTTTCATTTAGTCCCACCAGGTAGGGGATTGTTATTGTGAAAAACTTGGTGTCTTAACAAAAAACCCCATCTTCCAGCACAGCAGGGGGTTACTTTCTTAATGTACAATTTACTGAGGTAGATAGTGTGCTAACTGAACTCACTCTGCAAGAGGGAAGAAAGAGATCAGTTTGCTGAAGCATAAAATTGTAGGCACAGGAAACGGGATGAAATTTTAGAGAAAATATTGGAACTTGCATATAAAAACACTGTTCGGAAAAAGCAGATACTCGGGAGCTGATTTAAAAAGAAGAGGCCATTTGAAGTGGCCTCAGCAGGCTGTGGCATCTGCTCTAAGGCAAAGTTAAAAACTATTCTCTCATTTTTACTGCTAGATTGTCAGGAAGGTGGCCTGTATGCCATGATAACTGAACAGGGATGGGGTAGTGTTAACCCACAACACTCTAGAAGGCTTGCTGTGGAAAATTGTGTAGTGAAAATGATGCTGCTGCTATACAGATTGGAATAAAAAAATTATATATATAGGAACCCAAAAAAATGCATGTATAAAGTATGCTGAACACAATATAGAGAAAAGATCTGAAAGCAGCATACTTGTGCTTATTGCCAGTAAGGTTAGAGATTAAACAGAATGATTTGTTTTCCAAAAACATCAGCGGCAATATAGGCTTGGCTTCTGATCCTTTCAATACTAGTGGATGAGATGTGCATCAGCATGATAAAGTTCATGTGCAGTCACAAAATTGCTCAATCATGTGTTAAAATGAAAACCAAACTATGTCAAGACTATACCAAAAGACGTGGAGAAAGGACTATGATGTGCTGCTGATAAATGGAGGAAATATGCAACAAGGTACTAAGAATCTTAAAGCAAATATTTAAAGCAAAGGGGATGAACTGAAATTATACTAAGCGCTACAGAGAGTTAAACTGGCTGTATAGTTTTCATAAGACTTTACAAAATATTACAGTTATACCAAAATAAAATCAGCGGAACAACATTAATACGACTATCAGTTACTATAACTATATGGAGAAATATGTTAGGGTAAAATAGAATGGATACAGGGGCCATAATATATGCTATATACATGTAAAAGCTACATGTCATAACAGGAAGTGGTGTAGAGAAGTTATATGGTGCAATGTGTTACTTGTAGATCAAATATGTGTGGGTCAACTGGAGGAGATAAATAGCAAAATAGCACAGCAAAGATTACAAAAAAAAAAAGTACAAAGTGCTGTATAAGGGGACAATAATCATAATAAGAGGGAAGTGATACAAACCAAAGGCCTCATTAGGACGCTATGCAGCAATGTGAGATGGGATGGCAGAAATCTATAAACTACTGTGAACATACAAGAAGTGGTTCATGAACTACTGCACTAGATGTGTAAAAGCTGGGCGTACAGTAGTAGCTAAAACATTCATATTTATGACCCCTGAATTTCACAGACTAACTAAATGACCTCAATGAGTAGATGCTTTAATACATACACTGAAATTACAGTTCGATAAAGAATGTAGCACTACTTACGGAGTGTGGACATGTGAAGAAGTATGGTTTGAAGTATGAGGGCTGTTATTAAAAGTTTTCTGTTAAACTTGTACACTGCTAGGCTTCATCAATAAGCCAGGGCAACATTGAAAATGACACCCAAAGTGCAGTAACCATCAGCAGTAACATTTGAGTTTACTGTAGCCAGATCAGAGAATGATTATATTAGTTGGCTGCTAAGGGCTACTGCACTTTGCTTTCTGCCTTACTAAGTAAGCCTGCATGTTTAGTGTGAAGCCTAATTTTCAGCACAGTATTGTGCGTGCGTGCAAACATGCACACGCTTTTCTTGACACGTAGGTCAAGCCATTACTTCACAGTATAATGCATTTTATCCAATAGTCTTCTAACACAGACAAATGGTACATCAAAAAAAAAAAAAAGAAGGAGTAGCGAAAAATATTTTTGAATTCTGAGAAATCTAGCTTCTACAATGGAACTTTCCAACAGAATATTAGGGAATTTTTGACCAAAACAGATCTTATTTTAAAAATATATCGCGTATACATGAAAAAAAAAAAGCAACTGCTATATATTAATTGTAAGCAAACCAGGCAAAAGACCTGACTTCAGAAAGCTTATACACAAACCACAGAAGCTGTTAGTCACTAGTTACCTCCCCAACTGTTCTGGAGGAGCAGAACTACTCGAAAACACCCCTTTCAGAAAATGCAGTCTTTTGGGGCGAGTATATCATTTTCTGTTTTTCATTCATTAGATATATTACTTTTCCCAACTAACCCTTCTGCTGCTTAAGTAGAAAAGAGATGTTGATATTACACACCAATGGCATTCATGTTTTTGCTTGGAGGGAAGGGGATGGCGAGACTCCCTTTTTGGTCTGATTAAGAACACATTTGACAGAACAAAATATCAACCATCCCAAAGACTTGTTTCTGTTCTAATGAGAAAAACTGGGCCCACCACTGGAGATTCTTGAGCATTCCGTGAATAACAGGAAACCAAATGAATTTGTTGCAGCGAGAAAATAAATCACAGGAGCACAGTTTATGCACCTCGTTGGAAAAGTTCAAAAAGTATTACTTTTGGGGAAACTCAGCAGGTCAGAAGATGAGTGGAAGATGGAGCAACATATAAGGTACACGAACATCACCTTGTTAAACATTCCATGCAAGCGAGTCCTTTCCGCTCATTTCTTACCGAATAGCTTTTTGCATGTGATTTTTCCAATGGCAAAACAGGATAAGACTCTATGGTCATACAACCTCAAATTGAGCTTAGACAGCTTCACAACAATGATTAAGGTTTCAGCAGCCTTAATCCATTACACAAAGAAAGTGTCATTTTTAATTTTGCCTTCTTGTAGAGTATCAGGTCATGCTTTGGCATGTGCTTTCAAATTATTTAGAAACCTTTCTTACTTTATGCATAGCACACCTTTTCCTTGATAGTAAAAAGCCACTGGAAATAAATAGGTAATAAAGTGTAGTTGATTCAAATGGAGTTTTCCACCTTGTTTTGTCTGTTCACAGTTTTGCCCTACAGTCAAACTGTCCAAAAAAAAAAACATCCAAAAGCACAAGACAAAAAACGTCAAGCACCCGATGGGGCAAGGAAACAATCAAAACCTGAAGAGGGCGATGACGGTTTCATGTTTTAGCCATGGGTACAGTTCTGTCCTGAGATTTGACGGAGGATAGTTATGTTTTCAACAGGGGGCGGCTCTGTGTGTTAGGATGGGCTGGAACGAGGCAGAGACAGAATACGTCCATTTTTCCTACTCCCGTTCATGTGGGTGTAGGGGATGTGTTCCTCATAGATATTTCCTCGTTGTCCCTCATCCCGTAATGAACAGGAAGATGGATCCAGAGGGGTGCTCTCCATATTTTCAAAATCCATCTCCAGATCGTCTGTTTCAGGAGGCTTATTTTCATCACTGTAGTAGAAGGACAGCTCCTGAAAACTTGGATGGAGGTCATCCTTTAGCATATCAATGATCTCCAAGAAAGTAGGTCTCATCTTGGGATTATATTGCCAACACATCTGCATCAGACTGTGGCTGTAACAAATAAATTAGAAATGGATTACATGATAAATAATATGTGTATCGGTTGTGTCTAAAGCTAGTCGCTAGTTGAGAATACATTAGATACCTAAAATGGTGTTTGCTACTTTTGTTGAATTAAAGGTAACAAGAAGACTTGTTAAAATAATTCCTACATATCAACTACTTATATATAGCCTCAAATATGTCATGCAACATTTATTTACATGTTCATGTACTGTGCCCTTTTAAAATGATTTAAGACTTACAGTCTAGGGTGACAATTTTCTGGTTGTTCCAGCGACCCTCCATCCATAACAAACTTGAGGACCTGCTCATTAGATAGGCCCTGATAGGGCTGTTCAGCCAAAGTTGTTACTTCCCACAGCACTACACCAAATGACCTGGAAGGAAGACAGTTTTGAATTATTTCTGACTCAATGTAAAATACTTTTCTTGTATGTTAGGGGCACAGGACAAAGCAATTGGGTTATGCTGCTGCCTTCACATGGGTGCAGCGTTGCATGACCAAGTACTACTCAAACCATCACAGCTATGAAAGCTGAAAAATTGCCTGGTAATAAAGGAAATGAACTTACCCAGGCCCCTTGTATTCCAAAGCAAACCTCAGGATATGCAACACATTTTCTTACAATAGAGTATATATTTTGCAATTTAAGTTTTTTTTTTTTAAAGGAGACAGGATCGAGGGGACATGCTCCATCCAGATAGCCTTTGCCCTTCTGGAGAGCACACTCCCTAAGGAGTCTCCAAGGACAGGGTTCCACCAGACAGGTGCACCATGGCTCTGGACCTGTTAAGCGCTCTGCAGCTAACTCATACGTTAAACCCGGGTGTCAATGAGAGAACCTTCAGCAGAGCCCAGTGTCCACAGGACATATTACAGGGTGTTCCTGCTTCTTCCATACAGCAGGGTCCGTGGTACAACCTCTGTAGCCATGCCAAGCATGAGCCGATCTGAAAAGCTGAAAAACGAGCCCCTAAAAGCAACTGCAGAAACTTGCTAGAAGAAAAGTTAACCTTAATAAAAAATAAATTAATTTCCTTCTCTCAGAGGAGAAAAGATGTCTATTCGACAAGGACACAAAGAACTGGAGCATTACCTGGGAACGGTCGGGAAGTATGTTGGCTGAGAGGGGTTATACTACACTGCCCTAACAGCTTTGTGTCAAAGAAACATAACCCAATGTATCTGAATTACTTCATCCTGTGTCCCCAAATGTATGCTTAGGAAAGTTATATTACTTTAATGTATGTTGGGCACCTACTAATTGTTGTGTCTCCAGAAGTGGTTTACTTTAAAAAAAACAAAAAACTGCTCTAGCCTACTCCACCTTCAATACAATACTACCAGTACAGACCCCAGATTCAGACTTGCTATCATATGACTGGCAAAGTCTGCCTACAGCCACAGCAATTTTATATTTAGCATTGTGTTCTTGGTTCCCCTGCTATCCCACGCATAAGCCATGGCTTGCCATAGACAATGACAAGCCAACTCTGTATGAGGTGGGCAAGGAGAGTGGACTAGGGTAAGGTTTTATTTTTAAGGTCTTTTTACCTGTACAAGAAACAATGGCGAGCAGACAGGCAGACATTGGCTCTTCTGCAATAAAAGCTTGCGTATGCGCAGTTCACTGTACATTCCCTGAATGCCTCAGTAACGGGAGATGCATCATCTCAGGGTGCGCATGTCGCACCACTGGAGTGCACTAATTATTTCGCATTTTTCACATGTATTAAATAAATGTGAATTAACTGCATGTCTTTTCTCATTAAGGTAGACTGGTAAAGCGTCACATTAGCTAACTAATCAGCTGCTAGCCAACAACACATTTTCTCTACCAAGTATTATTCATATCTGCATGTTTGTTTTAGCATGAATGTTTGCTGATATTGTCGTAGAGAGTTAAACATACGATAGCTGGATAGAGTTTCTGCGCTTTACACACATTTACACGTCAGTGTTCTCTGGATAGTCTCAGTTCAGGGCTGCTATCCAACATTTAGGGAAAGTCCACATTGGTGGTGTTATTCAAAACACAGCAGCAATGAGGGAAAAAGAAGGCTGGGATTGAAGTCAATGGTACAAGGTAAAAATAAGTCAATGCCAGCAAACTGCAATCTATGTAAAAAGCAAGAGACAGCTTATTACAGTAGTTTGCTGGAGGGTAAAAAAAAGGTGTCATTTCTACATATAAACTGGACTAATGGCGCCGATTAAAAAACAGTAGAACTAAATGAATTGTTTTTCAAATAATAATAAATGTAATTGTCATGAACAAGTAAATACATTTGCTAAACTGCCTGCTTAGTCTTAACTAGAACACCAACCATTTATTTTTTAAGCACAACATGGTGAAGTGAACTAACTTAATAGGAAACAATGCAAACTGGCTTGTCAATGCGTTGGGGACTGTGCTGGCCAAGGCTGCCCAACGAAGGTGAACACATAATCCAGGGAAGTCCAAAGGGATCCAGGGCTTGCAATTACACACAGATATACATAGGCTAAAGCACAATGTCTTGCAGTATGGGAGATGGGAGGGAGCATGACAATTGTAACCTGCCAAAATCAGAAAGACTCGTTGAAGCAACTTACAGTGGCACTTATTAAAAGATTCTCTTACTTTGTAGTTAGCTTACCATTAGAGAGTCATTATAAGGGACTGGTTTCACATTTTAAAAAAAAGACATCCCACTAATGTTTTATAAGCTGATTAAAAGGCAAAAAGTAACATTTTACACAAGAGAGCAGCAAATGAGTAGTGTATGTGTGTGTCAAATTACAACTAAATTAATACTAAAAACACAGAGCCAATGTGACCATAATAAAACATTTTTAAACATCCATGGCCACAAATAACTATTCAAAAAACAGAGTGTGCAATGAGAGTGATGGATCTAGGGCCAGTATCACATTTTCAATTAAAGCACCAGGATTTTATTGCTCAATTAGGTTTTCAGCCTTCTATAAACAGTAAAAAAGAGCCAAGCTTTAAGTGCAAAGTTCAGTGACAATCTGAAGAGACTTTGCTAGACGAGGCATTGTAATTGATCAGTGAATTGTACAATGCGGTGTAAATGGACATTTTGTTAATATTTCAACCCATCTAGTCAACCTAATGATCATCTGGGCTGATCCTATGTGATTGTTCAATCACAGATACAAAATCTTGCCAGTCAAAAATTTGTTTTATAAGTAATCGAAAATATAAATAAATAAAGCAGCCGTGCTAACAATATAAACAGTGAATGATCGAATACAAAGTGCACCGCGCTAAAATATCCCAAATAATATCACTCAAATTTCATCTATTGAAATCCTAAATATGTGAAATCATAACATATAACAACCCATTGTTATATGTTATGATTTCACATATTTAGGATTTCAATAGATTTCAACAATCCGTTGTTATATGTTATGATTTCACATATTTATGATTTCAATAGATGAAATTTGGATGATATTATTTGGGATATTTTAGCGCGTTGCACTTTGTATATGTCTGTCCCAAGCACTATGTAGTTAGCTGAACATCCTAACAGATGGTTAGATATTTTGATAATTGGATCAATACCAAAAGTCAAGTTTCTTGGCTAAATAAGCAGGCAGTATGTATTTAGTCTATAAAAAGTGAACCCAATATGTAGTGGATGTACTTGTTGAGTGGAAAAAACAGTTTTCAAAAGCATATTCAGAAACATAAGTACCTTTATTTAATCATATGCCGATACTGGCAGGAAACTATGTTTGGAGATTAGGCATTTGTTATATTTTATGGAAAAAGTGCATATCATACATCATTGGATCCCTCGGACATGCCTGTAGCACAGCAATCCTAGCATTGCATACTACTCTCAGCATTACATAACTATTTTACAGAAGAAAACATGATTGCAGCATGCTACTGCTAAAGGATGTGTGTAAAATGTGGTTTAGCGGAATAGGGAGCTAGTCTATTTATTTCATACCAGACATCTGAGAAGGTGGTGAACACTCCATCTTTCAGAGATTCAGGGGACATCCATCTGACTGGTAACAGCCCTTTTCCACCTTTTCGATAATAGTCGGTCTCATAGATGTCACGAGTCATCCCAAAATCTAAGAGGAATAGTTAATTTGACAATTTGTAGGCGATACTAGAAATGAACTATGAATCTATGAATGATCTTGCATTGTTCAAAGGATAATGAAATACGCTTGCAAAGTTCTGAGTTTTTTTTCTGTGGATTTGCAGGAAAACTAGAAATATGTTCTTCTGACTCTAGAAAAACAATCCCTTGATCCAGCACTGCTACAGTTGAAGCTTACACTTGCAGTGATACCTGCTGGTGAAATCAGGTTGTCTTTGGAAACCCAATGAGATACTTTATCTTGAGCATTATGTTTACCTACTCAGGAGTGCGTAAATTAGAAAAAAAACTACTTGTCCAAAGGACTAAAGCGGGGGCCCGATCTACTTGTCGTTCATGACAATCTACTTGTCCCAATACAAAAAATAATTTTAAACAAAACTGTATTTAGCAGTTGCTAAGAAGTGCTTCTTATTAGGTCAGTGCAATCAGGTGACTGCGCTGCCCAACGTTCTTGCAATTTGCAAGCGAAATTCAGAATACATGGCACAGGGCTGCATTGGACCGCAGTATGGGGTACAGAAATTACACCCGTACTGGTGGACGGGAAGGACCGTTCTCTGAAAGGCAAGTATAGCAGCGGGGAAGAGGGGGACATATTTGAGCAGGTAATTCCATTTTCCCAAATTACTTGGGAAAGTGAATAGCACATTGTGTGTGTTAGAGAGCGCTGCTGCCCAGCTAACACAATATGTCACATAGTGGAATGAGGACAGCACTCAGCGCACACACACAATGCTCCATGCATGCGTTTAATTACATGCAGATGGCAGGGTTGGTTTTAATTTTTGTAATTTTTATTTACTTTGTAAAATTTGTATTTCTCTTATTATCATTTACTTTATTGTAAATTGTATTATTTTTTACTTTAACACCTTTTTATATTTATTTATTTCCATTGTTAATGATTATTTTTATATATTTACATTATTTTTTATTTTATTATTCTTTACTTTAAAAAAAAAAATTTAACTTAACTTTATTGCGATCACACAGGGGCTAACAAGCATTTGGAGGGGACAGGTTCTCTTTATTGAACTTGTCACCTCCAATACAGGAGTAGCACAGCATTGTACCCGCTCCCCTGTGACAGGAAGGCCGTCAGTGAAGCATTCACACAGAGTAGAGTGGAGAACAGATGTTCTCCGCTCTGCTCCCCGCTATCCATCCTAATGTTATTTGCTGTGGCCCGGGTCCCCCAGAAGAGTGGGGGACTCAGAAAACCACAGCGAAGAGGGAGGCGGCCTGCGTGGAGAGAAGCGGCCGGTGGTGACAAATGATGGGCGGGGAGAGAGGCAGTGTTCGGGAAGGGACGGACCATGGAGGGGGGAGTGATAATAGGGCTGCTTACAAGTGATCTTGGGCGGCTGTACAGCCGCTCAAGATTACCTATACAAAACGACTCCCTCCCTGTACATTTAGCCCTGCTCGCCTAAAGTAGGGCTAAATGTAGAGAAAAATTACCCGGTGCCCGGAACTGCATGTCACGGGGGGTCGGCTGATAGGAATTCCACACCCCTGCTACTCCGTGCTGGATTCTCCACAATAATATGTTGTTCAAACTGCACAATCCTAATCTGGATTCTCTGTAGGAATCTATCATGATACTGAATCAATGCCACATAATATGCTAATCGAGATAATAAAGAACATGATAACATACTAAGCAATTAATTCTCATTATAAACATCATTAGTTAGCTTAAAGGAACATTAGCCATTTTAACCCACCTCCAATTTTCACAGTGAAATCTTCTGCAACCATGCAGTTTCGAGCAGCCAAATCACGATGAACAAATTTTTTGGCATTGAGATAAGCCATACCATCAGAAATCTCTCCAGCCATCTGAATAATTTCTTGTATGGTGGGAGCTGGACGGCCTGGATTATTCTGAAGCACAGATAGAAGAATATCACAAAAATGTAGTGCTAGGTGTTATATTTTTACAAATCACAAAAGTGTTATGGCCTTGATATTTCCATTTTCATTCTTTACTGCCTTAAAACTAGAAGCTATTACAAGAAACAAAAGGATTGTATAGAAGTGCAGGTTTTGTATTTTCTTTCTTATAACCTTTCCTGGTATCATTAAACAATGTGAAGTGTTCTCACCTCAGCATCAGGGCGCAGTGAGCGCAAGTAACTTTTCAGATCTCCGTGGCCCATGAGCTCCATAACGACCAGTGTAGGCTGACCTTTGGAGACAACACCTATAAGACGAACCTGGGAAAGTAAAGAAGGAACAGAGTGACTTTAATTTGCAATCAGCAAGAGATAGGACTGTAGGAAACATGCACATAGAAAAGTTTTTTCTAATACAAACAGGTGGTCTACCTACAGCTGCTTACACTGCAAGTGTAGATTGTGTAATCTACATGAGTATAGGTCTTCAATAGTACTTTGTAAGAGATTTAAGAAAATGCTACACAATATATGACCCGATGGATTGGGATGGGAACACCAGTATGGAGTGCAGGTGACTGAGTTCCTGACCAGGTGCTCTTATTTTCTACGAAAATACATCTATGACCACTTTTTAGAGACAATCTTCACTGCATGTTCATATTAAGCGCAGTTACGGTCGAAAACATATGATGTAAATTATATTCTTTTGTTTGAACATTGGAAAGTACAATAATAGGATTCAAGTTGCATATTACTGCGGAAAGAAAATGTTACCTTGTGCGTTTATGTCAAATCATCATAAGACATATGTATATAGTTTTATTTTTAAATATTCCACATGAGGTGATGGGAGCTGGTACCGTATATGCCGGCGTATAAGACGTGTTTTTAGACCCAAAAACACTGCCCGAAAATCGGGGGTCGTCTTATACGCTGGGTATACTTCGGTATACTGTATGTAGCTGAAGGACGGAAGATGGAGGACGCTGCGGGGATCGTGGACAAGGTAAGAGACTGTAATCCCGAGTGTGGCTCGGGGTTACCACTTATGGTACTGAAAATTAACCCCGAGCCACACTCGGGAATACCGCGATGGAGGTTAGTAAGTGCATTTAAACATTATTTTGAGCTATACTCGTCTTATACGACGAATATAGCCCAAAACCTATATTTTAAACACAAAAAGTAGGGGGTCGTCTTATACGCCGAGACATCTTATACGCCGGCAAATACGGTAATTAAATATGTTCTTTGTTGTGGGCTATCATTGTCCAGGGGAGTTGCATACCAATGAATTGTAAATGTAATTGTGAATCTGTCCAGGCATAGCCTGTTAATGGTAAATGGTGAAGACAAAAGACAATGAGATCCATGAACACTTCGGAGCCGAGACCCTTGTTTCTCACAATAGGTACATACTCTCTTTGGTCTCTGGCCAATATCATCAAAAGTTTCCTGGTATGTAGTAAACAACCAGATAAAATCATGGCCTGGGGTTAGCCTCGAGACACCTGCCCATCTGGAATTTCCTGCTCATCTTAAAAGATTCGCAATAGAAAGGGGTTGGAAGTTCTAACAAAGGGTATTTGGGAACATCCAATCCTCATAGAATTCAGATCTGATTAAATTAAGCATTGGGAGGCCACCAATCGAAGTCTCTCAATACTTCCCTATGAAGACCAGAGATATCAATCAAGGGGCAGGAAGGGAAAAGTTAGTCTTTTTAGACCACCAGAATGGGGCCCTCATTGGACAAGTAACGGGAAAATATTCAGGCACTCCATCATCACTTAAATGTATGTCTATTGTTTGTCTCTTATATATCAATGTCTGTGTATTTTGCATGTGTAAATCTTTTCTTTGTATTTTGTAGTTAAATAGATTGTTGGTTCACTGTATTTAAGTCTTGATACTATATACCAATACATTTCTGTTATTGTGTGGAGCTCAAAAATCTCATGATTGAATCCTCAGAACCATATACTTGTACGTTTGAACGCTTATATAGCGGTTCATAACTTAAACTAGTAATTTGGGTAACAAAAATGTCCTCATTTTGAACCAAATTATAGGGAGTGGCAGGGAAAACTTTTATAAGGTAGCCAACCTGCAGTCGACAACTCTTTAAATAGCAGTTTTCCCTCGTTAAAAGAGATTTGACTTTAAATCCAACAATTAATAAATAGGTTGGCGCAACTTACACTGACGGATATACAAAATGTAATGGCTGCTCCTCACACAAACTGCAGATTATGCTAAAAATGAAATGTGGCATTTCCATTCCTGGTTGAGTATTTAAATGTGAAACAGTGCTTTCTTACCCATGAAGGCACTTTTCATGTAAAGGGTTGAAATAAACGGATATATTTTTCTAGAAGAATTCTAGTACTTACCACATGGTGGCAGCTAAATCCCTTCATGACGGAGGCTTCATTCAGGAACTCTATCCTCTCCCGAAGACTTGCAGTCTCATTCACAGTTTTCACAGCAACACGTACTTCAGCTTCTCCTTTTATTATGTCCTTAGCATTCCCCTCATACACCATTCCAAAGGAACCTTGCCCTAATTCTCGGAGCAAGATGATCTTTTCTCGTGGCACTTCCCACTCGTCTGGAATGTACACTAGAAGAATGATATACCATTACGTTGTGCTGTGTACATATATCAACAGTGTCAAAGTGGGTGCAAAATATGGACAGTCACTGCTGTATGCAAAGAGCGAAAAACAAAAGTAAAGGAAACTGGTCCTGAAGGAGATATGTAACCTGCCAAGGTTAACGCATTACGAAAATGTTAGATACCTGCCTGTCACTGCTTTTGATTCTGTGAGTTGCTAATCTGGAATAGGCATGCAGCAGGTTATGTCAGAACTCCTAATCTGTATACTAGTTCTACGTTAGGGACTCGGAAAGCAATGAAGCACAAGATCATGTCTTAAGACATCTGCACATAGAGATGACTGTAGCCTTGTACCCAACAGTACAGATTTTTTTTTATACTGCTTGCTAACATTTTATTGTGATCCCCGGCAAACTGACTTTCCAAGGTAATGAATGGTACCACATGTAAACCACAAAAACATATATGTGTAATGACCAATTAAAACAGCAAACAGGCACCAGGGTGTATATGTAGGTTCTTGCAAATAACTTGGGAAATGGGCTAAAACATGGGGCACACTATTATGCAAACACTGACTATCTACAAGATCAGTGCTTGGGCCCATCATCTCCCATTTCCTATGCCTTACTAGCCTTCAATATGATGGGCGGTCAATGGTGAGGTGCGGCAGGTGGGAGAAACAACAGAACACAACTCCTAGATGGAGTCCATAATTGCATAAAAGTTGTCCTGGCTTTACTGGCTCTAATGCACTCGAAATATGCACACACAACAACTCAAGGTCAGTATAGGCACACTTTAAAAATGGCCATTTTGAGGTGGAACAGATGCATTACAGTTTAAGTCACTGCACATTTAGAAGCTGGCATTATGTAAATCAATAATCATAAGCTCTCCTCTAAAAGGAAAAAAAGGTCAGTAGAGTTCCTTAAAAAAACAAACTGAGGGGCATTTACTGGTGATTACTTATTTACACACATTTAGTTACCCACAGGTGTCAATACAAGAGTAACACAAAACTTTTCTACTATGCTTCATAATAAATACTGCAAACATGTCCTCTATGGACCTCAACCAGGTTTTGTAAACATTTAGTAGCAGACATAAGGTCCATACAGACAATTATTTTTAAGTGTTACAAATACTCACCTTCACTTGCGCTTAAATATTCTGGATTAGATGAAGCATAGAGTGGTCCCGTTGGGCCTTCTGCATCTCTATAAAACAATACACATCAAAAGATTTTCACACGACCTACACAGTTAACCACAGAACATCCTACAAATTCCACATATTTCATGAGCTGGCCAAATGGTTTGTAAACTTAATTTTATTAAAGCCAGACTCCGCGAATGATAAGTTAAACAAGGCACTGGGTGTGTAAATTAGAATTCAAAAACTGGGTGTTATGTACAGAGGGCTGTTGCCGGGTATTAAAATCTTACCTTGCAGCATGCTGTCCCTGGCACAGAACTCCCTGCTTCTGGGCACTAAAGAGAGGGATCCATGTGAACTAAGCTATAAAGCACTCCAGTCACATCACCCTCTCCCTTTCACTCTCCTCCATTCACAAAATGTCCTGTATTGTTTGAAGAGTACAAGTTACTCTGTGATTGGAGGAGATGTCACATTCCCACCCCCTCCCTCTTTCTTGTATTTGTTAAAAAAAATACAAGACAATTTGTGAATACAGGATAAGGAAAAAGGGTGGGTGATGGGATCGCAGATATGATGTCACACCCCTCCCCCCCCCCCTTCCCCAAAACTCAGATAGCTTGTATTCTAAAAAAAAAAAGACATTTTCTGAATGGGGGATAGTGAAAAGGGGCGGGTGATGCGGCTGGATTGCTGTATAGCTTGGGTTGCATCGCTCCCTCTCTTTAGTGCCTGGAAGCAGGATGCTCTGTTTAGGAGCCGCTATGCTGCAAGGTAAGATTCTTCTACTTTGCAGCAGCCCCAAAACATAGGGAAAATGGTACACTTTTTTAACCCCTTAGTGACAGCTTCCAAAAATTATTTTGCGTCTGGGGACCGGAGCAATAATGCCATTTTTGCTATGCGTTTAACCATAATCTCCGCCTTCCTCATGCATTGCACCGTCACATATTATTTACCATGTTTTAAAGGTCAAAATGGGCTTCAATTTGATGCGACATATGCATATATAAAATTCTTATTTTTTTTTTAAAAATGAAAAAAAAATACATTATTTTTCAGTTTTGGCAATAATATGTACATAATTAGTGTAGATTAAGTAATTAATAATAAATTCTTAGATTTGTCCTAATTTATAGGGTATAGCATATGTCTAGGATTTCAGTTTATTTTGGAGTTATAAGTCACAAAATATAAGAAGCGAAATGCAATTTTAGTGGAACAATTTTAGAATGTGGTATGTTTATCTCCTATCTATAAATAACCTCTTCAGCACTATATTCTTTGTTATTATGTTACAATTTATATTAAATGTATTTCTTTAAACTTTTTTCCTTTTTTAAAAACTAAATTTTTTTTTAAATTCTATTTTTTTTAAACTAGGGGACACTAAGGGGTTATTATTTTTTTTTATTTATTTAATGGGGCTTCGATACTTATCATCTCTGAGCAGAATACTATATTCTCCTCAGAGATACTTTCTATCACACAGATGGCTAGCAGTTTACAAAACAGTTAACTGCTGCCGGCTCTGTGACAGTCATGGCTCTGCGATCAGTGATCAGCTCTCGCTGTGACCACCTAATCTGCTGTTGAGGGTTATTTCTCTTTGTATTTTTCAAAGTTTCCAAAAAGAAACTGTTTTTTTATAGTGTATGTAAAGAATAGAGTAGGGAATGGTAGAGACCCTGTCAGGATTTTTCCCTTCACATCCTGTGCCAGAGACATGGCAGAATGTAAGAGATGATTTTTTTTCAATGAGAGGGGATATCGCCTCTTAGACAGTTGTAACCAGAGCAGGTTTCCCACCTGAAAGATTTCCCCTAACCTCCTTTTTCTGTGACAACTTCAAAATTTGGGGGTTTCCCTCTATTTCCACTGTTATCAGGACAAATCTATCTCATGTAATAAGTGATTCTTCCTATATGCAGCAAAAATATGTATTTAGAGAAACAACTAAAACTTTGCACTTACTTCTTTTTCTGTATCATGCAGACAGTCAGGACAATTAGGAAAATAATGAGTATGATGACTGGGCCAACAAGAATATTCAGTATGCTCCTTGTGCTGTGTTCTGAAATATATATAGATGGAAAATGATGACACTAACTGTTAAGATGTAGAGAAAACGAACAGCATTAACAATTAAATAATAAGCCATTTACTTAAGTGCACTAATGCCCTTTGCACTGGGTGCTACATGCTCAAACGGGAGCACAGAGTTTTTACTGTGGGGCAATGGAGTGAATCTGGGCTTTGGCCTACAGAAGCTTAATACAGTAAGTCCCCTACTTACGAATGGGTTCCATTCCGAGAGCGTGTTCGTAAGGCCAATAAAGTTAGCCTAGGTGCCCAGCTACATCACTGCTGCTTTTACGCTCGCTTCCGGACATCCTGGGCTTGAAATAAAGCACCTGTACGCTATACAGTACTGTACAGCAAACTACACAAACGCACACACACTTGACAATGTATGCCAGACACGTGAACTAACTAACATGATTGGACACATGTTCGTATCTTTGAACGTTCGCAACTTTTAGGTCGTATGTAGGGGATTTACTGTATGTTTAAAAATCCTTTATTATTGGTGCCATACCGCTGCCTTTTTTGCACACCCATAACTCTAACATCCCAGACCAGTGCTGGAGATACTTCAAACATATTGGAACTCGATTTCATATATTCTAACTTTCACCCAACTGACTTGCTCATGCGACCACACAATGCTCGTTTTTAACACTCATCCCAAGCACACGGTTATTAGCCATATATAGTGTATACCACTGTTCATTCTCGGATCATTGTTTCACATACAGTATATGGTCCCTTATGAAAATTGTCTGTGTTAGATCACATCTGTTCCTTTACTGTTGAGCTATTTTGGACTATTGTAATATTAATTTTAAAACTTCTCAAAAATAAATACATTAATTAAAAAAAAAAAGAAGAAGGTTTTCTGGTAATTTTAGCTGAACAAGAAAACCAAAACTGGAATTAGTCCTGGATGGTAGGTTACTCACATGCCTTAGGCTCCAACAGCGTGATTTTTAGACTAGCCTGGTTCTACTTTGAAGCCATTGATATAGTATCGGTCATTACAGACTTGTCAAGCACTCCCTGAAACTCTCCATAATTATCAAGAATTTAAAGGAGAACTATGAGGTGAGTGCTTTTCACTCACCTCATAGTTCTAGCCGACCTGTGACAATGAGACTGTCACAGGTCGGCTCAGTAGATCGGGAGGTGAGCGAACATATACCGGCGTTCGCTCACCTCTCGATCCTGTCACGGCTCTCTGCTGTGACAGGGGAGGGGCTGGATTCCCCCCTCCCCGCTCCGATCCGCCAGCGCTGACTGTCGGAACGGACGGGGGAGGGGGCGGGTACATCTGGCTCTGCCTCTAGATAGGCAGAGCCAGCTGTCACTCACGCAGCTGGGCGGATCTCGACATCGATGACGGGATCCGCTCCGGCGTCTCAGTATACAAGCTGTAGCTCGTGGTATACTGAGCTTAGGGTAACGGGAGGACGCTAGTTTGTGTCCTCCCGTTACCCTAAGAAGAACTACGGGGAAAAGCCCTGACCCCATAGTTCTCCTTTAATAATCAAGAATTCATTTAATTCAGAATTGAAAATCAGCTACAGTGCACAAGCCTTACCAGTGGAGTCCTGCAGGGATAAAAGCAACTGAAATGGGGGCTCACCAATTTGTGTCATATTTTTTTTCAGCAGCTCAACTTTAAGTTATTGAAATATAAAGCATTACTTATGTCTACAGTAATATCTAACTTGGAGCAAGTGTTTAATATCCTGTAAAACATACAGTTTTAATTATAAGAGCATACGATCCATGTTATGATCTGTCAGTAACAGCTATATGTGCTAATTGCATTTCTAAGGTGTATGGATACTCACTTTGGTCTGGCACATTAAAGTATGTGGTTTGTGTCCAAGACCCATTGCCAGCCAGTGAGGTCGATCGGACTCTCACACTGTAGTTTCCAGGGAGAGCGCGCAATTTTGCTCCCTTATCAAGAAGGTACTGTTTCTGGGACACACAGACATTCTCCTCCTATAAGACATAGGTAATGGAACAACATGTTTCAATCATTACAATCAGATGTGAAAATAGGTACAACATAAGGTAAACTCTAGAAAACTTACCAGCGTGTCTCCAAGACGGGAGTATTGTACCTCATACAAAATGGTCAAGCCATTGGGATTTTTTGGCTCCTTCCACTTCAAGTAAATGTTTGGTTCTGTATAGTCATAGGTAACTGGCTCCACAATGTTATCAGCCTTTGCTGTGGAGAGATAGTACTTGTTAAAATATCTGCTGATGTATTTACCCCTTTCGCAGCCAAGCCCTCCGGAACGCTTTTAACCTCAGCTAACACACCATTTTTGCTATTTTTATTATTGTTTTGATTTTCTATTGCTATGTTGCTAGCGTTTGTAAAAGACACCACCCCCAACCCCCCTCCCGAAACCATATATTTTTTGAAAGCACGGGAATAAAAAGATAGTGCTAATTTGTAGGTCCTGCGAGGAAAAAAAGTTTATCAAATCAATATTAAACCGATAAAAATGCACAACTCAATTGATAAAAGCACACTAAAATCAGTATCAGTGCACAAAAAAATACTTTTCCGACTAAATCCAAAAGATGAAACTGTATTGAGTTAATATAACAAATATTTGTGAATTTTCAATTGGCCCTTTTGGGAAACGGTAAAAAATTAACGCAAAACTGTAAATAAGCAACTTAGGTTAATAATAGTGTGTGCGATCTGCTGGTGTATGTGTTATGATAAAATGAAACGGGCATACATTTAATTTGGGTGTGAGTCTTATTTTTTGGGGTTTATTTTTTACTGTTGGGGGATTGAGAAACTCATGAATGAACATGAAGTAATGTAAAGCACGTCCTGTTTAGTCATAACTGGGGACACATAGTACTGTGTGTCCCCAGCTGTTTACAAACATTGGAGTGATCACCTGATCACTCCAGTGTTTGCTCTGCACAGAGGATCAGTAAGTATCACAGATATTTACCGATCCTCCGCTCGGTCACACACAGAGACGCTGTCATCCTGACACGATGACAGCGTCTGTCCTTTCAGCACGCTGATCGGCCATCCTGAGAATCGGATCCCTCCTAGGCTCCCCTGCCACCTGCAGCCATCCAGAAGCATGGAGCGCCTCCAGGCGGAGAGGAGAAGATGACATGCTGGAGGGCGGCGGTGGCAGTGCTGGTACCCGGAATTTTCGTTAATAGCTCGTCAGCTGCTGATGACAGATATTATTTTACAGGGAAAAGTCAGGAAAACCTTTCTGGGATAAGTTCATAGTCGCTAAGCCGACCATGGGCTTATAGCAGAAGGGTGAAAGCCACCAACGTATAGCATACTGACATGGCCGGCTGGAAACAATTGTGTTCTGGCGTATGCCATCGGTGGCAGGCAAAGGGTTACACATTAAATACATTCAATACTGAATTAGAAAAAAAAATTGCATTTCAAAGTAAACCATAAGCAAATTTTTAAGAAGAGTATGTATAGTCAAAATTTTGTTTTGTATTTTTTTTAATCATTTTGTTTAGATAGAGTGGGGAAGGATTAAAACGCCCGTCAGCGTTGCTAACATTCAACCTACTGTCCAACATTGTCCCCCAAAAGTATGGAAGGGCGTGGCCAACAGTGGTGCTGCGTATATCAATAATAAAGAAATGAGCTTGGTTAAATCAAATTTAAGGACCACACTATACAGAGGGGCCTTGATGGGGTGGTGTGGCTTACCCATGGATTTGCAAATGTAAGTTACAAACACCTCTCCTTTTAATACATAGAGGGGAATTTATCAAAACTGGAGCAAACAGAATCTGGAGCAGTTGCCCATAGCAACCAATCAGCTTCGATCTTTCTTTTTCAATGCTTAACTGAACAAACTGAAGAGATAAGCCGATTGGTTACTATGGGGAACTGCTCCAGTTTTGATT
Source organism: Nanorana parkeri (assembly GCF_000935625.1). Taxonomy (NCBI): domain Eukaryota; kingdom Metazoa; phylum Chordata; class Amphibia; order Anura; family Dicroglossidae; genus Nanorana; species Nanorana parkeri. The sequence continues at coordinate 206,380 of NW_017306451.1, read as the reverse complement.
AATCCCCACCATAGTGTTTAAGGAGTGATCACTATTTATTTAATGCACAGATCTGGAAGAAATACAGAGTACACCAAGATTCAAGAATAAGAATACACATCTCTTGCATTTAGAAATATTTGCTTATCCCTGGAGTTCAGTATACAGTAATGCTCTCCTTTGAGTAAATAATACGTGCTCAGTATGTAAGTTGTGCATGGCTTACCTTCCGGCATGGTTCTGGCACTGACGTATGCAGCAACACTACAGCCCACTAATATATCATGATTGCATGCATGGATCTCAATTCGATAGGCCGTGAAATGCTTCAGGTCAGAGATGACAAATGACTCCTTAAACCAAACCCTCTGAGAAAACTTCTTTGGCTCCGGGGGAATAGGAACTCCAGTTGTGGTGACATTAGAAGGAGGGGTGGGTGTAATTTGATCAGCTGAGGTACCATTTGCAACACCAAAAGTATCACGACGTTTTCTAAAAGGTCTATAGTGGTAGAAAGATGAACAGTTTTAAAAAATACTGCTTTGCATATCATGCCAGTGTACTGTAAACTCTAGGGTTCAAAGCCAAGCTAAACTCCCCCCTATTTATTTTACTGTAAAACCCTTCCCTGGTCACTAAATATTTAATTTGTAACAACATAGTATTAGATCCTTGATTCACCCTTACCTTGAAATGAATACTTCATTGTGCAAATAATTCTCAAATGTTTTCCTAAAAGCCAGGTCATTATGTTCACTCTGGATTTGAGCATCACTTTTTGGACATGAACAACAGGCTTTTTTTGTATCTTCGCTGTCTGTTCTATTGGGTTTAGCAGAGTCATCTATATCCTGAGGAGGTGACCATGTCCTTGAAGGCAACTTTATCCCTGACAATTAGATAGTGAATAATAATGGTCACAACAGAATAATGAAATAACTCCTGACTTTACATAAGAAGATTACTGGCATCAAAGAAACAATGACAGTTTCTATAAGCAGTCTTGTACAGAGTGAGAAACAGCAGACACAGCGCCCACTATGGAAACTTAACGACACGCTCTGTGTACGATTTCAGGAATGATGGAGTTTTGTTTTTAGCGGGAACAGAGAAGACTTAAAAAGGCATCCCTAAAGGTTTTATTCGATTTATGAAAGCCAATTTTCAGTAAACATTTTTTCTGTTTCAATTTAAAATTTTTAGAAGATTGGCCCACTGTACAAAATAAGAGTCCCTTCACATTTGTAATAAGCCATTTTGGAGCATTAATATTTTAAATATATATTTAAATATTTCACATTTTTGTTACTTTTTCCACATTTATCAACCTAGAAAGAAACGGAGAAAACAGTTCACCAAATAAAAGCTTTATATGCATATAAAAATAAAGGTAAGCAAATTCATATTTGAAAACATATTTTATTAATTTCATTTGAATTATTTTAAATTAATTAATAGCACTAATGTCAAGTTAACCCACTGATGCTGCAATATTTGATCTGAATATCTAGGCATCAATGATTTCTAGCCGTGAATGGGTTAACTATTGCTCTGATCATCTGTGTAGTTCATGCATTTTTTACATTTTCATTGTCATCTCCCAGCTGGTTGGTTATTTCATGGTAGTATACGGTACAAAAAAAAAAGCAACACACTAAACCCTAAAATATATATGACAGATTGTAAGAGCTTTTTGACAGAATGTATGAAACAAAATCGAGGTGCATGGACAGCATGGTGCATGGAGTGTCAGAAAACTTATAGATTTGTTTTAATGTATTGGATTACAAGTCATTTTTCACATACCTACATTAATACATTGCTTTATAGAAAGCAACACAGTCATTGCCCGAATCTCTCTACAGGCAGTGAAAACCAGTCTTTACTTCATTAAAAAAATGACAGCATCCGTCAGAATCTTCAACATACAACATTTTCGAGAGTGTCAGAGTGGTAACATCAGGGGCATTCAACATGCTAGAAAGTGTTGAATGCTTATGACTGACGAAGGCTGCACGAGTCACCTGAACGTTAAGTTCACCTTTTTGCAGGGAACCGTTTTTTAGAATTTTTTATGGGTCTGAAGACTCTGCACTTACCTTTCATACAGTAATCCAGGTCACGCAGCTCACTGTCCTCTGGTTGCGCCTGCCAAAACACTAGATAGTGCGTGACATTTCCATTGGGCTCGGATGGTGGTTTCCACTTAAGAATGATCTGAGATGATGAGTTGGACACGGAAATGGGATCAAGTGGGACAGAGGGTACTGTAAAAAAGGGAGCAGAAAAAAAATATTGTAAAATATGTATTGCAGAACAAATAACATTTAGATACAAAGAAATCAAAGACCAGTGAGACATCTAAAACTTGACACCTACTTGTTTCATTTGTTCGAATATAGATAATATCACTTTTTGCTCCATATGATTTTGCCCTTTCGTCTGAAGAAGACACTAGAGTCTTCACAAACACTGCATACTGTGTCCATGGCTTCAGATTACGTAAAAGATACCCTGGAGCCATTACTGTCTTGTCATCTGTTGTGCGTTGTGGGGGATCCACATCAACTACTGTCCAGCTATTGGATCCACAAGCATCTTGACCGTCAAACTCTGTCACATTTTGGTGAGGTCTAGAAAATGAAAAAAAGGAAATCTGTACTGAATGCACTTTTTTGAAAACCAACTTCCATTGAGTCCACATGCAAAGATCTTTTTGAAGAAAGTTGAAATGGTTAGCAATTCTTCATCACAGCATTACAGAACTCCAGCTATGTAGCTTTTTTTCAAGTTTTGGATAAAATTGGGAAAGGACAGGATCTCTTGGTTTTAATTACTCCCTGTGTCCACATTTAGGATTTTTCTAATCATGGGCAGAATCTCTCCAATGAGAGCATTGTATAAAAAATATTCCGCATTCGACTGCGTGTCTCTAACCTCTAGCCCAACCTCCTATACATGGCACCTGAATGATTCTCTACTCACATTCATTGACTCGGCGACAATCGTTCGGGAACACATTCTTCAATACTTTGCGGAAAATGAGGGGTCGGTAACCTCACCAATTTCCCTTTGGGAAGCCCATAAGTTGACCCTGAGAGGAGACCTTATTCGCCTAGCCGCTCGCAGAAAGAGAGATGGGGAAAACAAAATCCAATCCCTTTACGCTGAACTAGAAACCCTAGACTCAGCCTGGAAAGCAGCTCCTTCAGCCACTTTACGCCAACAAGTAGCCTCAGTAAAAGTGGAACTGAATCTCCTCCTTAACGACAAGGCTGAGAAGCAGCTCAGATGGGCAAAACACTACTTTTATGCACGATCCAACAAGCCAGGATCCATGTTAGCAAACTTACTAAATGCAAAGCCCAGAGGAGCTAAACCTATTAAACTGCGGCTCTACAATGGATCCCTGACAGCAAACCCCTCCCACATAGTTTCCAAATTCGCTCGCATCCTGCGCAAATTGTAAAGCCCCCCCACCCCAATTTGACATCCACAAGGCAGATTCCCTATTCGCGGACTTTCCCCCACACAAAAAACAAGGGGGGTTGGGTCTTCCGAACTTCCACAAATATTTCCAGGCAGCCCAGATAGCACCTATAACTAACTTATACTCTGATTCACTGAGACCATTATGGGTGGACCTGGAAAGCGTATATTGTGCCCCAACGTCAATCAGAGCTCTCCCATGGCTCCCCCCACACGCAAGGCCAAAAACTCTCATCCCCGTAATGAACCATACTCTCCGAGTATGGGATCACACCAAACATCAGGGAAAACTAATCTCCCCCCATCTCCCACTAATGCCCATAATAGGCAACCCACTCTTTATCGCGGGAATGCAGTCGCCTGGGGCATTTGCTTGGTGGAAGTCCCAAAACATAATATACCTGCACAATCTACTGCAAGATGGGCGAGTGCGCACCTGGGATTCGATAAGGGCAAACTCACACGCACCCCCCTCAGAATTCTTCCGATACCTGCAAATCAGACACTGGGCGGGGTCTGTTCTTGCCAGCAGAGTGCCCACCACTCGACTCTCCTTAATGGAACATATTTGCTACCATTCTCCTTTATCAATCCTTCAAACATAAACAGGGATCCGAGGTTTGCCCTGTTACACCTTAAACCTCCAAACCTCAAGAACTCCCAATATAAACTGGCAGTCTTTATGTTTCTAGCTGCAAAACAAACGGTAGCACAGGCATGGAGGAAGCAGCAGATCCCCTTTGATGGGGTTAGCAGACGGCTTGACTCATTTTTAATTAACGAAAAACTGTCCAGTATCCTGACGTACTTTGCGCCCCAAACCAGCATCCGTCGATGCTAACACGTCCGCCTTGTAGAACTTAAAGGTGTGAACATAAGACCAAGTAGCAGCCTTACAAACCTGAGAAACAGAGGCCACGTGGCGGAAAGCCCAGGAAGCCCCAACAGCCCTAGTAGAATGGGCAGTGGCAGGAAATGGAGGCTCACGCCCTTAACGGCGTACGCCTGAGTCACAACAGTACGTATCCACCTAGAGATGGTAGCCGCCGACGCGGCCCGACCCTTACGAGGACCCTCCGTGAGCACGAACAGGGAGTCGGTCCCGCGGAAAGAAGCCGTAGCTTCCAAATAAACACGAAGAGCGCGAACCACCTCCAAACAGTGGAGCGCACGCTCCTTCCTATGAACCGGCTTTGGACAAGGGAAGGTAAGCCAATGTCCACATTCAGATGGAATGCCGACACAACCTACAACAGGAACGCCGGCCGAGGACGGAGAACCGCCTTGTCCCAAGCAAAACCAGCAATGGGGACATGCAGGACAAGGCAGCCAAAAAAGGCCACTTTCTGTGACAAAGATATAAGCGGAATCTCCCGAAGAGGCTCAAACGGGGATTCCTGCAACACTGAAAGCACGAGATTCAAATCCCACGGAACCAAAGGCGCGCGGACAGGGGGAGCAATGCGTGTCACCCCCTGAACACAAGGTGCGAACCAAAGCATTAGACGCCAAAGGCCGCTGGAAAAGCACCGCCAAGGCAGAGATTTGGCCCTTCACAGTACTCAAGGCCAGACCCTGAGCCACCCCGCGCTGTAGGAAATTTTTATAGAAACCGCCTTGCGCGCACTGAGCATAGTGGATATGACCGCATCGGACAACCCCCGGTCCTTCAGGACCTGGCTCTCAACAGCCGCGCCGTCAAAGCCAGCGACTGCACAGCAGGATGGAACACAGGACCCTGGGACAGAAGATCGGGGCGCAGAGGCAGACGCCACGGGGTGTCCACCACCAGCTGAACCACGTCCGTGTACCACGCCCTCCGAGGCCAATCCCGGGCCACGAGGACGACAGTGACGCCCTCAATCCGACGCAGCAGCCGAGGCAACAGGTACAGTGGAGGAAAGGCGTAAAGTAGACCTCCTTGGAACGGAGCTTCAGGAGCGTGTCCCGGGGAAGACCCGAGCCGCGACAGCGTCCAGAACCAAGCCCAGATACTCCAGGCGTGGTGAAGGCACCAGGCAAGATTTTTGCAGGTTCAGAAGCCACCCGAACTCCTCCAAGGACCGCACCGTGACCCCCAGAGCTGTCACCATGGAAGAATGCGACTCTGCCCGTAGGAGCAGATCGTCCAGGTACCCTACGATCGAAACTCCCCGACAACGCAACAGCGCCAGAATCTTGACTAGCACCTTGGTGAACACACGTGGGGCCGACGCCAGCCCGAAGGGCAGCGCCACAAACTGAAAAACGGTCCTCCCCCACCGCGAAACGAAGATATCACTGATGAGACTCGCAAATGGGTATATGAAGGTATGCATCCCGGATATCGATGGAGGCCAGCAGAACCCCCTGATGGAGCCATGCCACCACGGAGCGGATGGATTCCATCCGGAACCGACGGACCCGCACGAAGGTGTTCAAGCGTTTGAGGTCCAGGATGGGCCGCACACCCTCGTTCTTGGGCACAGCAAACAGGTTTGAATAAAAACCTTGGAATCTGTCCGCGGAGGGAACAGGCACAATCACCCCCTGGGACCAAAGGTCCGCCACCGTGCGATGGAGATCCGCCAACCGCGAAGGGGACAGCCGCGTGTTGGACTGGAAGAAACGGTTGCCCGTACTGGACAGAAACTCGATCTGGTAGCCTGAAGAAACCAGCTACCGGACCCAAGAGTCGGAGACGTGGGCCAGCCAAAAATCCGCAAAGACCCGAAGGCGGCCCCCCACCACGGGACCCGGAGACTGGGCCCGACCTTCATGCGGACTGGGGCTTGCCAGCGGGCTTGGCAGACTTGGGCTGCCACGGACCCTTGGAGGATTGAGAAGAGGAGGATTTGTTAAACTTACCGCCCTTGTCGGAGGGCGGGGGGCCGAAAAAGCCGCTTGTGAGCGGAGAAGGTAGGCCCAGGCTGCCCATCCTTAATGATCTCATCCAAGGTGGAACCAAACAGACGGCCAACTCTTGAAGAGCCTTCTTAGAAAGCCTGGGCCGCCGACCAGCACTTAAGCCAGAGCAAACGGCGAAGCGTCACCGCTGACACCGACACCCTCGACACCCACAAAGGCGGGGGAGACGTTCTCCTCCGCAAGACCCTGATGTAACATCTTAGCCCACTCAGTTAGAGTCTGAGAGACCAAGGCCGAAGCCAAGACCGGACGCATGAGAGCGCCCGAGACAGAGTACAGGGACCGCAAAAGCGCCTCAGCCTGCCTATCGGAAGGATCCTTAAAGGACGGAGAATCCTCCACCGGAATAACCGTGGCTTTGTTCAAACGAGAGACCGGCGGGTCCACCACCGGTGGGGAAGACCACTTCGACACAAAGTCCTCCTGGAAGGGGCAGCGAACGGAGAAGCGCTTCGGAACCGCAAAGGACTCGGAAGGCCGTTTCCACTCCTTATAAATGAATTCATCAAAAAAGGAGATGTAAGGAAACACCTTGGCGGAACGCCTGCTCTTCCTGGCTTCCTGGACCACGAGCGTAGACGCAGCCTCATCCTCACTGGTCGGATGAGGACCCGGATCAGGATGAGGCGACGTCGTGGAGAGTTCCCCCTCCTCAGCGGACTCCCCTGACAAGGCAGGGGAGGGCAAGGGCAGAACCCGCTTCCTAGGTGGGCGCTGCGGCAAGGCGCGCTCCATGCGCGTCACAAACCCATCCATGGCAGGAGGAAAAATATTCCAGGGACAATGCGGTACCGCGGTACCACCCACCCCCCCCCTGAAGAACCGGTGGAACGCACGGGCGACTGGCAGAGCAGCGCAGGCGTACAGGATGCACAAAGAGAGGGTCTAGAGGGGTCCGCAGAGCGCAGCCCACAACCCTCACAAGGCAATGCAGGAGAGTCTATATATATATATTTATTTTATTTTTTTGGTTGTATATAATGCATGATGATACCTTTGTTATTATTTTCTTCATTATTTTTTTAAATGGACATGGAGTCTTTTTTATGGTTTACATATTATGGCTTTCTGATATACACTGCATTTCCTTCTCTAGCCCCTTAATGAACATGAGATTTATTTTCTCAAACAACATTTTAAACAGATTTCACAGGAATTCAAGGATGAAGAACAGTTCGGGATAATAAATTGCTATTTATATAATGAAAGTGCATATGTAAATAAACAAGTAATCATTAAATGCTGGGTCCATAGGTGCTATAACGATCGGGGATACTGCTTTCTGCTAGACACTGCAAAGTGAATGTTGCAGAGTGAGCTCCATGATTAAAAAAAAAAAAAAGAAGCTTGTCATGTGACCTGAGAGGAGAGCTCGTGCTTTGTTTTGTAAATGTGTGTTTTTCTAAAAAGCAGTGGTATGGGCATGGTATTTGGGGCACTATGCTCTGCATGTATACATCAAAGGCTATTCAGTCAACCTTTTGAAATAGGCAAGTGCTAGAAGAAATTTAGTTAGTTCAGAGCTGCTCCGTAATACTTACGCTTCCTTGTAGTGAAACATGAACCCCAGCAAATCTCTGTAATCAGGTGGCCAGTAAGCGTCCCATTTAATCAGCACTTTATCATAGCTGGCTTTTATATAGTTAAAGCGTAGAACATCATTCTCACCTGTAAAAGAGATAAAACGCTATAGGCTTCTGAGGATAAGTGTCTAAATGTGGGTCCAAATAAGGTCTGAGTAAATGGTGGCAATTTTAAACTGTATTTCCATTTACTTTATATATGTGGCACATGTTCTTATTTACATAGCATAACTTTAGGGCTGTAAGTAACGATTATTTTCATAATCAATTAGTTGGTTGATTAATCGAATAAAAAAAAAAAAAATCCTTTATTTAAAATACACACAGTGTTACAAACAGAGTTCATTTTAGAATAAAAGTTTGCGCACAATTTCTTGCAATCGCATTGCGGTACTGAGTGGCGCAGTGCGGGCAATCGCACTGCAGGTTGGAGGTGTGTTTGGGATACCAATTAAATGAATGGCACTGCAATGCACCTCCCTCAGCAGAATCTGTCAGGCCGAAACCGAACACAAAACCTATTCCTACCTTTTTAAAAAAAAATGTTGTAATAATTATATGCATTATATTGGACATTTTAATTAGTTTAATGGATTTAAAATAATCGGAATTTAAAACTTCCAAAATAATAAAATAACCAAAACTTTTATTTAAAATAAGACACCAAAATTGTGTAAAAAAATAAATACAATTATATATAAAAAAAACAAAAACATATACCTATACAGGGGTGTGGAAATTTTAGAAAAAACTACTTGTCCAAGGACTAAAGTGGTGGCCGAATCTACTTGTCCCTCATGACAATCTACTTGTCCTGATGCAAAATTTTGTTTTTTAACCAAAACCGTATTTAGCAGTGCTAAGAAGCACTTCTCATTGGTCAGTGCCGTCAGGTGACTGCGTTGACCAACGAGTGCTTGCAATTTGCGAGCGAAATTCAGAATACATGGAACAGGTACACCCGTACTGGTGGACGAGAAGGACCATTCGCCGAAAGGTAAGTATAGTGGGAGGGAGATTTGTGCGGGTAATTCCATTTTCCCAAATTACTTGGGAAAGTGAATTTACCCTTTAGGGTTGGTGCAGACTTGGGGATTCCCAGGACGTGCGGTGGCATACAGCGGTTGCATCCGCATGTATGGGGGTTACATCTGCGTGGCAATCGCTGAAAAAAAGGTAGATGTACCTATTTTCATGACATGCACCGCGCAGTGTTTTCAACCGTGATCATGTGGGATTGCCCAGGCGGTATTGCAGCAGGAAAATGCGCAATCTGCCTGGCAGGACTGGGGTGCCATTAGAAAATAATGGCACTGACAGCACGATCGGCGGTAGTGTGCGATTCCGTGACCACCCATCCATCCGCTCGTTTTCATGCACGTCATCAATGCCTGTGTTCCGGTCCAGTGCGATCAGAAAAAATGCTGCATGTACTATTTTAGCAGATCGCACTGGACCGGAACACGGGCACTAATGTGCCACGCGTTCAGGTGCCGGCGTGGGCAGGGGTAGTGGCTGCGGTGCCATTGACTTCAATGCACTGCCACGCTAACTTTCGCAGGGAGGCGGCCGGCTTGCGTTCCAGTCTTTGTGGTGTGAACTGACTCTTGAAGTTTAGGCCTCGTTCACACCAGATGATTCTGGCCAGAACTCACTGCGTCGCATTGCGGCCGGCTCACTATAATTGGGGGCAGGACGATCCATTGAAGTGAATGGCACTGTAGCCACAGCCGCAGGCAATCGGGCGCACGGGATCATGAAACTACCTGCCCGGCGCCCGAAACTGCATGTCCCGGGCGTCGGGCGATACGATTTCCACACCCCTGATATATAAAAATATGAAAGCCCGATTATCAGTTTAGAGTTGGCCATGAATATTGGCCGGAGAATTATTGCTCTCACTCTGGCGCACACGGTGATACCTGACATGTGTAGCTCAATCGTATGTAGATGCACCCGATTTGTGTTTCTGTTAGTATGTGGGTGTAGGAAGATCTACCCCCTTCCTGCCCAGGCCATTTTTCAGTATTCAGCGCTGCGGTACTTTGACTAACATTTACCGTATATACTCGAGTATAAGCCGTGGTACCTACTTTTACCACAAAAAACTGGGAAAAAATATTGACCCGAGTATAAGCCGAGGGTGGGAAATTCAGTGACGCGACGCTCGGCGAGGTAAGTAAGAAGAAACCTGACCACTGACGCTGACTCGAGTATAAGCTAAGGGGGGCACTTTTCAGCACAAAAAATGGGCTGAAAAACTCGGCTTATACTCGAGTATATACGGTATTTCGTCATACAACGCTGTACTGAAATGAATTTTATAACATATTTTGTGGACAGATAGAGCTTTCTTTTGGTGGTAATCACCACAGGGGGTTTCTATTTTTTACTATATAATGAAAAAATTACAGGAAAGGTTGGGGGGGGAAAAAAAAAAAAAAAAAACCTGTTCTACCTACGTTATGTTATAAAACATTACCCAATTTTTTGGTAAAATATAAAAGAAGGGGTCACGTCGGGTAAAAAGACACCAAACAACATGTCAAGCTTTAAAATTGCGTGCGCCCGCGAAATCGCTGAAAACTACCATGCCTAAAATTGGCCATAGGCGATGCTTTAAAAGCTTTTACTGCTCATCAGTTTAGTGTTATCAGTGATTAATGGCCCTAAAATTATTGCTCACACTGCGACATTCACGGCGATATGTAACGTGTGGTGTAATAGTTGTAGTCGCACCGGACCTAAATACGCATTTATAAGTGTGTGCACGTGGGGGCCTTAAAACTTTTGGTGTTTATTTTAATTTGTGACTTTTCTTCTTTTTTTTTTTTTACACTTAACTTGATTGCTATCACATGGGGGTCAAAAAACCTCCCATGTGATAGCCACTAGACAATGGCAGGTCCCCTTTATGGAGACATCAGGGGTTTCCAAGACCTCTAATGTCACCTAGGGACCTCCAAAGAAGCTGATGAAGCAGAGATCTGTTTCACCAGCTTCTTCTCTGGCTATCAGCCAGAGAAATGACAGCTAAAGGCGGAAGTGATGTAATAGACATTGCTTCCGCCGTTGGAGAGAGAGAAGGAGGAGAGATCAGCGGCTGTCCCCCATGCGGTGCCCGGCATAACCGGCAGCGGGGGGGGCGCACAATGCAGGGTCATACAAGCGATCGGCCAGCTCTAACGCTTGTATATAACAGCCGGTAACGGCTGTACGCATTCCCGGCATGATTCCGCGGGCGTGTGCGCACGAGCAGAAAAAAAAACAAATGACGTAAATGTACGTCCACCTGCCGGAAAGCATCCGTTGTCCGCCCATATTTTTACGATGGGTTCACGGCGAGGGGTTAATCTCACTTACCATCAACATATCTAGACAGACTTGGTAACTCGCCCCATATCAAACATTTCACAACAGGGTTTCAGTAAGACAGAGTCTGCTTGAAAGCAGGCCTCTTTTGTAAAAAGCAGATCTCAGTGCTCTGGTAATAATATTCTATGTATTAAATGACTTAAAACTGCATAACTGTAAAGCAGAACTAAAGTCCACAAACACCTGTCCTTCAGAATGTGATATCCGTGAGCACCCTCGTTGGCACCATTTACCCGGTCTTCTTCTGGGTTCTGCATACTTGGCTATCTTGATTGGCTAGCCCAGGATGATACAACTCCTGTGCATGCGCATGGGAGTCAATTCTTCCTGCTACCTGGCAGATACTGGGATTGTACACTGGGCCATTGCTGCCGAATACTTCTCTCACCAATTGTTTAGAGTGCATAAGAAACGCACTAAAACTCTGTCTATACAAATTTTTTTCTGCAGTTACTTGTTTTCAATTACTTTTCATTTACTTTACTTTTTTAAACCAATTTTTTTATACTAAGTTATACATAAAATGGGCTGAAAATCTCGGCTTATACTCGAGTATATACGGTATATTATGTGTGTTCTGAAGAAAAAACATAGGAGTGGTTATCTCCTTTAAGTCGGTATACTTTAAGGGAAGTGGGCTCGGCGGGGGAAGGGATCTGTCAATCATTTGAAAACGATGTGTAAATCCTCTGAAACAGCAAAACATGTGAAAAGGAATCTAAGGCTCCCCTTTCCGACTGGATAGAAAAAATGCCTAATATTAATGTGCAGTATTCCACATTTACCCAACAAAATAATAAAAGCAAAAAAAAATTTTTTTTAAATGCCCAGTGCTGTTAAATTTGAGGATAAGCTTTGTGGTGCTGTCACAGATTCCTATTGCGATACAGATATAAACTTTCTGCAGAACTTCCTTCCAAATGGATAGGAAAAAGTAGCTGTTTGACAGTAACATTGCTTGTAATACAGTCTATTGGCAGATCTACCAAATGCATGCATTGCCAACATAATAATATACTCACATGATGCCTGATCCCCATTAGTCTTAGTTGGAATATCATTTTTGTCCTGTCGATCTTTAGCTCCAGTGATTCTGAACATTTCAAAAATTTCTTGTAGACAGAGACGTGGGTTGAAATGAAAGAAGAGCTTTCCTTTAAGAATTGTTAAATTGTGCTTCTGCCAGTCCCAAAGCTGTCTCAGATTGGCATTGTCTAGTGCATAGAAGGCATAATCACTGCAGTACAAAACAAATATATATATTTTCATTGTCATTATTTAGGCATAGCAAAATGCTTACAATGCAGGTTTATCACACTAAAAACATTACGGTAATTTGCATATTATAAACTACACAGCATTTAATTTTTTTTAAAATACAAATTGTTTACAGCTCAACATTTAAACTGACCATATACTGCTCTCATTTCAGCAGGGGGAAGCGAGCATTTTTTACCATTCAGGCCCACAGTGTGTGGCCAGCTTTACTCTAATGCAGGGGCGCCCACAATTTTTCGTCTGGAGATCTACTTTTCAAATGACGAGCTCAATGAGATCTACCAACAAAAAAACACCTGCATTCAGGGGTGGGAGGGGGCGTGGCGGTGCATTGAAATCAATGGCACCGCAGCCAGGCAGCCGCACGAGCACCGCAGGAGCATAGACGTAGCCAGCTCCTTTCGCGCCCGATGCAAGAAAAAAAACCGTGCCTCCCCCCCAACTGGCGTGTGATGTCACCCAGCGCCCTGCTTCCAGGATGTTTTTCTAATTTTTTACTATGTTTTATTTTAGTTTTATTATTTCTTATTTTTTATTTAATTTAAATGTTTCTTTTTACTGTTGGGGGGCTTTGTCCTGCACAGTGGATCGGTACATATCACTGATATGTACCGATCCTGTGCTGCTCGGCCACGCACACAGGGGCTCAGCTTCTCCTCTGGATCCCCCCTGCTCTTCCAGGCAGAGGCAGCAAGGGGATCCGACGAGAAGTGAAAGAACCGGGGGCGAGATGGAGCCGCTGTCACAGAACTAAGGCCGAGCGGTGAGGGTAGAGAGAGGCGCTGGCTGTCAGAACCTGGCCGAGCGTCTCTCTCTCTCCTCACCGCTCGGCCTTAGTTTCTGTGGCAGCGGATCCCCCTCCCGCACTTCACTTCTTCTCGGATCCCCGATGATCAGATGGAGAGAGCAGCGGGGATCCAGAAGCCCCACGGGTGGGAGGAGAGGACATAGCGATCTACCAGTGATCGCTATGCGATCGAATGGTAGATCGCGATCGACCTTATGGGCACCCCTGCTCTAATGTATGAATAACTGGAGGCAGGTTAAAGCATTTCACATAGGAAACACAGAGCAACATGACACCAGGATTAGGATTGTTTGAAGGAAAGCAGCTACTTCTATTTAGGTACATACTTCGGTTTCAAAAAAGACAATTCCATTGAGAATTTGATTGCCTTCTAGTTATCACTGAATGAAGTCTGCTCTGTTTTACAATTAGAAATGTGGTACTTTTAAAATAAAATTACCAGAAACACAGTCTTTATTTGTCTGAAAGTATGGGTATCCTTGGTTCTTACCACTCAGAGCCCCTGTGTAAGGACTATTGCATAACAACAAAGTTCCCTGTACAGATCTAAGAGCAGCGCAAAGACACTCCCAAAACTCCACCTCAGCTCTGAGGTGTCACATGATGCAAAGCCAAGAGGAAGCTTGTGAGGACTTTCCTCACTCCGTACCAGGCACCACTCCACATATGATGTCTGCTGGTGGTTGTTTTGCATTGAGGGAGAGAAGAGGGATATTTGTACTGGATGGGGTATTGTTGCTCGGGAGGATGTGGAAAGATTTTTGGTGGAATGGGAGGTGTTGGTTAATTCATGCCTGGACGAGGGATTTGTGCCAGAAAATAGGTTTTTCTTGGGAGGGGATAAGATGAGGGAGGATTTTATCTACATACTCCTAATTCCTGCATTGTATGTGTAGCATACTCCTGAACCCTGCACTATAACACTATATATTATATTATGGCATATTACATACCTCTGACCCCATAGTAATATAAATACACACACGAATTTATCAAAACTGGAGCAGCTGTGCATAGCAATCAATCAGCTTCTCTCTTTCATTTTCATACCTTAACTGAACAAACTGAAGAAAAACACTGATTGGTTGCCAAGCACAGCTGCTCCAGATTTTGTCTGCTCCTGTTTTGATAAATCCCCCCCCACAGTGTTGTAGATCACATACTCCTGACCGACCCCTGCATGCTATATGCTATACTGTATATTACATACTTCTGACCAAAGTATTAATTGTTTCATTACCTGCCAGTGACTTTTCTAATGACGTTTTTCATTATGGTAGACTATATTGTTGTTGCAAAAACACAATCTAATGGAAGAGTTTCATACTTAAATATTGTGCTAAGGTTTATATCTGTCTGCAAGGCTGTCAATTGTGGCTCAGCAAATAAAGAATATGTTGGGAGTACAAAGACTGGATTCACAATTGTGCTGTGTGTGTGATAAAAACATGCCTTACTGCTCTTTATTCATTCTGCATGACACCACAAGGCACATTTAAAAAATAAAAAAAAGAGAAAAAAGAGACAGCAATGCTTTGTGCATTCTGGTACACTGTTGTCAAATATAACACAGGCGCATAGCTGCATGTGTTGCAAAGCCTATTTAAAATGAATGGGCTACCTTCACGCAATGTGTTTGAACACAAACAATGTATGCATTATTGATCAAGCCCATACTGCAATAAGAGTATGTCTCTCTTATTAACACTCACCCGGTTTCCAGTGTATCACCTCTTATTACTCGTAGCTTACGGAAGAATGACAAAGATACCAAAGCATAAGATCGTCTAATTTTAAGGTATCCAGTAATCTCTTCTATGAGACCAAGGTTTGCTTCTAGCTCTGTGGCAATGTTATCTGATAGAATAAAAGAAAAAAAAAATGTGTGTAAAAATAAAACTAAAGTTTGGAATAGAGAGATACATTATCAACTGGAAGACAAATCTTTGAAACACAGCACCATGAATCTCTAATATATATTTCTCTTCCTTCACTTTTACTAAAGTGCTTTTAGGGATATCTCTGAATGAAAGTCACGTTATCAGACCACATGTCATGAAAATGTTCTAGAGACAGGGATGAGTCACTTTACCCTCCACATTATTTTTCAGTTGCCTATGATGCAAGTTCTTCTTCCACAGCACAGCTACTCTTTGGACATTTGAAAAACAGGAAATTAACACATCCTTATTATGGTTTTTTTGGAAGTCAAATGAGTGTTCTTAGGCACAGTTCCTCAAGTGCCACCTGAAGGTATCATCATAGGAAATTAAAGTAATCCTAGTCTGCTGCAAGAAAGAAGCCTTTCATCCCTCAGTAATCAGGTAGCAGGGTACTGAGCTGCAAAGATGGCATTGTTTCTCCCGGGGGAAAAAAGATGAAGGCAATGTCTGGGATTGGGAAATAAATACCTGTACATGTTACACTTGCATGTCACTTAACCATTTGAGGACACTGGATGTACTACAGACATCAAAAGAAAAAAACAAACAAAAAACTTCAAAGTACACAGGACGTCTGCATAACATGGAGATTACACTAATTCACCTCCAACATGTATTGCTGGTATTATGTTTTGTTTGATAAATCCAAAAATATACAATTTGTAGCCAAACTGTAGCAATACACTGCACCGTACCAGTGCTCCAATACAAGATTTGCAGTTAAATATATGAGCATGTTTTAAAAATACTTACTGCCTCCTCGTATATTGATGGACAAATTTCCACTAATTACAGTACAACCTCGAAGTTCTTGTGCCGATGTAACCGAATCTATGACCTTCTCCTTACCATGGACGGTGCAGATCTTTGGACAGGGTCCTGCACAGGGCTCACATGTCAAGCTGCCGGAAACAAAAGAACAGCCAGTTTACATTTGAGATTTCCAAGCTTCATGCTACTAATTTTACATTATATACAACCACTTTAAAAAAAAAAAATGTAGGCTATCCATACAAGACGACTTGTATGGACATAAAGACCCAGAAAATAAATGTATGCATTTTGATGCAGTTACATTTTAAGTGACATTTCAGCTTGGCATTCTGCAAGTCTAAAAAAAACTGAACAGTCAGATATTTATATAGGTTCAATCCAAACACACATTTGTTAGAGTCACTGTGACCTTACCCATTCAGGGTAAAGTGAGTATCTGTGCAAGGCTCATTTCAAATACTAGGGAGAGCAGTAGCAGCACTGCATTGTCCAAATGAGGGGCGGCCAATAGCCACAGAGATGCGGGAATCATAGAAGTGCTCATCTGAAAAAGGAGAGGGCACCAAGGCCAAACCTGTTTTAATGACTAGGATAAAATTAATCCAAGGGGAAAGAACTACCTAAGAACTATAGTTCTCAAAATAGAACAAAACATACCATACAGAGCTGCCGACGCAAAGAATAAAACTAAACTAATAGCAGAATATAATTCTGCGGGTATACCCGAAGAACAAATTGCCTCTTAGATGAGCAAAGAGATATAACCACTAGGAATTTAGCTCTTTGAAAAAAGTAGAAGAAAAAAAAAAGAAAAAAAAAAAAAGTATTTGAAAATACAGGTCCCCCAAAGAAGCCTTCACGATTACGAACTACTCTTCAGTAAACCCACATGATATGCTCATTGAGTTAGTAAGTATTTAAGATTACCTGGAAGGAGAAACCTTCAAGTAGAGCTCTTACTTACCCAGGAGAGACAGACAGATGAAGGGATTTGAAGCAAAAGGAGTAGGCTGTGAAGGTTCTGATTCGGAACCAGAATAATAGGGGACTTAGGTACTCTGAGGAATAAGAGCCCCCTAGGGTTATAACTAGGTTCTGCTGTAGGTGGTGGGTACATATTGAATATGTGAGCAGACCGTTACATTAATTGTGCACAAACACAAAGTCAGAAGTGGATCTAGGAAGCCTGGAAGAGACAGTGCAGGTCTCAGGCTCAAGCAGTGGAGCTATAGAAGCTGATGACGACACTATAAAAATAGGGGTTTCAGGATTCAAAATACAGGCATCTGTTTCTTCTGGGGATAACAGTGAACAGTAGTGGTGTATGGAAAGCGGTCACCCAAAAATCTTGTTATTTTCTAAATTCCCTGTATCCGATTTCACAAAAAAAAGGAAAAAGTGGGGCACCATATAAAAAAAAGGCAGACAATAATCTCATTTAATACATTTTTCACGACTGGAAACTGTTGTTATAACCAGGTTCCCCATCCACACGAGGAAGAATAGGGCCCAGGACTGAGCCTCTGTGAGTCTGCATAGTGGAAATGGGGAAATAATCACACAAGGATACTTGTGGAGATGGGGGGGAATGAACCTGGCGGCATAAGACAGAGCTCAATGTAAAAGGGTTACATATCAAAATATATTCACCACAAACAGAGTTCTGTACAAGATGAGACTGCAGAGACAAGATCACTCCATGGCTCTAAGCCTGGAAAGTGTTCTGCTACCGACACCATACTCAAGGGACTGTAAGCGGCATAATGCAGATTCGGTACTGAAGGACACATTAAAAATTAGCCCATTCAGAAGCTCACTGAGAAAGAAAGGGTTTCAGAGACTGGGTTATACGAAAGGCTGTACCACGGCTCTAGAACCACAAAGTGCTTTGTGGTTACCAATACCATATGCAAAGGACCGGGTGTTATAAAGCAGAGTCCACTGCCCAAAGGTTAATTATCGGGACATGTTATCCACATCAGAAATTTCCTTAGAGAATGAATGTGCAAAGACTGGATCACAACAAGCTGCACCCCTGCTCTGGACCTAGAAAGCTGCAGCTAACCGACAGTACACAAGGGTCTGCAAAGCGCCACAATGCAGAGCTTAGTATTTGAAGGTAACCCAACAGGTTATCTTTGCTACTACCAGACATTTATTCACAAAAGGGAGTCGGAGACTAGGTTATACCCGAGGCTGTGTCAATGCTCTGAACCTGTATAGCGTTTTGTGGCTAACTGGCACAGTATACACGGGTCTGGAAAGCACCACTTGGTAGAGATTGGTACCTGAAGGTTACGTTCAAGGCTATCCTAGATCTGTCCATGGGCATACTCAAAGAGTGATTCCTTAAAGACTGGGACACACTACAAGTTGCAATACAGCTCTGTACCTGGAAAGCCCTATGAAGCTAATGATGTACACAAAGGTCTGGAAAGTGCCACAAAGAGATCCCATGGCCCGAAGGTCACATTCTAGGCTAGCCCCGCAATCTATAGTCCACAGTAGGCTCAAGGTACGGCCTCCAAAGCTATTGCTGAGGATACTCCGATCCAGATAGCTGTTGTATAGAGACCATCTCAAGCAGCATAGAAAACATCTTAACTAAAAAGAAAAAAAGATCTACGGAGTAACAAGTTTGGTGATAGAGAAAAAAGTTTGAAAAAAAATTGTTTTATTTTTTTCTGAGGGTATAAACATTCAACCTCCTAGGATACTAGCAAAAAACATTGGCATGACAGAAGGAGGTAGGATTATACAGGGGGCTGGCTTGGGGGAATATAACCAATTGGTCTAAGATCTACTATTCCTGTATCCCGCAATGGATGATAAACACAGGTGAGTTGATTGTTAACCTGTGCACATGGTGATTTAATGTGTACCTTTACCCAAGAGCTAGGGGCAGGCTTTAAAAGACCCTGCAGCCAAATAGCCACTAAGCCTAAACGTGTATAGTTAGGAAAAGGCTTTAAAAAGACCCTGAAGCCAACTAGCCACTAAGTCTAAAACCACATATGGAACGCCGCATGGTCCCAGTAGCTGCTAAAAATAAAAAAGCAGACTGGTCTTGTATCTGCCACCCACCCTCTTTTCTGCAGGCAGCCCTCAGGAGGGCGGGGTCTGCTTGGTCTTCAGGACAGTTCTGCTCTTTAAAGCACAATGATGATGTCGCTGCTATTTTATAAGATAATATCTGACTCTGTAAAGACATTAGGTGCACGCAAAGTGGATTTTTATTTTTTGTGGCTATTGAGGAATACAGAAGCTTTTTTCCAAGTTTAAGAGAACCTAGTGCCTAACATCAAACTTGAGTGGCTCCTGGATATTATACTAGTTCTGCAAAAAGATCAGCACCAAGTTAAACAAACAAAAACAAAAATACTTACGTGGTAGAATTAGTGGTGTAGCCAGATGGGCACTCTGATATGCACTCTCCTTTGTGAGTAACATACTGAGGGCAAGAGTTGTCCAGACAATTTCGACTTCTATTGTGCAGTTCTTGGCATTCATTGAAGGTAATGCATCTCCACCCAAGCAAGTTGTAAAAGCCTCGAGGACAAGTCTCCACGCATTCCCCATGATGCAGGAAATTTCGGCATGCTACACATTTAAAGGGGTCATCAGGCTCTGTACAGCTTCCGAGGCACTCACTGTGGCAGCATCGATTATCACGGGTACAGACTTGGTGCTTACATCTAGCAGGGCAAACTGCAAAGGAAAAAAAAAAAATTAACACATTGAAAGAGTGCCAAACAATCTCAGAAAGTAAGTGCTCTTAAATTACACCAACAGCTTGTTTCATATAAAATACACAATAAGTAGCTGGTGAGATTTTTCTCTTAAAGAAAAGCATACTAAAACTGATGTCACAGTAAAGCAAAAGTTACATCCTGTTATACTCTCTATGCCAGTGTAAGACATAAAAATGTATTCATAATCTAAAAACAGCAAAATCTAATTGACAGCTAGAATCTGACTGGATTCAACGGACAGCCACAATTTGCTATAATTCTATGATCAAGACCCTCTAGAAATTACTAGACAACTGTCCGCCAAGGGTCAAGTTGTCGCTGTGTTGTCATTAAAGTTGGCTACATACATTTTGTATCAGATGTGATTAAAGCTGAACTCCAGACTAACCTTCAGTCTTGCACAGGTTCCTCTCCTGTACTTCTCCCCAGCCTTACTGTCCTGGGTCCACCCTTTTCATTCATTAGATTTCAGTTCTTTTAATGATATCATCAGATGTAGGCGTTACCTAGGGCAGTCTGCATGCAAATGCAGCCTGCCTGGGAATGACTACTATGCCAGGCTGTCATCCATCACACTAAGAGTCGTACTTCACATCAGAAGCCGCCTCCTTTCACATCGGGAGCCCTCTTGACATCAGAATCCCCCCAGCCCCCTTCACATTAGGAGCTCCCCCCTCCCTTCACTTTGGGAGCCGCCTCCTTTCACATTAGGAACTTTCTTCATATTGGACCCTGGCTGAATATCGCTGCTTATGGCTGGGCACACACCTTACAACCATCGCAAGACTTTTGTCTTGAGATGGTTGTAAGGTAATTAAAAAAACGTACGATTTGCCTATCTTTGACAGGCAGACTGTACTTGCGATGATCGCAAGCCGCGCCCCCCAGAGGGGCAGGCTTCCGATGACCGCAATGCCGAACGGGCAGTGTGCGTTTGTGCACACCGGCCCTTCCGGCTTTATCTTACGAACATGCTACACACCCGCCGAACATCGTACGATGCTCGGCAGGTTTTCGAACATGTGCCTAAGATAAAAGTCGTGCGAACACACAGTAGTAGAGGTCGGACGGCTTCCACACACCTTACGATAATCGTACAATCGCGTTATTTCCCCGCGATTATCGCAAGGTGTGTGGGCACACCAGAGAAGTACTGAGGTGGGGTGCTGTGAGGTTTTCAGGAAGAATGTAGAAAACCATGCAGGACGCTTTGATTAAATACAAATCTATCATCCCTCTCGAGTGATATTATTTGAAATGTACGCTACCTACTATGATACTGTATTACTGTGAATAATAGGACATATGATCGAAAAACAGACATGACACCACTGTTTGTTTTATTTTAGTTGGCTTTTTTATTGGTACCAATAGATGCAATGCAATGCACATCCTGGAGAATCCATCACATTACCAGTATCATCACCAGTATAACACAGTCATTATATACATTTTTGTTGGATGAATGACTTATGGAGAGGCGAATCTGAGAACAGACTTCATCACAAGGATGGCAGCAGATATAAAGTATGTAATGCTTTATTGGTAGATTTTTACATCTTTACAAAATGTCAAGATTTTAAAGATTGTGTTACTGGTGATGTCTGCTCCCAAACCAGCAAGTGAGGGTAAACTCTCTTCAAAGGGATCATAGACAGCAATGCATATTGTATACTTTTTCAAAGCCAATTCAAAACAAAACATAATAATGTTTTGGCTGGAGTTGAGCATAAAGATGTGAAAGTGAAATGCACTTCATGCTACACCACCAAATTGTTTTTTGTTGTAGTTTTGGATAGAGTATAAAGCCCTTTTTCAGTTTATTTCTTTCTGTCCAAAATATACAACCGGAAGCGAGAGAAAAAAAAAATCTCTATAAAGTGAGACAAATACCCCTCTCAGGCAGTTGTCACCAAAACTAGAAGAGAGTGTACAGGGACCCCCTGTTCTGGTGACAACTGCAAGATTTCACTTTTTCCATCACTTTCCATGTCCATGACCATGGTCACTGGGACAAATGGAGAGGGTAAATCTCTGCAGAGAGGAAACAAAACGGCAATACAATATTGACAGAGCTTTCAACCCTTCCCTACTCTAGCCAAAACTCAAACAAGTTGTGTTAAAGTGTATACAGTTTAATTAGAGAATATCCAAGCCTCCATATGTGGTCCTTTTTTTAAATAATAAAGCACTGGATCTTTAGCCCTCGTTCACACCTGAACGTTTTGTAGCGCGTTATACGCTCGACGAACGCTCTACAAAACGCTCAAAAATATAAATCCCATTGTATTCAATGGTCTCGTTCCCACCTTGGCGTATTTCCGCCCGTCCCTAACGCGCTACAAAACGGCCCACGCCTGAAAAGGTACAGGTACTACTTTGGGCCGTTTTGTTGCGCGTTTCCATTGGGATACAGCCAAGTAGCCTTCGGAAACGTGCGACGGTCACGCGACTTTTTTACCGCGAATCGCGGTAAAAAAACCGCGCGACAGATGCGCATATGCAATACGCCTAGGTGTGAATGAGACCTTACAGTCTGTTATGTTCAGTGTAATCTGCTCAATATGTCCAAAACATGCCTTCAATTTGCAATCAAAGTTTAAGGTGTGTGGGCTATACTTATTATAGATGGGTCATTTTACCACCATACAAAAGACCATCAGGACCATCAAAACAATTACAGGTAACAAGTCATTAGAACAGCCATTCTTAACTAGGGTGCCTCCAGAGGTTGATAGGGGGTGAATTGAGCAGTGGCAAACTGACCTTTCATCTGCTAATACCTACATCCTTCCAAGAACATAACTTGGCAGAGTCAATGGCAAGCCACCAATGATATTTGTAGCTGTCTGTCTTACTTGACCACAATGTAAGGCGGCACTTCTCTGCTGACCACTGATGTAGTAGATCAGGGGCGCCCACAATTTTTCGTCTGGAGATCTACTTTTCAAATGACGAGCTCAATGAGATCTACCAACGAAAAAACACCTGCATTCAGGGGCGGAAGGGGGCGTGGTGGTGCATTGAAGTCAATGGCACCACAGGCAGGCCCCTCGCCCAAGTGCGATCGCCTGCCCTTGAACCCAGGCACATTAGTGCCTGCGTTCCAGTCCAGTGCAATCCGCAAAAATGCTGCAAGCAATATTTTTGCAGATCGCACTGGACCAAAATGCAGGCACTAATGTGCCTGCGTTCCGGGTGCGGCCGATCGCACTGTGGGCGGGGGGCATGCCTGCGGTGCCATTGACTTCAATACAAACCACACACCCCCTCCCGCCCCTGAACACAGGGAGTGGGGCGGCTTACATTCCAGTGCGTCCTACAGGCCCCAGTGTCTTGTCCTCCCATGGTGCTCGCGTGGCCGATGTTGCACATGGGGAGAGGTGTCCTGCCCCTTTCCATCTGCGGTGTCTAAGGCCCCGTTCACATTGAGCGATTTATCGTGCGGTAATTCCCGCGATATCGCGGCTATTTACCGCGCGATATCACTCTTCAATGCTTTGCAATGGGGCAAAGGGTCCTGCTGTCGCGGGTCGTGTGTCGCTACAGCAGGACCCTTTTTGGAGCGGATTTTGCCGCGATTCTCGCTTGCTCAATGCAAGCATTTGCGCGATATCGCGCAAAATGCAAATTGCGCAACAAACGCGCAATTTACGAATCGCGCAGTGTGAATGGGGCCTAACACATTCAGCCGGCAGCCGCACAAGCACCGCATGTCACCCAGCGCCCTGGCTCCAGGATTTTTTTTAAAGAATATTACAATTTTTTATTAATACTTGAGACCAGGTTGGAGATATAGCCGGGGCCAGAGTTGTGGATGGCTTTGTACGCGGTTGTTAATATTTTGAATTTTATCCTTTGGGCTACAGGAAGCCAGTGTAGGGATTGACAGAGGGGGGTTGCAGACACTGAGCGGTTGGTTAGGTGGATGAGCCTAGCAGCTGCATTCATGATAGACTGAAGGGGGGATAGCCTGTGTAGAGGTAGGCCAATGAGGAGGGAGTTGCAATAGTCAAGACGAGAGATAACAAGGGAGTGGATGAGCAATTTTGTGGTATCTTTGGTGAGGAAGGAGCGTATTTTGGAGATGTTACGAAGGTGGAGGCGGCATGATTTGGATAGTGATTGGATGTGGGGGAGAAAGGTGAGGTCCGGAGTCAAGGATGACACCTAGGACCTTGGCATGGGGGGAGGGCTGGATAGTTGTGTTAACAATCTCAAGGGAAAAGTTGGGGGAAGGTGCCTGCCCTGAGCTACATCACCAACCTTGTCTAAAAATATCACCAAAACTGCCCTCTCCATTCCTCCCAAGACTTCCTGCTGTCTAGCTCCCTTGTCACCTCCAATATTTCTCAAGGGTCTCATCCATCCTTTGGAACGCCTTATCCCAAGCTGTCTGGCTATCTCCTGCCTATATGCGACCTTTGAAAAATCCTCATTCTATGGAAGCCTCTCCCATCTTTACCTAACAACAGACATTTTACCTCCTCAAACAACTCATCCCCACATAACTACCACCTTTTCAATCACTTGCTCCTCCCTTTTAGATTGTAAGCTCTGACGAGCAGGGCCCTCCTAAGCCTCTTAAAGCTAGGTCAGGGGTGTCCAAACCTTTTTCAAAGAGAGCCAGATTTGATGACGTGAACATGTGTGAGGGCTGACCATTTTGCCTGGCATTCTTTGAACCATTAAAATTAAATGCAAATTAACTATTTTATGCAAAGTTTATTGCAAACAGCATACTTTTCATTTCGTCACATATATGACAAATCCAAACAGGTGTTAAATCACTCTGCCTTTCATATCTGAAGGCCAGATGAAAAAAAAAATCCAGGAAGCTGAAATTTATGTTGTCTGTCAACTTTTAAGTTCAAAAAATATGAACAGGAACATAACACCAAGTATACATGTTGTGTCCAAATATATTTATAACCGATAGACCAACTGACATTAACTGAGATTTTACAATGTATTCATCTCAATTGAGAAAAAAAATAACTTGCCTGCTCTAATGTGAATGGTGAAATTGAGATCTGGACTGCAGCACATAGGCTAGGTCTGCTTCAAAGGCAGTGGTTTTAATGCGCAAAATGTCACGCATTAAAACCACAGAGAGTCACTTAGTCTTCTCCTCACGCGCAGGGAGAATGAACGCACCAAATCCCGCGCCGTCTGAGAGATTGGTAGAACGCCGACTGAGGACGTGCAGTTCCGCGGCTTTGAGAGATCCAGAGATCCCAGGGGTCCTGAGCGGCGCTTGGGGATTCACTGGTGGCCACAACAGATAGATGTTGCCAAATTACCTGTGGGTATTAAACCGGAACTCGGGCCGCAATTGGCCCGCAGGCCGGACTTTGGACATGACTGAGCTACGTGTATTGTAACTGAATGGCCTCCCCTTATTTTGTAACTGCTGCACAAACTGTTGGTGCTATACAAATCTAAAATGATAATAATATTGTTTTTATTTATAATAATAATAATATTATAAACAGGCCTCTTTGTAGTAGATTTAAGATATTTCTGTTTAGAGAGAGCATTATGGAATGTAATAAATCACCTCCTCTTGATACTATTGGGCCTATAAGTCATAGTAATGTGGGGATGTCATCTTGCAGAGAAAAAAAAAATACCATCGGAATACGTAAATACATACACACGTGTACACAAACGTGGCAAAAGCATACTGCAGATTAGCACCGA
The DNA here is from genome assembly GCF_000935625.1 of Nanorana parkeri. NCBI lineage: Eukaryota > Metazoa > Chordata > Amphibia > Anura > Dicroglossidae > Nanorana > Nanorana parkeri. Next base: position 180,789 of record NW_017306451.1, on the reverse strand, counting down.
GAGAAAAGTACACTGGCAAACAGGTACAAATTAGACACCACGGAATCAAAGCAAGACTATAAAGTGCAGATTATTAGTCCAGCTTTAACCAATCATAAAGAAATATTTGTCATAACAGTACAAACAGGAACAGTTTAAAGAATATAAAAACAAGTCAACCCAAAAGCAAGCATAAAAAATACGTTTTTTTATGCATGTGATGGAAACAAGCCTGCTGCAGAGTACGAATCATAGAAAAAATCCTGCATACACATGTTACTGCTGACCCTGCACATCTATATAACAAGTACGGTGTACGCATAACCAGTGCATAAACAGATAAGGTCACTATGAGCACGAAACACATTCATGTGTTCCAGCTTGACTTAATCCAGTCCAGGGCTTTGCAGCAACCAAAGCGCCGCCCTTACACTTAACCAATCACATAGCTGTTGGAAACGGACCAGCCTGGGATCTGCCTTCCCTTTTTGAACCCCCCTCCCTCTGTTCCAAAGCTTTCCCCTTACCCACTAAACCCTTGATGTGCATGGGTGAAAAGAAACTACGTGATTAACCATGTCACTGCTAATGACAAGGGAAATCAATATGAAGTCAGGTCCTGGGAGAAAAGCATCAACTGAACTGTGACAGACAAGTTATACTGACATATATAGTAGAATGCTAGTGACGCTAACACGAAATACTACAGAGACCTGTCACAAAGGCTGAGGAAAAACACACAGAGTCTTTAACATAGGCGTCTCTACAGGGGGGCATTTGCCCCCGCCCGCTGATTCCCCTTTAAATTTACCTGTGTCAAAAAATTGAGTTTTCCTGCAGCAGGAATCCCTAATCTGACGTTTACATGCAGCAACTATTACCCATTCAAGTTAATGATCGCGTGACAGCCGCTACATGTACACGCCTGCATACGCATGTAATCGTATGTGATATGATTACATGCAGTTACAAAAACAATCACCATCTCTGGATACGCAATCGTGTAACCAGGGATAGTGACAGATTCCTAACTGCATGTAATCCTTTCACATATGATTACATGCGGTGTGCAGGCGTTTACATGCTGCAGGGGCGTCCCGAGGATGGGTGACACCCAGAGCGGTAAACGAGTGTCACCCCGCCGAGACGTCATCGCGCACGCGCTGCAGCATTCTGATACCTGCCGGCGGCCATCTTGGTGATGGACGCCGGCAGAGAGAGGAGGGGACAGTCACGCGGCGGGATAAGATATGCTGCCGGGTCCCCTCCTCTCTCCTGATACTGTCGGGCGTTCGGTCCATGTCCGAGCGCCCGACACCAAAATGACTGAGTCATTTTGGTGTCACCCCTCCAATGGTGTCACCCGGGTGCGGGCCGCACCCCCCTTGTGACGCCACTGAGCAGCTGTCACCCGATCATTAATTTGAATGGGTGACACTTGTAACACGTACAGACATTAACACTGGTACCTTATATAGTAGCGGCCCCCACGTGGGGACTAAAAAATGTGTCCAGTGGCCCCCGACTAAATGGAGTTTGAGACCCCTGCTGTACGGGCTCCTTGGCAGTCGGCAACCACTTGTATCTTCCTCAGCCCACCCCAGTTGCTATTGGCTAAGAGGGGGAGTGCAGCACTGCCATTGGCTGCTCATGTATTTTAGCAGAGTAGGGACAGAGAAGACGCATCGAGGCTGCTTGGGGCTTCACATGGGAGAAACATCGCCGTTTCCCCCCACCCACCCACCACCCGGAGAGGAAGAAGAGGGCATGACAGAGCACATGATCTAGTACATCAAAACTAAGTCCTTTTCTATCTACACCGCTGTCCTCCGCACTCTGCGTTACACTGCTGTCCTCCGCACTCTGCGTTACACTGCTGTCCTCCGCACTCTGCGTTACACTGCTGTCCTCCGCACTCTGCGTTACACTGCTGTCCTCCGCACTCTGCGTTACACTGCTGTCCTCCGCACTCTGCGTTACACTGCTGTCCTCCGCACTCTGCGTTACACTGCTGTCCTCCGCACTCTGCGTTACACTGCTGTCCTCCGCACTCTGCGTTACACTGCTGTCCTCCGCACTCTGCGTTATAACTGACCTCTGTCCCAATACTAAAAAGCGATACCAGCACTTGCATTTTTCAAATTGACTTAGGTGTCTTAGGTCCGGCTGGGGACTTCGGGGGAGCCACGCAATGCATGCTTACAGTGCTTCTGCCACCCACACATCTCCCCTTACTAAGACCCGCCCCACCCCTCCTGACAAGCTCTGCCCAATACACCAATACATTAGGCCAGAACCCCAGAGTAGAGCAGCAGCACAGAGTATGTGGCAAATGTATTATTCTGCATTGCTCTATGTTTTGCTGGGATTTGTAGTCCTCTATAGCTGATGGTATTATTCTGCATTACTGTATAATGTATTGCTGGGATTTGTAGTCCTCTATCGCTATAGGTGATTATTTACACAGCCCTGGTGTTTGCTGAAATTGAAAAGCTTTTGAGAGTTTTCCTCTCTTTCTCAAGTCTGAAGCAATACCTGAGGAAGAAAGAAAAACTCTTGAAAGCTTGTCTTCTAAGTATTAGGTTAGTACAATAAAAAGGTATCACCGCATACCGCATTACTCTCGTATTCTGTAATCTTATTTATATATACTTCTTTAGTTATTTTCAGTGGTATGATTTAGTGGTGAAAATTATTAGTGCCCCCCCCATTTTGACTGTGGTATCTTATGTGCCCCCCCTATATATTGTTCCTAGAGTCACCACTGGGCTTTAAACAACATAAACCAGTATTTCACACAGTTACGAATAAAGAAAAATGGTCACATTTTAATTTATGGCAGCAAATGTCCGTGCACAAGTATGCAGACAACTTGTAGACTATAACCCATAGGCAATAAAAAGGGCAAACAAATGCTTTGCTAACATCAAAGACACTCCGTTTTACTAATACTAACCGTAAAATCGGTTAATTGGCGTCAGTCATTAGGATAAAATATGAAGCATTTTTTTTTTTTTATTTACATCTGCCTATAAATAGGGAGGAATTGATCAAAACTGGAGCAGACGGAATCTGGAGCAGTTGCCTACAGTAACCAATCAACTATCTTTGAAAATGAAAGACAGAAGCTGATTGGTTGCCATGTACAGCTGCTTCAGATTCTGTCTGCTCGCTCCACTTTTAATAAATTTCCCCCACAGTGTTTCTAGAAATGCCTTTTTAGAAATTATAATTAAATGGTGTGTATCTACTATGTAACTAAACAGTTACTATGCACATGTCAACTTTAGTCCTCACAGACGTCTATAAAGGACCCATACTGACTACTAAAGGGCGTATTCACACTATTGTGCATAAAGGCACACTGGTTTAAAAGAGAACTATGGGGTTAAGTCTTTTCCCCATAGTTCTCCTTAGGGTAACGGGAGGACACAAACTAGCGTCCTCCCGTCACCCTAGGCTCAGTATACGGCGAGCTGTAGCTCACTGTATACTGAGACGCCGCAGCTGACGCAGAACCCGACAATTATGCCGGGATCCGCCCAGCTGCGTGACTGACAGCTGGCTCTGTCTATCTAGAGGCAGAGCCAACTGTACCCGCCCCCTCCCCCGTAAGCTGTAGCCGCCCCCTCCCCCGTACGTTCCGCCAGTCAGCGCTGGCGGATCGGAGCGGGGAGGGGGGAATCCAGCCCCTCCCCCTGTCACGGCAGAGAGCCATTTCAGGATCGAGAGGTGAGTGAACGCCAGTATGTGTTCGCTCACCTCCCGATCTACTGAGCCGACCTGCGACAGTCTCACTGTCACAGGTCGGCTAGAACTATGAGGTGCGTGAAAAGCACTCATCTCATAGTTCTCCTTTAAGGCAGTGCATACTAATGCATTAAAAAAACCACATGCGATATATTTATTTTGCTAAGGCAGGGCAGCACAATATACGGCATGCATGTTGTGGTGCCCTGCAGTGCAGGTGCATTACCTGTTAATGGAATAGTGTGTTGGATTTCATTCAACGCACCATGGATCGCATGTTACCGTGCCTTGCGATAACACACATTCTTTACTACGCCTTACCAGAACTTTAATTTGTGAATGGGCTGGAAGTACAAGTAGACACCCCTGGCTAACTGCTTTTAGAGACTGGCTTGGCAAGATATTTTAAACAAATCACTTTTGTTTTTATTTTTTACTGGAAGTGCATCTAAACAGAGGCATAAAAAAATGTAATAGTTCACAATTAAGTGTATTTGGATTACTTCCTAATATTGCTTTGCGGCCATCCTTCCCAGTCAGAAACTTTAGGGAATATTGCCCCCCAGCCACTTTGTTATATGGGTACGATGCTACCTTGCAAGGTAGCTGCGTGCTTCTCTCTGGGACCACAAGGCTGCATGCTGATACACACAGTGAGATGACATGCACAGCTTGCATTGCCATACAGTGCACTGCATGGACATTGGGTGTCTGATGCATCATGGGCTTTGTAGTCCCAAAATGATGGTGGACAGTGGTGCTGTGATGTGCATGTTAATTGCAAGTCAAAGCTGTGAAAAAGTTTAAATTGCTTTTATTAAGAAAATAAATAAAAATAACTAAACAGGCAATAAATATTAAAAAAAAGATGCATTACTGTTTAATTTAGATCGGATACTTTAAGGGCTTGTTCACACCATCTCCAAATTGGTTCTGGATGCATTTCCACATACACCTTTTTGACACTTTTTCTTTTCTTGAATTGGTTTTGCTTGGGTTTAAGCGTGTTCCAATGCATTTACATGCATTTTTGTGCATTCCAGTTTATTAAAAAAAAAAGCATGCTGCTGTACTCTTTTTTTTAACCTCTGAAATGGACACAATGGTGTGAACTATCCTCATTTAAAACCATTGGAATTACTATGTATGCGTTTGTGGGGCAGATAAAATAAAAAAATATACCAGTCTGAGGATTGTGTGAACCAGCCTGTAGGCTAGGGTTGTGGGTATCCACTTATATTCACTAAAGCAATACCAGCAACTAGCAAATACCAACCCCCTCACCCCACTGGAAATTGTTTTGCTACAAGGATGGCCATCAGTACCTTCTCTGTGAAACATACCCAAAACTTCCACAAGCAGGAACTGCTGCACCAAAGAACCTTAGCACGGCACTGTAAAGTCAGGTTCAAACCACATGGTGGTAACGCATGCTAAATGTGCTGCAATGCCATTCATTCTAAAAGGCACCCCAATGGCTTCTTTTGGTCTGGGCTAGAAAATAAAGACATACTCACTCACCGGATCCAAGACAATGCCAGTCCGTTCCCCACAGCATCTCTCCCTTTGCTCCGGCAGTGGAAAAATGTCCCTCAGGGTCCTCTACACTGTATTAGACACAATGACTCATGGGTCATGAGACTGCTGGAACGGATAGGGAAAGAGGCTGCATGAACCGGTCTAACAGCCAGCGGGGGAGCAAGGATCAGGTGAGTATATATTTTCGACTCTAGACCAAAGTGCATGGGTAGCCCCACTGCAAGGGTTAATTTGCAATTTGCCTGGAGTTGTACTACCCCAGACACCCAGTGCAGCGAATAATGTTAACAAATGCCTTGGCACTGAAAGTGTGGCATCATTTGAGCATGCTTAGTGAACTGACAGTTGATAAAATCAGACAACCAGTAGCCTACCCCCTACAGCAGATTAAAAAAAAAAGATTTTCAGGACACCCGGTTATATAAAGAACCATAAAAGCAATTAAAAGGAGAAAAAGTAACAGGCACAATGTATTTTGCATAACTTTTAAACATACAAGCTCCGGAAATGTCAACCTACGCATCAAAGTAAAGTCCACTTATCTGTCATCTCTTATCTATGCTTAGCTCAAAGTAGATGTAAACTCTAACTAAATGACATGAAAGCTGCCCACACACTGCACAAATTTCGTATGGTTCTTGATGAACTGGCTGAAATCTGCACAGTGGGTGTCCCTGTCAGCACCCTTCCATTCGGCATCCTTCAGAAAATCAAAGGAGCTGGATGGTAAATCTTTGGGAGAATAGTGACAGCAGCCAAACGGCTGTCATTACTGTTTGAGTAGAAGCACACTTGCCCGCTGTCCGAATGCAAAGGACACAGTAGGGGATTTGTCCATCCACGCTGTTTAGCATGGATGGAGTCGTTGGGCTGAATGGAAAAAAAAAATTACAGTGCATGTCCAGCTTTAGTTTGCTATAGCACCATATATCAAACTATTTCCTGAACAGGGGAAAAACAAACACACACTCTTCTCCTTATTTTCATTCTCTTACAAACCAGCACTGCTGATGTTGTGCAGCCTCTTTACAGTCACTTCCTGTCTACATGCATGAACTTTAGCAACCGGTGCACATCATTTTTCTGGGCAGGTTTTCTGATGGTGAAAACAGTGGCAAAGTGCATTGGCACGGCTGCTTGTAGTCTCTATTGGGACAGCATGTGACAAAGTGACAATGCAGGAACATAACTGAGATAGACACATTCAGAGGGATTTATGAAAACTGGAGCAGCAGAATCTGGAGCAGTTGCCATTAGTAACCAATCAGCTTCTCTCTTCTGTTTGTTCAGTTAAGCTTTGAAAATGAAACAGAGAAGACTTGTATGACTTGCATTCTATTAATGGGAGCTGTTGATTTAAATAATAAAAGCGACTTTTAGAATTACATTAACATGTTAAAGATTCAAAGATAAAGCATTTTAGCTATTGGGTTTACTACTTCTTTCAGAACTCAAACCAACTTATCAACAACATAGGTTGAATTACATATATTCTACAGATAAGCCTAAAGGGCTTGCACAAAGCAAACACTTGACTACAATGCTATTTATTTTTTTGACCGTTTTGTAGCGCGTTCGTCGAGCGTAGGACGCGCTACAAAACGGTCAGGTGTGAATGGGGCCTTAAGGCCCCATTCACACCTAGGCGTATTGTAATATGCACGTCTGTCGCGCGACCGTCACGCGTTTTTTTTACCGCGATTCGCGGTAAAAAAGTCGCGCGACAAAGGCTACTTGGCTGTATCCCAATGGAAAACGCCCTACAAAACGGCCCAAAGTAGTCCCGGGACCTTTTCAGGCGTGGGCCGTTTTGTAGGGCGTTAGGGACGGGCGGAAATACGCCTAGGTGGGAACGAGGGCATTGACTACAATGCTATTTATTTTTTTGACCGTTTTGTAGCGCGTTCGTCGAGCGTAGGACGCGCTACAAAACGGTCAGGTGTGAACGGGGTCTTACCGTCCCTGTTTAGCCAGGGCTAGAGTGTTAAGAAGCAGCAGAAGGAGCCAATCAGATCATGTGCCGGCAAGAAGCATGCTGCTAGGAGGAGAAAGCAGAGATGCTCATTATTCTGCTGCTTCTCTTTTAAATGTCTAGTCACAGGCTAGAAGTAGGTGGAATGATGCTGGCCATTAGATTGAGAAATCTCTGGGTTGAAAGTGAATGTTACAAAAAAAAAAAAAAAAGCTGCTCTTCATCTTTTAATGGGCTATTCATTTTTATTTTGTTAATTTTGGCTTGACTTCTGGAAGTACAAGCAACAGCCTTCTCAAATGATAACTATGCATTTATTGAAACAAATAACATAATTTACCAGAAATGTTGCATGTAGACATTGCAGAAGGCAAAGAGTGGAAGCTAGACAGACACATATAGTGTGCCATAAAGCTCGGTTACATTAGCACAGGGGCAAATTGCTTCATAGTTCGAACAGCCAGCCAGCCCTCTGTCCACAGAAGAAACATCCTATCTGCTAATGTCTCCCTTACACGCCTCTCTTTCCATCCTTGGCTTCTTCTCATACATCCTCACAGTGCAGTGAAGTAGCACTAACTCTGTGCCAAAAACCATGTTTATGAATATCACTATAAAGAAATATCATCTAGTAAACATACCAATACTTGCAGGAAAAAAGAAGAAAAAAAGCTATATGCAGTCAATGAATCAGAATATTACTCTACTGTCTTTTGGTAAAGCCCATCTCTGCTACCCTTGCACAGTGGGGCTACCCCCACACTGAAAGGGTTAAGTGCTTGATTTTGTCTAGGGGTTGAAGTAAAGCAGATGTTCTTACTTGAATATCTGTACTCCAGCCTCTAGACAAAAATGAGCACACATCCCTTGTAGTGTGGAGGTAGACCCACTGCAAGAATAAGTTTATGTTTGGTCTGAGATAGGCTTTATATGATCAGTCACAATTTACTCATACACTATCTTGCCAGCAGGATGTGGACACTCCCCCAAATTACTGAGTTTAGGTGTTTACAGTGAAGGATTCTGCTAATGCTACAGCAAATATTTTTTAGATCTTGTGGTAACAGTCAGAGGGAGGCCCTTTTTTGTTCTAGCTTCACAGTGCCCCGTGCACAAAGCCAGGTCCTTAGTTTGATGAGTTTGGTGAGGAGGAAATTGAATGGTCTGCACAGAGCCCTGACCTAAACTCTACTGAAGACATTTGGGATGAATTGGAATGATAATTGTGAGCCTGGTCTTTTCGTGCAAAATCAGTACCTCACCACTCAAATGCACCTTTGGCTGAATGAGCACACAGTCTCGCAAAATACAAAAGGTGGAGGCAGTTATACCTGCAAAGAGAGGGCAGGCAACATACTATACTGCATGTAAACCCTAATAATCAACATCTTCTATTTACTTCCTTTTCATTTGCTAAATATAAAACCATTATAACAAAATCTTCAATTTTATAAGTGCAAACACTTCCTGCCGATAACTTCCAGTGCGCTCTGCCTGTGAACAAGAAGGGGTTACAGAGACGGGGAGGAGAAAGGTCTGTGTTCTTTGTAATGTGTCAGAAATGGGCAGTAGTAGAAGTAGGACTGACAAGTTTCTTTTCTGAAAAGAAAAGAAACCCTTCCCCCCCCACCCCCACCCCCGGTAATCTGATCCAAGGCCTCTGAGAAAGCTGGTAATTCCAGCCATTCTGCATACCAAGCATAAAGGTGTCTCAGTGTTGTCAGTTACAAATTGGACCCCATAGTCTAAAGCACCAAAGTAGTGAGAGGATATATGGAATTCAATAATAGCACCATAGCTACTGAACTGTAAATGATCACAACATCTCCTGGGTTAATATACAATGCACTTTATTTGGTGCGCAGCAAGTGAAAAACACAGAATATAAACAAAGGAGAAACAAAAGCAGACAAGACTATTGAATAAATGGTCATGCATACTATTGACAAAAGGGGTTCTCACAGGTAATGACAGACTTATAATTGTAGGAACTAAAAGCTGCCTATACACTAACAGAATTTTTCGTTCAGCCATACGAGCTACACAGTGTGGATGGACGAATCGCTGCAGCTATTGTATTCTGACAGTTGTCACCACTATAATGCATAGAAGGGAATTTATCAAAACTGGTGCAGACAAAATCTGGAGCAGCTGTGCATGGCAACCAATCAACTTTTCCGTTTCCTTTTTTAGATTTTAACTGAACTGAAGAGAGAAGCTGATTGGTTGCCATTAGCTACTGCTCCAGATTCTGTCTGCTCCAGTTTTGATAAATCCCCCCCAATAAACGTTTGTCGAAACAGAAGGGCCACCCACTGTTCGCATTTTGGCTAGTTCACAGGAATCGGCCAAAGTTACCTAGAAGTGCACCATAATGAAAATTTCAAAACCCAAAAAAGCCACATGAAAACAAAATGTCAGACCGAAACCAAAAATGTTTTCTTTGCTAACCTTTTCAAATATTTTATGTTTAATAAAAACTTTTTAACAGGAAGCCTCTATACGGAGTGTTCCTGTTCATTCATAGCTTGTGGAGATAGTATGTTTACCATGTCCACAATTGTGAATGATCAGGAAGTGATGTAGATCACGTCCCATTTCATAATTGGGGACACAGTAAACATACTATGTCCTCAATTATTTACAAACACTCAGCAATCACTGATGTGTTTGTACTAGGAATGCACCGATACCGGTATATTGGTACCGAGTACGAGTACAGATAATTATTTTTTGGGTACTCGCCGATACCAATTACCGAGTAACGGAAGTCCCATTCAGGAAGCCAGGTAGCGTGTAATGACTCGCCACATGGCTTCCCGATTAGCCGGGCAGCGTGTAAAGACTCGCCACCCAGCTTCCCGATTAACAAGAAAGTCCCCTGTTACCTTAGTATGTGCAGCCTGTCATCCCCCGGTGCCTCTCCAGCGAGAACGCGGCCTTCCTCCGGTACCCAGCCGGAGCCATCTGGCCGGCCAATCAGGAAGCTGGGCGCCGTGTAATAACGCAACACCCTGCTCTCTGATTGGCCAGGAGGCCGGCTGCATGCTCCCTCGTCATGAGATGACGAGCGAGCATGAAGCCAGCTTCCCGGGCCAATCAGAAAGCAGCGAGTCGCGTCATTACACGGCGCCCAGCTAGACGCTCCGGCTGGGTACCGGAGGAAGGCCGCGTTCTCGCTGGAGGCCCTGGGGGTGACAGGCTGCACATACTAAGGTAAGGTAGCCTTACCTCACGAGGCTTCCGGATTGGTCGGGAAGTCGGCTCCATGCTCTCTCATCACAAGTGACGAGAGAGCATGGAGCCGCTTCCCGGCCAATCGGCAAACCGGGCATGGCGCGTAATGACGCGCTGCCAGGCTTCCTGATATCGGAAGTACTCGTGCTAGGCATCGGAGCATTTGGGCGAATAATACTCGGAATCGGCACCGATATAGATACTCCTCTGACAGCCAACACCTCCCCCGCAGCTCCGGCCTGGCCTCCTGTGACAGCCGTCTCCGCCCCCACACCGCCGCTCTCCTCATCTGTCACAGGAGGCTGGGTGGTGCGGTGTGGAAGGAGATCTCAGCCTCCTGTGACAGCACTGACAGCTAATAATAATAATAGGCCAACTAATCAATTTCATAATTGTGGGTGGCCCTATTATTTTTTCGATTAATCGGGTTACATTTTTAAACAAAACATTATCAAGCAGTCTTCTCTCCTGGACTCCTCTCATCAGACGCTTTTGTTTGGGGGGAACCTGATTGGCTACATGCTTGAATCCGTGTCCTGACACTGATTCATACATATGAGCCAATTGGCTAGAAATTAAATTTTTCATCTTGCCACGTTCAGCCTAGCTGAGCGTGGAAGAGGATATTGCTAGACACACTGCATGCAAAGCTCCATTCACCACTACTTCCCTTTGCTGTGTGCAGCTCCGCGTGCAGTGTGTCACGGCCTTCACAGGGTTTAGGGCCGGTTCACACCATCTCCAGTGCGTACCTGCACGCACTGGATCGCATAGTGGAAGCCTCCTTGCGTTCTGGGGCGGGCAGCAATAACAACAAATGGCACCACCATGCCCCCTCCTGTCCCAGAAGGCAGGAAGGCTTCCACTATGTGATCTAGTGCATTCCAGCCACTAACTGGCTGGAACACACTGGAGATGGTGTGAACGGCCCTAATTGCGTTCACTGCCCAAGCAGGTGCCCCCCCATCTTTGTGCCTGCAATATCTCCCCCCCACCCCCCAGTTGTTATGCCGCTGACTACACACATAATATGCACGTGGCACACATACAACACATACCACACAATATGCACACAGTACACATACAACACATAGTACACATAGTACACATAAACGGCACACATACCACACATCATACACACACGGTACACATACAACTCGTTATACACACACACGGGTGGAGCAGGAGGATTAGGCCGCGGCAGTGCCCAAACAGTCAGTCCGCCCCTGGGTCTGGGATAATTGCACTATATTCACAAGCATGCAAGTGAGGCAGGGAGGGAGAGGCAGTGAGCAGTGAGGGTGCAAGCTTCCCAACCAAATCGAGCAACCAACTAATCAATAATAAAAATTGTTGACAATCGATTAAGCATTTAGTTGTTTCAGCACTACTAAGTTTTCACAGTCACTATTCAGGGATTGCTAGAGAACGGTGACACAAGAGTAGAAGCAATTATGAGCTTACAACAGCATCGATCCACAGGTACTGACTGATGGAATTTATTATTGGTATTTAAAAAGCGCTGACAATTTAAGAAGCACATTCACATCGGTCCCTGCCCTCAAGGATCTTACAATCTAAGGTTCTTATCTCACGTGCATACAGGGCAGATTTAAACAGGAGCCAATCAACCTTCCAGCATGTCTTTTAGTGTGGGAGGAAAGCTAAAAAAAAAACCCAAGCAAGAAGTTGTAACCACTAAGCCACTGTGATGCCTACGTGCTGTGCTGGGATAGCAAGAGGAGTGGCTGAGTCACTTTAAACTGTGAATGAAGCTTTAACATGCCCTGCTTTTCCTGCACACAATTCATTTTGAAATGACGCATTGCTGGGCTGCACCTCTGTGACATTCAGCTTTGCTTGCCATTTAAGGGACCTGTGTGCTCACTTCTGTCTAAACATCTCCAGTTACTGCCCTTAATACCTGCCTCCAATGCCACAATCAGAGCACCAATCAAAGGGAAAGAATTATCCTGCAAAACTTAGAAGTCTCTCAGAGCCTTATGACCCACCTAATGTTATGAGGGAAACCCTAACTCACCTCTGCCTGCACACATTCAGCATTAAAAGCAAACTTTTTTTCATGGCAAGCTAGTTTTTCTTGTAATACTCACTCAAGGAACATTGCACAAACATATTGTGCAACAACAATATATGTTTCCCATCTTCCCTTAGTTGCTGGTCATACGAGCCAAAACCCAACTAATAGTGGTAAGATGTTATTTTTATCTTGATAAAGTACTTCTACATTGCCCTGAAATTAAATAAAAATTAATTTATCCTCTAAGGTAAGAACATCCACCTCTATTAGACAGCATCCAATATCATGTGCACCCAGTTCCTTCATGATTAAATCTCTCTCTACTGCGTGCTATGGGCCATAAAAAAATGTAGTTTTAAGAAGATGCATTTTGATTTCTGACTTATTCAGCACTTTGAATTTGTGGAATGATGCCTTCCCCAAACAAAAATAATTGTGTGTGTGTGTGTGTGTGTGTGAATTTTTTCCCCCTTTTCATATTTCTCTACAACTCTTTTTGCAGTAATTATTACAAATGAGGTGGTTAATTTTGTTTTGTAAGGATCATCCCAAACCCCCAATAAAGCCCTGCATACAAGACCTCTCCAGTTTAAACTAGGCTTACACATGACTGTCATTTATTTCATATGACACGCTACTATACGCATGCAAAGTTCTCTTCCTACTTTTGAAGATTCTATTTTACACGGTTTACTAAACAGTACACTGTCTATTTTCTACAGTAAAATGATTTTTCAGCATCTACACTCTCATTCAAAACAAAACTTACAAGTTCTAGGGCAGCATTTCCTTTTTCAGTCATGATACCTTTTAAATCAATGCAAAATCTTGATGCACCCCAGTCTAAAATGTTAAAAGAAAAATCACAACGTGTGGTCCCCCCCAAAATCAATAACAAATCCTTATCCTAGACAGGGGTCTGGTATGTATTTTAGGGAGGTTCCCCAGCCAAAAAAAACAAACCCATTGCGTTTACATCAGAAGATCCCCCTCTTTCACATCAGGAGCCCTCTTCATATCAGAGTCCCCCACTTTACCAAAAATTTGAAGGAAAGCACCAATGACAAAGCCAAAAAGCACACGGATTGAAAAGGGGCTATTCTAGGGGGCCATGACATTAGGAATACTACAGCAAGTTTGAAAACTTCCAAACAAACAAGTCTATATGTCATATATCATCCAAGAATCGTAACCAAAGGATATAAAAGTTATAATGCAATTACCCAACCTGTTAACCTAACCTGTTCACATCAATAGCTCTCTAGAATGTCTATAGGCACATTTAAGGGAATACAGGTGAAACTCGAATAATTAGAATATCGTGCAAAAGTAATTGCAGTAAGTGCTGCAAAAGGGGCCCAAACCAAGTACTGACTACATATGCATGCTTGTACTTTTCAGAGGTCCGATATTGTTCTATGTACAATCCTTGTTTTATTGATTCCATGTTATCTACTTTTTTGAGGTTGTGGATTTGGGGTTCTTGGGGTTTTCATGAGCTGTAAGCCATAATCATCACAATTATGACAAATCACAGCTTGAACTATCTTGCTTTGCATGTAATGAGTCTATCTCATATATTAGTTTCACCTTTTAAGTTGCATTAGTGAAATAAATGAACTTTGCACGATATTCTAATTATTCGAGTTTCACCTGTAAGTATGGATGCACCGATATGGGTTTTTCAGTACTCGCCGATACCGAATACCGATACTGGTAGCCCCATTACCGAATCAG
>NW_017306451.1:140109-166482 GCF_000935625.1 Nanorana parkeri | reverse complement strand
GTGCCGCCGCCAACACACACACACACACACACACACACACACACACACACACACACTCCATAGTCTACTACACATGGCTTCCTGGGCCCTCATTCCAGGAGTAGATGCTGCTCCTTCTTCAGTACCAAAAGGCACAATGACCGCTCCTATATTTTTGACAGGTCCATTTTGATTACACAGGTCCACTTCAATCAATGAATGTTGCAAATATCTATTGACCGATTAACGGCCAGTGGGGAAAGGACAGGGCAGGAAACAAATGGTCACAAAACAGGAAGAACAGCAATCCACAGCTAGTAAGTGAAGTACAGAATAGGATGGGAAAGGAACAAGGTGCAGACACTAGAAACTGAGGGAGGAGGAAAGAGAATTTATCACAGCTGCAAACATTCCATGCTTAGAATTGTTGCTTTTGTTAAAAGGTCAGTAACCTAACCCATTCAGTGCCTGAATGTTTAGATAAATAGTGTCTTCCTAGAAGAACAATTTTATTTTTTTCACTCTTGTGATTTTACTTTAGGTAATATTTGAATGTTACCACCATCCCAGACATTGGCTCCTCTCTCATGCCATTATCAAATTCCATTTCCTTGTTAAATGTTGCTTATTTTCCTTTTTACACTTGCTTTCCTTCTATGTTTTTGTACTTCTGCTTAGCCTCCACACTCCCCCATTCTTAAATATCCAACCATTCCCTCTATGTGGAGGTGTAGTTATCAAGTGCTTCAATGCTGAGCATGTACATGCTAAACATCAATACCGAACTGGTGTCACTTTATAATGTTCACAAATAAGTTGTTTTAAAATCTTAGTGCAGAACTGGAAGGCTTCAGTTCCAGTCTGTGTGCCGGATGGTTAGGTTCTTTTAGCGCCTGACAAGAAAAGAACATATCTGCTGGGAGATTCAGGGTAATGGTTAGCATTAAGAAGGCTAGGTGTTTCAGGTTAGAATAAGTGATGTTAAGTATTAGTATTAGGTTAAGCTTTAGATTTTGGTTTGTTGTACGGGGTGGGTTACATTTTATGGTCAGCTTAAGGATAGGGATCAGGGAACACGAGAAGCTAAGTTTCATTTTCCGGTTTTTGGTACTTAACCACTTGCCGTCCGCCCGTAGTAAAAAAACGGACGGACAGCACTGCAGCATTGGCGGGTTGCCGTCTCCAGACGGCATTTTTTTTCTGCTCGCGCGCGCCCCCTAGCGGGCACGCACGGGCTTGAATAAATACCACCAAAAGAAAGCTCTATCTGTCCCCAAAAAAGGGTATAAAATTAATTTCAGTACAGCGCTGCATGACGGAATAAATGTCAGTCAAAGTACCGCAGAGCTGAATACTGAAAAATGGCCTGGATGGGAAGGGGGTTTAACACCGCGGATGTCAACTGGTTAATGCTACCAAGAACTATCAGTGGTAACTTCTCTGAGTCAAAAAACAACATTACAGTTCAATACCACCCTTGCCCAAAAGGGCACAGACTACGGAACCAGGATACTTTAAAATATATTCTTACCAAAATTGTGTTAATACAGATGACATAAATACCAGAATAAATGCATATCTAAGAGGGGCAGCAGGAAGTACAAGAAGTCAGAACCTGAGATCTGCAAGGGGGGGGATGCAGAGGGATAAACAAACAAGTCCAATCATAAATCTGATGAGTAGTTCACTTACAATGGGTGAAATTACACTCCTCGGGAGAGGACTTCTGGCCAGTTAATAAAACCAATGTCTATAACCTGGATGTTGAACTCTTCCAATTTGAGAGCCAAATGAAATTGAAGAAACTTTTCTCCACACAAGACAGATCAGTAGACCAGCTACATCACTGTTTAAAATGAGAAGCACATGACATGCTGGTCATTAACACAACTCCTTCCACCGGTTTCACCACTTCAGCAACAGCAAACATAATAAATGTAGAATGCACACTTTCCTAGCTGAGCATATCTGTGCATTAAAGTACACAAGGTACATGTTTATTTAGTATAGTCTCAACAATGTAAAAGATGCAGCAATTATGAAAGCAACAGGTCTTGTGTTGCAGTCTATGCTTTGTGGTTTCTAAGGCCCCATTCACATGTAGCAACTTATCGCGCATTTTTGCCGCGCGATATCGCGAGAAGTCGCTGGCTAATGATAGTCAATGGAGCTGTCTTAGCTCCATGTCACGCGTCGCGCTCGCAAGTTGCTTCTACAGGAAGTTGCTTCTACAGGTCGCGCTACCGTCGTTGGAACGTCGCCCCGGAAGTCGCGCTATCCCGCTAAGCCCAAAGGAGTAATAATAATAATAATACTAATAATCCCGGCCGCTGCAAAGGTAAGTCGCTACATGTGAATGGGGCTTTAAAGTGGACCTTTACCACCTTTCACTAAAAGGTATCATCTTACATTCATTAGTTAAACATTTTTTCTATATCTCCAACCTGGTCTCAAAGTATTACCCTAAGCGTCCCCTCCGCTCTTCACAAGACCTCCTGCTTTCCAGCTACGTCATCAACTCCTCCCATGCTCGCCTCCAGGACTTCACTAGAGTGTCTCCCATTCTATGGAACTCTCTACCCCAACCTGTCCGTCTATCTCCCACACTGACTGCCTTTAGGCGATCCCTTAAGACTCATCTCTTCAGGGAAGCCTATCCCACCTCAACCCAACCACTGAACCACTTTCTCAAACAATCATCCCCGCGCAGCTACCTCCTCATGTATCACTTGCCCCTCCCTTTTAGATTGTAAGCCCTCACGGGCAGGGCCCTCCTTACCATCTCGTCTTAAATTGTATTGTGACTGTAATGTCTTCCTTATATTGTAAAGCGCTGTGCAAACTATTGGCGCTATATAAATCCTGTATAATAATAATAATAATACTAATAATCCCGGCCGCTGCAAAGGTAAGTCGCTACATGTGAATGGGGCTTTAAAGTGGACCTTTACCACCTTTCACTAAAAGGTATCATCTTACATTCATTAGTTAAACATTTTTTTTTTTTTACTTACAATTACTGTTTTTCCACTTCCTGGTCCTCTTGGACATTAGTGATGTAATGTGCCCAAGTGTTACATCCTGGGAAGGTTACATCAGCAGAGCATTGCTGGGAAATCTCATGTGTAATCTCACAAGCTCTCAGGGAAAGGCATTTTCCTCCCCTGGGATGATGTGCATGGTCACATGTCCTAGTCACATGTGTCAGAGTTGCAGGAAGTAAAGGGAGATATATTAATCTGCCCTTAGTTAAAATGGACACTGTCAGAAGACCGGGGAAGGAAAAGAGAAATAAGGTATGCAAAAAATAAAAAGCCGGCAATTATCTAGAAGTATGTGTTTGTAGATTGTCATTACTAAACATTTCTAAAGGTGTGTTTGTTGTCATTTCAAAGATATGGGTAAAGGTCCGCTTTAAATTAACCACCTTCCGTCCATGGCCGTTTGTGAACGGCCGGACGGGAGTCTGCTGGGAGGGCGTCTTAAGACGTCTTGCCCCTCTCGTGTGCGGCACTCGAGAGGGAAAACTGTGAGCATGTAAACAGCCAGCGATGGCTGTTTACATACAAGCGATCAGGCGTCTCTAGAAACGCCCGATCGCTTGCAGGAGCTGTGGGTGTGCGCCACCCACCCGCGTACCTATGTCCCGCCGTCTCCTCGTCGCCGCTTTTACCACCTTTCACTAAAAGGTATCATCTTACATTCATTAGTTAAACATTTTTTTTTTTTTACTTACAATTACTGTTTTTCCACTTCCTGGTCCTCTTGGACATTAGTGATGTAATGTGCCCAAGTGTTACATCCTGGGAAGGTTACATCAGCAGAGCATTGCTGGGAAATCTCATGTGTAATCTCACAAGCTCTCAGGGAAAGGCATTTTCCTCCCCTGGGATGATGTGCATGGTCACATGTCCTAGTCACATGTGTCAGAGTTGCAGGAAGTAAAGGGAGATATATTAATCTGCCCTTAGTTAAAATGGACACTGTCAGAAGACCGGGGAAGGAAAAGAGAAATAAGGTATGCAAAAAATAAAAAGCCGGCAATTATCTAGAAGTATGTGTTTGTAGATTGTCATTACTAAACATTTCTAAAGGTGTGTTTGTTGTCATTTCAAAGATATGGGTAAAGGTCCGCTTTAAATTAACCACCTTCCGTCCATGGCCGTTTGTGAACGGCCGGACGGGAGTCTGCTGGGAGGGCGTCTTAAGACGTCTTGCCCCTCTCGTGTGCGGCACTCGAGAGGGAAAACTGTGAGCATGTAAACAGCCAGCGATGGCTGTTTACATACAAGCGATCAGGCGTCTCTAGAAACGCCCGATCGCTTGCAGGAGCTGTGGGTGTGCGCCACCCACCCGCGTACCTATGTCCCGCCGTCTCCTCGTCGCCGCTGCCGGTCCGTTATCCGATGTGGCCGGGGCGGCTGGGGCCGGCATGGCGATGCTCTAACAGCAGATCAAAGGGAGATCATTACTCGATTTCCCTTTGATCTCTCTTCCTGTCCCCGAATGCAGGAAGTGATGTATATTACATCACTTCCTGCATTCAGTGTCACTCTCCGGTGCAGAACACCGGAGAGAAGCTGATGAAGCAGATCTCTGCTTCATCAGCTTCTGTGGGGGTCCCTAGGTGACATCAGAGGTCTTGGAGACCCCTGATGTCTCCATAAAGAGGACCTGTTTGGTGAACTGGCTATTACATAGGGGATTTTTAGCAATAAAGTTGTCTAAAAAAAGTTTTTACAAAAATGACAGCATTAAAAAAATAAAGAAGCTAAAAAAAAAAATTCACATAACCCACTGGTCTAACCCTCTAGTCCGAGCCACAATGCAGGCAGTAAACAGGGTGCTACCCTTGACAGGTATCTCCCCCCAGCCATCACCCCTCGTACCACTGACAGGGAACCCGCACTTTCCTCCGGGTCTGCATAACCCACTGGCAACTGAGCTTGCGGTATCGGCCCATACGAGGTTGTACCAGTTTCAGGAGTCGGGGCAGTGGATGTCTCTGTCCCAGATACAGGGAATCCATGACCCGCCGTTGCGGATATGGAGCACCTTACAGATACGCCACTATCTGGGCACCTCGAAGGCGGGGACTCCCCCGCTGAGACTGCGAACAGATTTTGAAACAATATGTGAGCAGGCGGAACCAGTGAGACACATGCAAACATGCGTCGGGTGCGCCTATGTAAGAAAATGACTATTGCGCCCATTATGCAGCACATGTTACATATCGCCGCGAACGGCGGAGTGAGAGCAATAATTTTAGGGCCATCAATCACTGATAACACTAAACTGATGAGCGGTAAAAACGTTTAAAGTGTCGCCTATGGCCGTCTTTTATATTATACCAAAAAATTGGGGTGAAAATAAATGTTTCATAACATTTTATAGGGAAACATGTTTTTTTTTCAAAATTAAGGGTACTTTTTTTTGTTATATAGTAAAAAATAAAAACCCCAGTGGTGATTAAATACCACCAAAAGAAAGCTCTATCTGTCCCCAAAAAATTGTATGAAATTCATATCAGTACAGCATTGCATGACGGAATAAACGTCAGTCAAAGTACCGCAGCGCTGAATACTGAAAAATGGCCTAGCCAGGAAGGGGGTGAAACACCTGGTCTTCAAGTGGTTAAGAACAGGTACACAAACTGAAATCTAAATTTTTGAAACAGCAGTTCCTAGCTGATAAAATAGTCTTATTTTAGCATTCAGGAGATGAACACCACCAATGACATAGTGCAAGTGTACTGTAATTTATTTGCTGCTCTTTAATGTGTAGAAGCAAACAGTATAGTAAATAACTAGTCATCTGTTTGCTGTCTTAGCCTGCCACTAATAGGTTCCATGGCTCTCCATATACAAGATTGGCTCGCAAATCTTAGAGTGTCGCTCAGCAAAACCAAGACAGGACTTGCCCAAGCTTTTAATAATTTTTTTTTTTTAAAACCAATGTATCCATATAACATTTTATCATAGTTGTGAACACTTTAAAATTATTATGGGATGCTCTTGTGCTGAACATACGTTATTAGTACATACTGACTACATTCACACATGCCCTCCTGAGCAGCCCCCGCTGATGGACTTCTTGGGCCTCAAAAAGCCCTAAAAGTAAACTCAATTTCCACTACCAGAAATTAGAAGGAAAAAAGCCACGCTCTAGTCAACGGTGGAGGGGGCAAATAGAAAGGTAAGTGCCATGTGTTGATGGCCTCTGTTGCCAGTACGCTGGTCCTGTGGTGGTTAAAGAGATGATACATTGTTGTCCTACATGCTGAAACAAGTAGATTAGTAGCAAAATGCCGCAAAACTGAAAACCGCGGTATTTCCAGGGAGAACATTTCTGATAACAAGCCTTTAAAATCTAGAACTGTAACAGTTTTGTTTTAAATGAAAAGGTCTCAAAAAGTCACTTTGATTTTAAATGAAAAGGTCTCAAAAAGTCACTTTGATTTCAATGCTATAGTGCACAAGGCAAGATTGGCTAGCTATGCTGTGCAGTAAAGTTAAAGAATTGTTCAGACATTCAACAGAACCCACCTCATTATGATTGGGTGGCATGTGAGCTGTGGGAAGAAGCTGAAAAGGTGGAGTATACACCTTAAAAGCATGTTGTAAACTGTGCCTTATGTTCACATTCCTGCCTGTTTAACCCCTAGAGCACTAGAACAAAGAATAGAATACGTAGAGAAAAACACAGACGCCATTGTAATTTTATGTTTTAAGCATGAAAACCCATTTGGTTTAATCTGACCTACTAGGAAAATACTTCCTGGACAAAATACTTCCTGTAAGGGTCAAATTGCATGAAAATTGCATTTGCCACTGTCAAATTACTGCGACAACATGCTAAAGTGTACACTTCATGCAGAAATTGGTATATCTCGAACTCCGGTAAGACAAACCCATGTTCATAAGCCTGCAGCATCATTTGCATAAGCATTTGAAAGTAAGAGAACTATAAATGAAATAATATGAAAAGAGGATAAATGTAAAACAAGTGTTTGCTTTCCATTGGATGAATCCCTGGTAATCATTTTGAACCTTGGACCAAAAAATTACCTTGCTCGAAGGGCTTGTTCACACCATATACAGTGCATTCCAGCGCGGTTAGCTGCTGAAACACATTGCCTAGCATCCTGCCTGGCTTCCTGCGCTCTGGGGCCGGAAGGGGCGTGGTGGTGCATTGAAGTCAATCGCCCGCACATCAATGCCTGCGTTCTGGTACAGTGCGATCAGGATTTTTTCTTATCGCACTGGACCGGAATGCACTGCATATGGAGGGCCGAGTCACACCATATCCAGTTCATTCCGGTGCGGTTTGAGCCCGGCAGGCGCTGGATCGCATAGATCAAGCTGGACAGCGTTTTGGGGCGGGAGGGGGCTTGTCGGTGCCATTCAAGTAAATGGCACCACAGACACACACCCGCCACTCACTGGATATGGTGTGGCTGGGCCCTGAACAAGCCCTAAAAAACCAAAGATTCCACTTACCCAGCTGTTCTGAAAACCAAGCAATGACATGCACTGCAAAGTGCTGAACACCAAGCAATCTTGGGGATCTTAATTGCCCTTCCACACTTATACGCGCACATGGTAACACACACACAAACACACACACACACACACACACACACACGATATTAATGGGCCCATATAACACTAGAGCACAAATAAGTGACCCAGCCACATAGGAAAGATTGAGATCTCCATTTAAAATGCACTTTTATGCAATGAAATGTGATTGTTTCACTTCAACAAAATGGCCAAGTATAAAGAGCTCCTAAAAAAATGGTTTGTGCCTTAATGCTGAACTAAACAGCTCTCCACCAGTTATGCGGCATCTGCAAACTCCCACACCATTGACGGCATCTACGCCAGGTCTTCTTCTGGGTTCAGCATCTTCAGGCTCTTGACTGGCCAGCCGAGGATGATACAACTTCTGCGAACAGGAGTTAATTCACCGCGGCAGATGCTGGGATTGTACACTGAGCAGCACATGCGATGCTCAAGTGTATATCCTACAGAAGTTTGCAAGGAGGAAGGTAATTCGCTTTTATTAGAGAAGATACATAGTATGTTTCTTTTGCAATAATAAAAAAAAAAAACACTTCCTGGTTGCAAACATTTGTTCCACTGTAACTAGATATACTCCTAACTGTAAACATGCCTCTTGTAAATCAGAGCTGGAACTTTATGGTAAATGTATCGCTGACTTTCTGTGTGGCATAGTTGATAAATCATTCCACTTGTGAAGCCACACGCTATAATAAAACACAAGTGTGAATACAACCAAGAAATTAATGCAGGCATTTTCTGCCTAAGAAAACAATTATTCTAAACTTGTCAAGAGATCATCAAGTTAGTTCTCCATAATCCAAGCCAAAAATACAAACCAAATAAATGTGTCAAAGCAAATGATAAAAACTTGCACCACTTACTGCAAATGTCCTGTAATTGCAATACATCATTGTTGGTGAAAAAGAAGAAACGCATGCAGATATGAGGATATTGTTATTAATGTATCCTCCGCAGAGTCTAAGGAACAAGTGATGGATCCACAGCTTGTGTCTATTTACCCCCCTCCACTTTCACCTATGAGTCTGCATCAGTGTGTTATATTAAATAGGACATGCTATTTCAGCTGAGATTGATTAATTTATTTGAAATGCAAGAAACCCGTGTACTATATAACTAGGGATGCACCGATACTAGTATCGATATCGGTGCCGATACTGAGTATTTGGGCGAGTACTCGTACTCGCCCGAATGCTCTAATGCTTAGCCCGATACTTCCTATATCAGGAAGCCAGGCAGCGCGTCATTAAATGCTGCCCGGTTTCCTGATTGGCCGGGAAGCCCGTGTAATGACGCGCTGCCCGGCTTCCTGATTGGTCGGGAAGCTGGCCAATCAGGAAGCCGGGCGCTGTGTAATGACGCAGCACCCGGCATTCTGATTGGCCGAGAAGCTGGCTTCATGCTCCCTCATCATCTCACGAGGGAGCATGGAGCAGCCTCCTGGCCAATCAGAAAGCAGGGCGTCGTGTCATTACACGGCGCCCGGCTTCCTGATGGGCTGGCCAGACGGCTCTGGCTGGGTACCGGAGGAAGGCCGCGTTCTGGCTGGAGAGGTCCCTGGGGTGACAGGCTGGACATACCAAGGTAAGAGGGGACATACTTTCTTATTAAAATCGGGAAGCTGGGTGGCGAGTCTTTACACGCTGCCCGGCTAATCAGGAAGCCAGGTGGCGAGTCATTACACGCCACCTGGCTTCCTGAATGGGACTTCCGCTACTCGGTAATTGGTATCGACGAGTACTGACAATTTTTTTATCGGTACTCGTACTCGGTACCAAAACACCAGTATCGGTGCATCCCTATATATAACTATATGTGGTGAAATATATGCTAAACATTGATCGGTCTTCTGATGTTATAAGAATATCTATATTCTTAACTGGGGACGGGGAGTGGATGTAGAAAGGCAGTAAAGTTGGTTGAGTTATAATGAAACGTGCGTATATTAAGGAGTCACGCCCTATTTGTGTTAATGGAAAACAATGTATTACAATACACAACACTGTGTCACAATTTGCTGTTGTTCATAAAGTTAAATGAAGTGGTTTTGTTAACTTTCAGAAAATTAAAAAAAAAAAGTGAGAAAGAAAAACAAAAGACGAAAAACCATTAACACTGTGACGTGTTGTTACAACAACATAATGTGCGCTGGTTGGTGTGAACAGGCCCTTAGATCCAAACCTAAAATCGCTAAAATCTTATTTTTCAGTAACAATAGGACTCCTACACTGTCACCTTCTCCTATGCACCCCTAGTGAAAGACTAAAGGTGCCCATACACTGCACGATTCTCGTCCGAGAATCGCGGGAAATCCCACGATCGTACGGGAATCGTGCAGTGTATGGAAGGCATGCGACCGTTTCTACTGTACGGTCGCACGTCTTCCGTCGAACCAGCAGGCTAGAAAACCCGCCGGGAATCGTACGATTCTCGGCGAGTTAGTAGCCTGCTGGTTCGACAACTGCGATTACCTATGGATGATCGCACATGGACATAAACTGTCTGCGTCCTGGTGATGTCACCTGAAGGCTGTTTATAAGGAATCACATGAGCCCGTGTCTGCAGGTAACTGCAGCCTGTGCATTTATTTGTGAACAGCTGTGGGTGGAGGCATTTGTCACTGGAGTTTGCATGAGTTCCGCAGAGGAATTTGTAAGAGTCATGCAATATGGTGCCATTCACAGGGGTGAATGGGCCAAACGTAACCATGCTGATACAAATTGCATAGGCATGATCAGCAGTTATTACTTTCGGAAGGCCAGTCCAGAGCATTGATATGTATCCAAAGGGCTGGAGTGAGGGCATGCAGACAGGAAATGGCTGAAAGAAGCTGTAGGAGATCGCCAGATCTGAGATGCAATAAAGAATGAAATAAAAAAGGCAAACCAGTTTTGTTCTAGAGAAGAAAAAAAACATGGCGATTGTGTATTTTACAAAAGTACTTTAGCAAACTAAATGTTATACAGTTATGGTTTCTACTTTAAAAACAGGAGGCACCCAAAAGTTCTTGATTATATAAAGCTCTAAAATGAAACATTATCAATAAGACACAGCTAATGCTGTATATCCTGCCACACACCAAACCTTTTTTTGCTAAAAGTATGACAGATGTACTGTGTATACTGTAAACATAACTCCCTTCCAGTGAAAGTGAAATACATTCTGTTCCCAAAGGTGTAAGGCCTACATAGGAAGTCATTAACAGGACATCACAAAACCCA
The DNA here is from genome assembly GCF_000935625.1 of Nanorana parkeri. Taxonomy (NCBI): domain Eukaryota; kingdom Metazoa; phylum Chordata; class Amphibia; order Anura; family Dicroglossidae; genus Nanorana; species Nanorana parkeri. Next base: position 155,699 of record NW_017306451.1, on the reverse strand, counting down.
AACAGGAAACTAATCTAACGCACACTATGAGCAGCTCCTGGAGACTAATATAGATATTATCGAACTTGGAGCCTAGTAATACTGTGGTTCTTTGTTATTTCACATGTGAGAATTAGGTTGTTTAAAACCATATTCTTAGAAAGACAATGAAATAACCACTTCTCTTCAAGTTACAAGATGTCAGTTTTTGCAATGTAACTCTTGTAAACTCGTGCACAATAGAAGGTGGATACAAGCAGATGGTAAACATTGCAGAGTTACTCTGCTATTTGGAGGCCTGCCTCTTTCCCACTGACTATGGGCCTTGGCTGTGGAGGGAGTTCTATTGATTGGGAGAGGGGCTTGCCATGGGGCTTTGGGTTGTGTGGGACCCTGTGTTTGTGCTCCATGGATCAAGAGGACCCCAGAGACCTATTTCCCAATTATGTGGGGATACATGGGGAGCGGAGACTGTTTTCCTCTACCCCAGTATCCTGTCCTGGACCAGACTCTGGAGTTAGACTTGACTAACAAGTTAAATGGAAGTCCGTTTGTCTATTTGTGTTAACAATGGGATTAACTTGTCACTAGATGTAGCCGAGAACATTACCATATCATAGACGCTCAGGAGATAATCCCATCATATGCGTCTCCCTATTATTTCATTAAGACACCAGGGAGGGGATGTCTGTTTGCATTCTTTTAATGATTGATTGTATTATGTTTTTAGACCACCAGAACTGTATAAATACTGTGCTGGTTTTCAAAAAAGTAAGTTCTTGGTTTTTAACCCAAGAGACTGGTCCTGCCTGGTCTTTAGGGAAAGGTTTGGGCTGAAATTATGATTTTTCCGGTTCCAGAGTGGAGGAAGCTGATTTCTGACAGAGATACCCAATTGGGGTATCAGGCGTTCCGTCACACAGCTCACACATTCCTTTCTGGACACCTCACAGTTCCCATCCCTCCCCAGCCACCACACCCCCACTGACAGCATGACCCCCTCCTGCTCACAGTGAACCGTCACTCCCGACTCGCAGTGCACATATTTCTCATCCGTCACCGCAGGGTGTACCCCCTCCTTCCCCCTGAGCACAGCACGATCCCTCACCAGTTAGCACATCCCCACCCATAGCATGCACCTCTTATGCTCACTGTGAGCCCCATTGTCCCCAAATCAAACCACTCCCTGCCCTCCTAACCCTTAAAAGGAGAACTATGAGGTGAGTGCTTTTCACTCACCTCATAGTTCTAGCCGACCTGTGACAATGAGACTGTCACAGGTCAGCTCAGTAGATTGGGAGGTGAGCGAACACATACCAGCGTTCGCTCACTTCTCGATCCTGTCACGGCTCTCTGCTGTGACAGGGGAGGGGAGGGGCTGGATTCCCCCCTCCCCGCTTCGCTCCGCCAGCGCTGACTGGCGGAACGGACGGGGGAGGGGGCGGGTACAGCTGGCTCTGCCTCTAGATAGGCAGAGCCAGCTGTCACTCACGCAGCTGGGCGGATCCCGGCACAATTGTCGGGATCCGCTTCAGCTGTGGCGTCTCAGTATACTGCTGCGTTTCAGTATACCGCGAGCTACAGCACGCAGTATACTGAGCCTAGGGTGACGGGAGGACGCTAGTTTGTGTCCTCCCGTTACCCTAAGGAGAACTATGGGGAAAAGCCTTAACCCCATAGTTCTCCTTTAATTCTCACAACACCCCACACATCGCATCGCAGTCTACAAGATGGCGGTCTGATCACAGTTTGATTCGGTTCGCAACCAGAATCGTGGAACAAATTAAGTTCGGGAACCGAGGTACCACTGTATAGTGGATTAAAACCTGCACTGAGCACAAATAGCCAAATCTTGATCCAGGCATTACACCTTTTCCTCAGAAGGCAGACACTTGTGTACACATGGGTCTTATGTCACAGTCCTTTGCCCCGTCCAAAACGTTTAGTCACTACTGAGATTTGTGAGTTTATTGGATTCTTTTATGAACTTTTCTTAAATAAAACAATGAATGTTTATGCTATGAGCTTCTCCTTTTGTTTCTTCTGAACTTGATGGCTAACATGGTGTATAAACTGAATCGCAGGGTTATTCCTGGGCGACTACCCTCTGCATTAAGACCTTCTTTTATAAGGGGCCACACAGTATTTGGTGTTGATTACCAAAGAGGCTGGCCAAGCACAGTGAGGATGGTGGTCACATGATCACTATTGCTTTGGAGTGTTTGCGCATAATTTGGACATTATATTAAAGGACGCTACATGTTTTTGCCCATTTTTTTGGATGTCATGATTAAGGTGTTGAGTTAGGTGTATGATTACATGTTCAGAGATTTATTATCATCATAATTGTGTTATTTTATAGTTAATTGGTTTGTGAGGGTGTTACAATTTATTGGTTTGTTTAAGCGCTGTACATTATAGAAGAATAGAATTTAGATATTTATAAAGCAGTTGGGGAATAATTAGGGAGAGTGCAGACTTATTTAATTTTACATCTAGAATAATGGGCTGGCCTAAAAGGTGAAAGCAAGCCTGGTGTAAAACAGAGACAAAGAGAGCGCCTCCATCATGTATAAACGCTTTAAGGGAGATATATGAACAGCTAAAAAATATACTCACAAACAGATGGGATGAATAAGCATAACATGTAAGTCAGCAAATGAAACACTAAGGTCGTGATCATCTGGCACAGCCGACAAGCTGTATGACGCCCTGGTTGACGCGTTTCAGAGGACACTGCGTGCCCGCTAGGGGGCGCGCGCGAGCAGAAAAAAAATGCCGTCTGGCGACGGCATCCGCCAATGCAGCAGTGCCGTCCGTCCGTTTTTTTACTACGGGCGGACGGCAAGAGGTTAATCAGAACCATGGGTGGTCCAGCTTATTAAAGCATTTATACAGGATGGAGGCGCTCTCTTTGTCTCTCTTTTCAGCTTTGTGGTTCCCCTAAACCAGCGGGAGCTGCCTCGAGAGTGTTTTACTTGGTATTCCCACACAGTTACGGGTGCTGGCGCTTGTGGTATTTAAAAACAAAAAGAAAAAAAAGGTCAGACTCTCCAAAAATGTCATCCAGTGCCTACTAACACAGGTGTTTACCAGTCCAAAATAAGCACTAGTGGACAGCAAAATGTTGTGCGACTGTATGACCTGGTTTAATGAGCACACACTAAATCAGGATGGTTTCCTGTCTGGCTAAGGTCACCTTCAAAGGCTAGGCTGGCGGACGCGAACGAGCACATATAGACGATCGGCTGGCTATGGAGCCGCTGATCGCCCATATGTGAAACACCCGGTAACGGGTGTGTGCAATGGTCGGGTCTTTTCTGCCCATGCGTGCCCGCTAGGGGGCGCGCGCGAGCAGAAAAAAAATGCCGTCTGGCGACGGCATCCGCCAATGCAGCAGTGCCGTCCGTCCGTTTTTTTACTACGGGCGGACGGCAAGAGGTTAATCAGAACCATGGGTGGTCCAGCTTATTAAAGCATTTATACAGGATGGAGGCGCTCTCTTTGTCTCTCTTTTCAGCTTTGTGGTTCCCCTAAACCAGCGGGAGCTGCCTCGAGAGTGTTTTACTTGGTATTCCCACACAGTTACGGGTGCTGGCGCTTGTGGTATTTAAAAACAAAAAGAAAAAAAAGGTCAGACTCTCCAAAAATGTCATCCAGTGCCTACTAACACAGGTGTTTACCAGTCCAAAATAAGCACTAGTGGACAGCAAAATGTTGTGCGACTGTATGACCTGGTTTAATGAGCACACACTAAATCAGGATGGTTTCCTGTCTGGCTAAGGTCACCTTCAAAGGCTAGGCCCCCACACACTGGCCACCCTCTTTACTGAGGCCTGGAGTTGAGATTTGTTGCTTTGTATAGATACAGCTATGCAGGGGATAAACATTCTACCTTAAAAGACCATAAAAGAAAAAAAGAAAAAAAGAAAAAAAAAAATCAACTGCAATATATGTGTGCAAAACATAGCATTAAAAAAAAAAACCTTACTTCTTTGACAGTGATCCTGGGTCCAGCAGCGCTCACCAAAAACTGAGTTAATTATTGTAGATGGACAACTGCTCTTTCCCTTTATAGCACCAGGGCAAACATCCCCACATTCCTCCTTATTATCTTTGTTGAGGTTGATATAGTTGTCTTCAACAGTGTCCAGGATTTTTGACCAGTCAATGGTAGAAAGGTAACACAGCTCATAGTTCTTCTCAATCCTCACAGAGCCTCTGGTTATGCGCATAAGGCTGTGCAGACCAATCTCCTTTAGATCAAGCATCTCAAAAATGACCAAGGCATAGTTGAAAAAGAGTCGAGTACCTCGGATGACTGTGAGATTTGGAAATAGGTCTTTTAGACTTTGCAGACCGTAAACTCGAAAGAGAAGGAGGTAGTCCGTTATCATAGTAAGATTGGGAAATCTTAACCCTTTAAAATGTTCTGGTTTGGTGTTAAACATTAGCAAAATCTGTAGATGACCTTCAATAACAGTGCAGTCCTCCAAGTCATACAACTTTGTCAGGTTATTCCGAATATCCATGCTTGGGCAAACTGTAATAGAGAGAAAAGGGTGACATTAATAAAAACAATCCTTTCAGAAAAGTTAGACAGACATACTACATAACCGCATTATAATTAAATTTGCAACAATACATTAGCTTGACTAAATAACATTTACTGAGATATTACAATGTAGACCTCACTTAGGAGTCCAGAAATTGACAACCAACTGGATGCAAAAATAAAAGCTAATGTATTTTTCTCCATAGACCAACGTCTAACAAAAACTGAACAGGCTCATGTAAGCATTCCTTCTATCTGAGGTATCCAGCTACCTAAATAATATGCATTGTATCATAAAGCCCCATAATACTTCAGATCACATAGGTGGTCCAGGCCTTTAAATTTAAAATCAAACAATTACTGCAAGGTCACTTCATTCTAAAACAAGTAACATGCTTCAGATATAAGTTAGCCAAAGATGTTAGATGGGGGGGGTCACGCACAGAATTACAAGGGGTACATTTTTTGAATGTGAAGTTAAAAAAAAAAAAAAAATCAGTGACCTTCTCTCCCCTTGACTATCCTGTGAAAGGGAAGGGAGGGGGCTCACAAACAGCACTCCTGCTTCCATGTATGAGAAAGTAGTAGGTCCCTCTGCACTCCTCACAGCGCTCCCGGCCCAAGTACTTGTAGTGGTGTTCGCAGTGACAATCACGGATGGCACCGTGCAACAAACAGTGGAAAGCAGAAATCACCAGCACTCAGTAAATATCTTTGCTGTCCATTTAAAATCGGACCAATTGTCATGTACAAAATAGCGACGTTTCGGGACCGCACAGGATCCCTTCATCAGGGCGACAATGTATGAGAGACACAGCTCTCATAGGCGCTCTTGCTTTAATTCCAACCTCAATTAACATGTTAGCTGCAGCTCTCCAGTCGCAATGCAAAATGTATAGCATGAGCTACGCTATCCAGCGTGAATGAATGTGCAGGTTCACACCATTTTCTGGACCAGATAATGGTGTGAACCTGCCTGCCCCCAGTTCCAGTGCATTCCAAACCAGACAAAATGAGACAGGCAGTATTTTTCTTGTCTGGTCTGGAACGGACTGGTGTGAACAGAGGCTAGACATAGCATAGGGATACATTAGGATGCATTTTGGGTCTAGAAACAATCTGGTCTGGCCTGGAGATGATCTGGATGTGGTGTAAATGGGCCCTAAATATTATAGAAAAGGCAAACATACCTAAAGTGGCATATACAGTACATCTTAAGACTTAACATTTATCTACACTGCAGATGTAAATAAAATACATTTAGGTCATGTCCCCATGTTCTGAACCTTATACGCACCCTTAATGTAAAGCTTTCAAACATGTTCCTTCTTTCCATTCTTTCCTTAAAACTGTTCATATTGAGTACATGCAGTCTCTCCTGGTATGTTTTATCCCTTAGGCCTTTTACCATTACTGTTGCCCATCTCTGGACTTATTAGATCTTCTCAATATCTGTTTGTAAAGTTCGCCATAACCTTAACGCCTGGTTCACACCTAGGCATTTTTGAGCAGTTCGAAAAGTGCTTTTAAATGCCCAACACAAGAAATCCCATGATTTTCAATGGCCCTGGTTCACACCTGAGCAGAAAAACGCCAAAACACCCAAAAAGGTACAGGAGCTCATTTGGACAGTTAAAAGTGCTTTTTTGCCCCATTGACTTCATTAGAAATGTGAGACAGAAGCATGTTGCACATTTTGCGCGTTTATACGCACGTTCTTCCATTGCCCACAATGTTTTATGCGCTGCCAATCAAAACGCGTGGTTTCATGTACGCACGTTAAAATGCACATACAAATGTGCACAATGTGCAAATAACCACATGCTGTTAACGTACGTACAAACGCGTAAAACCGGTGCCGCCTAGGTGTGAACCAGGCCTAAGATTTTTGCACACAAAAGGGAATACAGAGTAAGATCCATTTAAAAGGGTTCAGTGTTGAATAGGACAGCCCCTTCCTGCAACCAATCAGACAGCTAACAGGACACTGAGAATCAGAACTCACAACAGTTCTTAGTCAATAGTACACCAGTACACTGAATCAAAGAATCATACGAGTCTCCAGTAGAAAACAGTACACTGAATCAATGGTCAGGTTGCAGCAGTGGTAAGGGAAAGACTTTCTTGCAGGCAGATAAGAGGACGCAGAGTCTGAATGAGGAGATTCTCATTTGGATTGATACATTAACCCTCTAGGTTGAGTCAGCTTCTGAGCTTCAGTTCACTTGCTTGTCAGCAGACTCTGTAGTTGAACCAATGAATGGGCTCATTTGAATGAGCGGTTTGAAATGAACCGATTCATGTAAAAGATCCGAACTTCCCATGACCAATATGGAACACAGAGTTGTCAACGAATCTCATTATTGATTAGTTGATTGTTCGATTTGCAGCTGCTGCTGCCGTTCTGCTCCTTCGTTCTCCTACCCGCTGACTCCAGCGGTCTGTGTCCCTTTCATTCCCCGCCTGTAGCGGCAGAGGCAGACCACTACAACCAGCACCAGCGGGGAGAAGAGAATGCAGTGACTCTGCATTGCCCCCCTCCTACGTCTGCTGCCTAGTGGAAAGGTGACACTAGTGGTCTGATAGCCCCCCTAATATGACCTTAAAGAGACACTGTCATCTAAAATGTGCTATCACACAAGGGGCTTGTGAGCCCCCACCCCATGTGATAGCAATCAAGTAAAAAAAAAAGTAAAAAAAAAAAAAGGTAAATAAAATGTAAAAAAATACCCCCAAAAAGTTTAAAGTCCTCCCGATCCCGCAAACGCGTGCATACGGACAGAAACACAAGTCGGGTGCACCTACGTATGAAAACGGCGATTACGCTACACGTCAGGTATCATCGCGTGCGCCGGAGTGAGAGCAATACGTTTCTGGCTAATAATAATGGCTAACTCTAAACTGATGACCGGGCTTTTATTTATTTTTTAAATAAAAGTCTGGCTATTATATTGGAGTTTTAAAATTCATATTATTTTAAATCCATTAATCTAATTTAAATGTCTAATAATACATACAATTATTTTTTAAAAAGGTGGAAAAAGTAATTTTTGGTTTTGGTGTGACAAATTCTGCTGCAGGATGTGTGTTGTGGTGCCACTCATTTCAATAGCACCTGAAACGCGCCTCCTGCCCGCAGTGTGATCGCACGCACTGGAACGCACAGTACTGCAATGCCGTGCGATTGCAAAAAGGGTGCATACTGTTTTATTCTGAAGTAAACTTCACTTGCAACACTCCATTTGTGTATTTCATTTTAAATAAAAGTTTTTTTTTTATATTTAACCGATCGCAAAAAAATTTAAATCAGCCAACTAATCGCTTATGCAAACAATCATAGTTGCAGCCCTAGTAAGGTGGATGCATTGATAACATACTATTGCCCTATGTGGCTGAAATTGTTCTTGCATTCAGTAGTTAGAGTATCTTTAAGATGGAGGTTCTTATTTCTCATACTTTTCCCATAGAGACCAATAATTTACAGTCAAGGTTCCCTATAAACAACAAATTCCTCCCAATCAGCAGTTTCCAGATTGATTGTGCAACAATCTAATGCCTAAAAGGCACCTAAAGCCATCGCTGGTCAATGGTCATTACCGGGAATAGCAGAAAGGTTAGCAAACCTTATATAAATCACTACAGTTCTTTCCCTAATAAAACTGTGCAAGACATGTCTTCAATATGCATATCATTCCCTTCCCCACAAACTTAAAAACATGGTCAACCAATGGAACTATTACTGCTTAGGAATGTACTGAACAGCACAGATGCCCGAGGGTAGACCGATCATGCCTGCATGTTGAACTGCCAACTAGTGGATATGACAGTCAATTCATTTATGAATGATACAATCATGTACTGAATGTAAACAAAAACTGGCATCAGGCTATCCATTCACTAGTTAAACTGCATATACAAAGGCTGGTAAGTTATTGAAAAGGACATTTCATCCAAAGGCAAAATATTTTGATGGATCATTAACAATAAGTAGTGAGGTGATGCTCTGTCAGATAATTTTTAGCCTACCAAGGTTTTTATATAGTCCTCCTCATTCATTTCTGGAGCAGAAGTGCATTCATGCCTAAAACACTATAGGAAACCACTAATATGATAGAAGCGCCAATGTTTTTGGACAACATAACATGCATTACTGCCCAATCATATTACGGTAGTTTTGCTGCACCTAGTCTTTGGTGAAGTTAGTCACCCCAGTTGAACTGACGGTGAAAGAAGACAGGGCTACAAAGTGAAAAGGCGTAAAAGGGAAATGGGACCTCTTGCAGTGTAGTGTAGGGGGTAGAAAGGCCATTGGCTGGGGTGGACAGATCGGGGGGGATAGTTGGTTTAGAGGCAGCACAAAGCGAGAGTGGGGAGGCAGGGATTGAGAGGGCTGTAAATTGATGTACAGAGGGTGCAGCGAGCGTGTGGAGCATGGTCAGGGCATAGCTGAGTTTCAAGGTGGGGATGAGACGACTGGATCCGTTGTGAAAAATTAGATCATACACAAAGTGCAGGGGAGGGGCACGCAGAGGGTTTCGAAATAGTAGCCAGTCAAAGATGGAGGTTGAATGGGTGCAGCTGTGGAGGTTTCAAAGGGGAAATTGGCAGTCATGTGAAACTGTTGTGGATGGGGAAGAGAAGAGGCGACCATAATTATCTAAATCCATAAGTACCGGTAGCATCAATGACCCCTTGCCCTTATGGGTTCTCAATCTGCAGTGCTTCAGGTGAACACCCTCCTTTTGCTTTCCAATCTCCATTTTGTAACTTATGTTTACTACAGAATTTTATCTCTTATGTTTTCTATACAGACACTCCATTGATAAGGAGGTAAGCATTGTAGGCCTACCCTTGACTGAAAGCCAAAAGGTAAATAGCAATCAGAAGGGATGAGCACATAATGTTCACATAATTGTGAATAAAGGGGATAATATACGCAAGTGGAATTGACAACTGCAAAATAAGTGACATAAATACTGCAGTAGATTGTGCTATAGGCAAAAGCAAAGTGGGACGCAGGTCATTTCCCTGGAGCATTGCTAACTGACCTTAAGACTCATCTCTTCAGGGAAGCCTATCCCACCTCAACCTGACCACTGAACTATCACATTCTCAAACAATTCATCCCCACACAGCTACCTCCTCATGTATCACTTCCCCCACCTTTTGAACTGTAGGCCCTCCTTACCATTTTGTCTTGAATTGTATTGTAATTGTAATGTCTTCCTTATATTGTAAAGCGTTGCGCAAACTGTTGGCGCTATATAAATCCTGTATAATAATAACAACAACTGGAGGGCCCATGGGAGTTGTCCATTCTCCCTTCCACCCCCTCCCCACCAGATCTGCAATGGAGTCAACATGACTGGAGCACTGACAGGACCTAACATTGACAAGGTTGGGTAGGTGGGTGGAGCAGAAGCATTACCTACATAGAATGGAATTCTGCTGTACAGATACAGAAGGAGAGGAATGTAAATGAGTGCAATCAGAAGGAAGAAAGGACGGTCCAGAAAAGAGCAAGAAATGTAATGGTGTACTGTCAGTTGAGCAAGCAATTAAGAGTGCTGGAGGCAGAGCTATGTGTGTGTGGCACAAGCCCCTGCATAGAAAATTAAAGTTGCAATTTGGCTATACAGTATATGTAGCAGGTTGCAGCTGTACACCAACTGGCTATTTATGGAGACCTTTGTAGAGTAATAACAAATTGTGCCTACTGCGATAATGTTGTACGAAATAATGATCAGCTGAGCTATTTTATGCTTCAGCAAAGGAATGTTATGCAAGCCTAAACTGTTTGTTCACATACACTCAAACTGCCTCTTTCATTTAGAAATGCTTTCACAGGAAAAGTACATCAGGAGTAGCAAAGGCAAAGCACTTCACAGGAACCTTATTAACTTTTTTATCAACAACTTAACAGAAATTCTGTTTAGGTTATGCACTGCTAATCTTTTTTCCATTGAAATAAAGAAAAACTGCTACATATGTTAATATTTGTATTCATTAGGAAATATTGAATATGTGCAATACAATATGTGTATATTAACATATGTGATCAATTGTTACGTCAAAGGCTACCAAATCTTCACTGTGGTTAGTGTGGCCAATGGGGAGATTTTCCCTTATTCCCTAGTCTTTCTTAAGTAGGGTATACATGATACGAATGATGCAGTGGGTGCCTCTGTCAGCACCCTTCTGCCTGGCACCCCTTGATCAGCTAATCGAGGAATCAGGTAGAAAAAAATCTTTGGCCAAACGGAACTAACAGCTTGCAGCAAACTGGTCACTGCGAAAACAGAATGCAACAGCATGTTCAGCGTACATGGAGGAATCTGTTCGATTTTTTTTCATTCAGTCTGCATGTTGAACAAAAAAAAAATATTTATAGAACCGTGAATGCCTTGCTTTATTCCTTGGTTTAACCTTTTCCTCTGGTCACTTAAACAGGTACAAAATATAAAATCCCCCCACAAGTACACAGCGAGCAGTAGAAGCCTAATGGCATGGTCATATCATCAGCGGTGACTTGCATATTTCAGGAACTGAGCAACACCAATCACTCCCAGGGCACATCAACAATCATTTTCTATGTGCCCCGTGTACACCACAACGCAGGCATGATGCAAGGTGTGGAAAAATGGATGGTACCACAGGTCACCTTGACCTTGAATGTAGTGTACACTCTTAATAAAGTTTTTAAAAAAAGTGAACCGTTTGATGCGCTGAAATGGTGCATCACACCGCCCCCATCGGACCTCACTAAGCACAATAGCCCCCATGCTAAAACTCAGATCCTAGAGAGAGGATCTTACTCCTTCCCATTCTGCTTAAATGTTTTATTGCCGTCAGCTTCTTTATTGGGGACACTATACCTCACTTCATTCCCCAGGGGACCCAGTCACTAGAACAGGAAGGCAGAGGAAGCCATTAGAACATGGAGACAGACAGCAGAAAAATCCTACAATAGTTCTAGGCCTTCTCCACTCTATTCAAACCTGTAAAAAAAGGACTAACTAGATTTTTCTTTAAGAGTTGAAGACATCATAAAACAGCTCCCATAAGTGTTAAATGAAAGAGCGTCTACTTTGTATTAGACGGCGTTACATCCTACGAGAAAGGTTGATGAGAAAACATCTGTAGGAAGTAAAAAGATTTCCTGAGAACAGAACCTGTTTATGATTCAGTTATTAATAAAACATTTGTAGTTGGACTAGGAGGTCTTCCTTTTCCATTACCGTCAATCGCACAAAGGAGTTGTAAAAACATGAACTGGCAAAACGCCAACATACATAATACTATTTACTGTACAAATAATACTATTTAATGTATAAACATTTTTTGTAGCTAAACGGTTATTTCAGTCTTATGCAAGAGACCGTTTTTCCTCCTAGGCCACATTTATACATAGCATGCCAAGAGACAGAAGGGGAGCCAAAAGCAAGGAATACACAGTCTGATAAACTGGCTTCCATTTGGGTCTGTGCGGCTGTCTACATAAACTTGTCAGCCAGTTTTCTCTAAGCTCCACGGTGCAGTCTGCATGAATTGGTTCAGTATGGAAACAGAGCATTCCAGATATTTTTTCCTTTTTATGACCATTAGGGCTTGGGCAGATGCAGTGTTTATGTCAGAGGTAGCCTATTCTTTTCAAACACAGTGTTTGACCTGTTTTGCCTGCAATCCAAACACACTTCAGTAGGACCTGCTGTGGCCAATACGAAACTGACAACAGCAATACATATCACACCAAGGGAGAATTCCCTGCTTCACACACATACTTATCAGTTTGACTTTGTAAGACATCCTCTTAAATGCAGCTGTCATTTTGTACCGTTTCAAACAAAGATTGTTATCATCGTTGGCGGAGGGGCCAAATGCAGTTTCACGAAGACACCTAGGGCGTCATATTATAGCTCACCATGCATGGTTACAATCCCATTCTAAGATCTACCAATAAGGGCCTGCCTGACTTGACACAAATTGATTCGATAGTTTAGTTAGGTCCTCATATTACATATTGTGTGTAAACCTAAAATGGGTCATAAACAGTGCAACCTAACTGAGCGATCTACCAACAACTAGGTAGTACAATGGCCTGCCTAATTGGATACAAATTGAATAGATTGTTATGATGGACTCTATATAGGTTTTGGTAGCTCTTAAGAAGATTGTACAATTAGATTGTAACACGTATGGCCATTTTAGAAGGAGACTGTACAGATTGTAGTATGTATGCTGAGCTCCTTTGATCAGATGCAATTTTTCACCCACTGCACATTGTCCAAGTGAACGTCGCCCCCTTACGACATCAAAAATGGAATCAAATAATCAGATGCAGGAGGGAGTGTGGTATACCTTTATCAAACACCTGATAGGCTCCTGTGAATCGAGAACATCATAGCATGTCTAGGCACTCTTTTGCATTTAAAGGTTGAGCTGTTCAATACACAAAACTGGCTGGGTTTCCCCTGTTTTGCCTGCAATGCAAACGCATCTCAGTAGGATCTACTGCATCCAAACAGGTGAAACTTAGCCTCAGATTGATCATCAATACTACACCATTGAAATTAATCTGGTGACCCAAATTTTAATGCGAGTGTCAAACACAGGCAAACTATGCCGTCTACAAAGGGCCAAAAGCAACTATGTGCTGTGAGTGTGAATTAAGTCCTATGCCCATTCACAGCAGTATAGCCCATGTAACATGCTTAAAATCCAGTGATTTTGCATGTGTTCACAAAACATGGGAAAAAACATGTGTCATGCTTGTGGTGCCTTTCATTGTTAATAGTACCCCCAAAATAAAAAGACACAAATTTTTCCCACGCATAAATGCATGACAGACATGCACAAAATGCATGGTTAATAAATGCATGAAGCTTAAAACTCAGAGGTCCGTGAGCTTCTTTGTCACATTTGTAATGCATAGGGCAGCCAACTGAAATTGGGCTGCTCTGTGCACACAAAAACGTGCATAAAACACAACACACTGTCACGCTTTACAAGCTGAGTGACCGACAGCAGGAAGAAGGGAAAAAAAATGAATGAGTAGTCTCCTTCAGCGTATAGGAGGGACCAACAAAAAGGTGGTGTGGGACCTCCTTTTTCATAAATTTCTTAAAGGAGAACTATGGGGTAAGTGTTACAGCTCGCGGTATACTGAGACCGCCGCAGCCGGGACGGATCCCGACATTACTGTCTGGATCCAGCCAGCTGTACCCGCCCCCTTCCCCGTCCGTTCCGCCAGTCAGCGCTGGAGGATTGGAGAGGAGAGGTGGAGAATCCCTGCAGAGAATCCCTGACAGTCGCCACTCTCTGCAGGGACAGGATCGAGAAGTGAGCGAGCGACCGTATGTGTTTGCTCACTTCCCGATCTGTTTCATTGTCACACGTCGGCTCGAAGTATGAGGTCGACTGAAAATCACTCACCTCATAGTTCTCCTTTATTTTCAGTTTACATGCCATTACATAACTATACATCTTCAGTTTACATCCGTTTGCATCACTGTATTTAATAGTCTTGCATATGTTACACCAGTTAGCATGCATTTCCTCAAAATAAGCTGGGCATCATTTAAACACATTTGATACTTTCCCCAGAGAACATAACATAAAAGGGATACAAGTACTCTCACAGACTGCAACACGAGCACACGCGCGCACACACACACCCAAAAGGTTGAACTTGATGGACCTGGGTCTTTATTGAACCTCAAATACTATGTAACTATGTACTTGCTTCCTTGCTTTACAAATGCTAGTAAATGCATTCCACACGGAAGCATGGAGGTGTTAACCACGTAAATGGCATCTATTGAAATGACACTTATTTTAGTACACTTCACAATAATGCAGCTACAGTGCCTTATCTGCAGAGGAGGTTCTACATTTGTCAGAAACCTTGTATGGAAATCTAGAATGTTGTCAATCAAGTGTAACATTTATCGTATAGGATCTGAGCAATGGAAATCATGCTTCAGTGTGCAGGTGTTCTACGGTTAAAAAAACCCCCACTAAACTAAAAAGGTGCCCATACACTGGGTGAATTCTGGCCGGTTTTTAATGTACTTGCCAAAATTCAGTGTGTGGAGCCGTCGGCTTTTCTATTGATCAGAGCAGACAGCCAATGAGCTGCCTGTTCTGATAGGGTATTCTGACAGGTGCCTACAATGTAAACAGCAGGATTCCTCGATCGACATGCCCACGGGTTGAACGAAAAAAAAATTGATAGGTATATAGCCAGCCTAAAGGTGCCCATACACTGCACAATTCTCGTACGATAATTGTGCAGTGAACGGAAAGGCGTGCGACCGTTTCCACTGTACGGTCGCATGTCTTCCGTCGAACCAGCATGCTAGAAAACCCGCCGAGAATCGTACGATTCTCGGCGAGTTAGTGGCCTGCATGTTCGACCACTGCCGAACGGGCCGGTGTGCGCATGTGCACACTGCCCGTTTGTTGCCTGTCCAAGATGGGCAGATTGTACGTTTTTTAAAGTGCTTTACAACCCTCGCAAGACTTTTGTTGTAGAGTGTATGGCCACCTTAAGTCGGGACAAACCTGCATCTACCACCGGGTACTGCAATCAATAAAAATCTGCAGATGTACTGCAAGCATTAGATGTGCCTTGCATAGAATCATATGTTTTGCTACCATATTTTATGCCAAGCTTTTTAAATACTGGGAATCTGAGGGTTAACCCCAGCAGTTCAGGAACAAGTGTGTTTTCCAAGAATAAACGAACAGTCTGTTCAGTGATCTGCCACGTACACTCATCAGTATTTCTGATATTGTTACAATGCTATCCACAAAACAAGACAGCAGGCAGAAGATCAATATAGAAGAGGTTGAGAAGAGGAAATAGCGCCTTCTTTTACACCACTGATGGGCAGTTCATGATGTTATATTCTAACTGGCTGCTTTACATTTTATAATGTACATCACTTAAAAAGACAAAATTAAATGAAATTACAGTTATGTTGCCCCTAATTAACCACTGATAAGCTTTTATCAAACTGTAATTGGAGAGAGGGGGGAGACGAGAGAGAGGACA
>NW_017306451.1:130887-139918 GCF_000935625.1 Nanorana parkeri | reverse complement strand
GGGGAGAGGGAGGGAGAAAGAGAGGAGGGGAGAAAGAGGAGAGAGAGAGGAGAGAGAGAGGTGAGAGAGAGCTGCCACCAGGTACATCAATCTCATCTCAAGATACAGTAGATCACCCAAACCGTCCTCTCCATTCCTCCCAAGACCTCCTGCTCTGTAGTCCCCTTGACACACTGCTCCCAGCTACACCAGCAACCTCATCTCAACATACAGTTGTACTCAAGTGTGCACACCCTCTGAGAATTGGTAATATATGAGCCATTTTTACAGAAAACATGAGTGAGCAGCCAAAACACGTTTCTTTTATTTCTTATGGGATTCATAATGCTGCATAACAGAATGGCACAATCATAAAACAAAACATGATAAATAAAATAATAAAATGACCCCTGTTCCAAAGTCTGCATACCCTTAGTTCTTTATACTGTGTATTGTCCCCTTTAGCATCAATGACAGCATGCAGTCTGTTGTAATAGTGGTCCATTGAGGCCCCCGAATTCTCACAGGTGGTATAGCTGCTCATTGGTCTTGGCAAAATGCCTCTAGGTCATGCAAAGTTTTTAGGTTTTTTTCATGAACCGCACGTTTGAGATCTCCCCAGAGTGGCCCGATGATATTAGGGTCAGGAGACCGATGGCCACTCCAGAACCTTCACCTTTTTCTGCTATAACCACTGGAGGGTCAACTTGGCCTTGTGCTTTGGGTCATTGTTATGCTGGAAAGTCCAAGAGTGTCCCATGCGCATCTTTCGTGCAGAAGAATGCAAATTGCCTGCCAGTATTTTCTGATAACATGCTGCATTCATCTTGCCATCAATTTTCACAAGATTCCCCGTGCCTTTAGAGCTCACCCCCCAAAAAAACCATCAGTGAGCCACCACCATGCTTCACAGTGGTGGTATTCTTGTCGCTATAGGCCTTGTTAACCCCTCTCCAAACATAGCACTTATGGTTGTGACCATAAAGCTCTATTTTTGTTTCGTCCCTCCAAATTACAGTGCGCCAGAACCTGTGAGGCATGTCAAGGTGCTGTCAGGCATATTGTAACCGGGCTTTTTTTTGTGGCATTGATGCAGTAAAGGCTTCTTTCTGGAAACTTTACCATGCAGCTCATTTTTGTTCAAGTATCGTCCTATTGTGCTCCTTGAAAACAACCACACCGTCTTTTTCCAGAGCAGCCTGTACTTCTCTTAAGGTTACCTGTGGGATTTTCTTTGTATCCCGAACAATTCTTCTGGCAGTTGTGCTGCAATCTTTCTTGGTCTACCTGACCTTGGCTTGGTATCAAAAGATCCCCAAATTTTACACTTATTATTTATTTATTACTGGTATTTATATAGCACCGACAATTTGCACAGCACTTTACATAGTTGCACATTCACATCAGTCCCTGCACTTACAATCTAAGGTCCCCATCTCACGTGCAGGGCCGATTTAGACAGGAGCCAATTAACCTACCAGCATGTGTTTGGAGTGTGGGAGGAAACTGGAGTACCCGGAGTAAACCCACGCAAGCACAGGGAGAACATGCAAACTCCTTGCAGATAGTGACCTGGCAAGGATTGGAACCAGGGACCCCTAGTTCTTAATAAGTGATTGAACAGTACTGACTGGCATTTTCAAGGCTTTGGATATCTTTGTATGTCCGTTTCCATCTTTATAAAATTCCATTACCATGTTACGCAGGTCTTTTTGACAGTTTTTTTTTCTGCTCCCCATGGCTCGGCATTGATCCTGCTCAGTGCATCCATGTGAGAGCTAGCAAACTCATTGACTATTTATATACACAGACACTAATTGCAATTTAAAAAGCCACAGATGTGGGAAATTAACCTTGAATTGCCATTTTAACCAGTGTGTGTGTCACCTTGTGCGTCTGTAACAAGGCCAAACTTTTGAGCACAATTGTATATCACCCAAATTGTCCTTTCCACTCCTAAGGGTGCCCATACACTGCACGATTCTCATACGAGAATCGCGGGAAATCCCGCGATCGTACGAGAATCGTGCAGTGTGAATGAAGACGTGCGACCGTTTCTACTGGAGCATGCTAGAAAACCCGCCGAAAATCTTACGATTTTCGGCTGGTTTGAACGGTGCTCGGGAGACAAATGCCAAACGGGCCGGTGTGCGCACGCGCACACTGCCCGTTCAGCATTGCAGTCATCGGAAGCCCGCCCCTCAGCGGGGCGGGCTTGCGATGATCGCAAGTACGATCTGCCTGTCCAAGATGGGCAGATCGTATGTTTTTTTAATTACTTTACAACCATGACTAAAGGTCTTGCGATGGTTGTAAAGTGTATGGCCACCTTAAGACCTGTTGCTCCGTAGCCCCTTTGACAAACATCCCACAGCTACACCACCAACTTTACCTCAACATACTGTGCATCACCCAAACCATCCTCTCCGCTACTCCCAAGACCTTTTGCACTGTAGCCCCCTCGACAAAAGCTGCCCCCAGCTACACTACCAAACTCATGTGAAAATATATCACCCCAAACCTTCCTCTCCACTTAAGACATCTTGCTCTGTAGCCCCTTGACAAACTGCACCCACAACATATAAAACCCAAACTGTCCTCTCCCGACCTCTTGCCCCCTCCTCAACTCCCCTCACACTTGCCTCCAGGACTTCTCCAGGGCCTCTCTCTTCCTCCTGAACCCTGTTCCCCAATGTGTCTTATCTCCTACTCTGTCATCCTTTAGGTGATCCTTAAAAAAAACTCATCTCTTCAGGGAAGCCTCTCCCTCCTCCACCACCTAAAAACAGCTTTTACTTTCTCCATCAGCTCATCCCTCACAGTTAATGCTTGTTGTATCGCTTGTCCCTCCTACTAAATTGTAAGCTGTCACAAGTAGGGCCCTACTAATCCATTGTTGTATCGCTTGTCCCTCCTACTAAATTGTAAGCTGTCAAAAGTAGGGCCCTACTAATCCTTTTGCATTAAAAATTGTATTGCAACTGTAGTGTCTCCCTTTATTTTGTAAAGTGTTGCGCCAAACTATTGGCGCTATATAAATCCTGTATAATAATATTATTTCCTCCTACAATGCCAGTCTCTGGCAGTATCATTTGTTACCCAATTATTGACTGCTCTGGAATACACTGTTACTGATTGAAAAACAGCTCCCTATTTTGCTGTTTGTACATGACTATTTTTGGAACAAACTAAATCCCCTTTATCTGCAAACTGACATATCATGTTCCTTTTAACTCTGTTTTCTAACATATAATGGACTTCTGCTCTACCTACACATCAAAACATGTAGCGAGAACCAGGATTTGGTTAGCCCGTTCTGCTTGGAACATCTGACAGCTGAAGTAAAAACATCCTGCTGTCCTGCATATTAAATGGAGACTAAAAGAAAATGGAAAGTTATTGGAAAACACTGGAATTAGTATGGACACGTATTGTGCAAGCTGAAAGCAGTCAAGAAAAACAATACAGCAAAGTGAGAAACAGACTTCACACGGTTTCAAGAAGCAATATCTTTCCTAATGATTTCCAGTTTAACTGCTCAGTAAAGTTGTGCTTTGCTCATGAACATAAACTTGTGCTCTCTCTGCCCCTTCCCCCCTTAAGCAAAGTGAAAAACTCAGTATTTCCAGATATGGGGAACATGTGACCCACTTGTGTTCTTCTCACAATGCAGTGCTGGGTGCCTGAGCAGCCAATTTCTGAGTCCCAGCGCTGTCATATGTGGGCAGTAGAGAGTCCTGTGTAAGCTCCAGCCATAGCAACTTGGAGATTACACAGGTCTTCATCTCTGCTGATGAATGAGGCAACCGGGGAGAGCAAAGGGAAGGTGGGAAGAAGCTGGGGATGCCAGTATTTAAATAAACCTGTTATGTTATCCTACATGGGCACATTTTTTCCCCAATTCACTAAAGGCTTTATCAGAAAGTATTTTTTGTATGGAAAAGTAGATTCACAAAATGCATCACATGGGTTTTTGAAGTTAAAATACCACAGACCTCAGGCTGTGAGGTTCTATGAGATGACTACTAAAAGCAGAAAAAATTGGAGTCATCTGAGGTGGTGATAAAAATAACAAATCATGAGAAATAAAATGTTAACAAATAAATGCCCATTTCATATGCAAAAAAGTCCACACACTTACAGTATTTAATTTTTGTCAACCTCTAAAAGGTAAATCAGGAGATAAAATAACAAATGCATGTAAATGCAGTCTTGTCAATTTCCACATATGTATCCATCTATTTACAGCAAAGAAAGCCTTTTGCTTACAGATGTCATAGTTTAGCTTCAATACACACACTGAAGGAGATGACTGATCAACAGTGATTTGTCCCTTATGGTCAGGCTCAGTCCAAGGTTTGTTAGAAGAGTTACAAGGCAAACACTGCTGTGGTCTGCTAACCCACCACACTCTGGGTATCCTTCACCTTGCCTTACATTTTTAATTGGTAAACAGAAATTGTGTACAAAAATTATACTGTGTATATTTTAGATGATTTTGTGCTTACAACATTGTGGCAATAGTTAGGGGAAGGCACTTCACGGTTCCAGGATGACTTTACCCCTGCACACAAAGCCAGGTTCAAAAAGACATGGTTTAATATGGTGAGGATACCTCAAGTGGCCTGCACATAGCCCTGACCTCAACCTTACTGATCACCTTTAGAATGAATTGTAACACCAATTGCGAGCCTAGTCCTCTTGTCCAATACCAGTACTTTTTCCTCACAAAGGCACTTTTGGCTGCACTGGCACAAATTTGCACAGACACAATCCAAAATCTTGTGCCAAGTCTTTCCAGAGAACTGGAGGCAGTAATTGTCACAAAGCAGCAGCAAAGATTTATGTCTATGGTTTTTGGGATGGGATATCCAAAAGCTCATATAGGTGCGATTGTCAGGTGTCCACAATTTGTGAGCTTAGCGAAGAACAATATTGCACTCCATAGCCCTATGAACAAATTTGTCAAGGGCCTCTCTATATGTCAGTATGTTAATCTGGTCATTGGCACTGCAGTCCCAAATCATGTGTATATAAGAACATAGGGTGAATCATGTTGACTTGTTAATGAAGAGGTACTGTGTTATGTGGAAAGAGCTGTGTAGGGACTATCTATTTAGTTAAATAACTTTTATTGCTGGCTTTAAGCCTTTCTTTTTAAGATTTATATAAAATAAAAATATATTTTTTATATATTTTTCTTGTTTGGAGTTGTCATTCATCCGGTGCCTTTAAAACCCCACTTTCTCTTTAAAGAACTCTCTTTGTGTATACCATTATTAGGGGTGTGGCACCCAATATCCAGATCAAAAAACTTCTCTATTCAATTTGTGAGCCATATAAATGTATATAGGACAGAGCTTAGAAATAACAGGGAGAGGGATCATAGAAACAGCGATAGAGTTTATAAATTTATCAAAAACCAATAAAAAATGTCAGTGGGTACATGCCCATTGCACTCTCATCACGTAAGCCTGGGTTCAATCATCTGTAGAAAGGGATAAATAAGGATACAGAGTTGATAGACCCAAATTATGTTGTTTATAGTATTAGCCCAGTTGTAATGTGACATACATTAAGTACTACAAAGAAAAGCCATAAACCATTTTAAAACCGAGAGCAGATGCTTGTTGGCAAGAGAATGGGGGCTCTAGGAGGCAGGATGAAAGGGTAGCAGAATCTCCTCCCAACTGCATTACCTTTGGCAGCTGTATTGCCATCTGCAATATGCAAACACATATCTGGAGCAAACCACTACATCAGTTCTGCTGTTTACCCTCTCTGAGCCCGCAAACAGTCCTTCAGTTCTCACCCACAAAAATGTAGACCATCCTCCCAAATAATGTTATGCCAAACAGATCATTTGGGAATCTTTCAACATGCTGGCAAATAGAACTCTTACAGTGACTTGTAAAATATCTGTCTGGAAAACTACAAATGTGTGTCACCAGAACACAAGAAAAATGATCTTGGATGAGATTTCTGTACAACGAAATGCTTTATCCTAGCTGCTGTGTATTTAATTTGCTTTGGTAGTGGGAGTCAGTTCCCTCCATTCAGTTTTAACTGGACTAATATATTTACGTGTGTTTAAAAGAGAACTAAGGGGAGAGTGAAATGCACTCCTTGCCACAGTTAGCCCTCGTTCACACCTGAACGTTTTGTAGCGCGTTCTACGCTCGACGAACGCTCTACAAAACGCTCAAAAATATAAATCCCATTGTATTCAATGGTCTCGTTCCCACCTTGGCGTATTTCCGCCCGTCCCTAACGCGCTACAAAACGGCCCACGCCTGAAAAGGTACAGGTACTACTTTGGGCCGTTTTATTGTGCGTTTCCATTGGGATACAGCCAAGTAGCCTTCGGGGTCGCGTGACTTTTTTTACCGCGGAAAGCCTCGACAGTTGCGCATAAGCAATACGCCTAGGTGTGAACGAGACCCTAAAGCCGATGTGTGACACTGCAGCTGTCGTATGTCAGCTCTATAGATCGGGATCTGAGCGATCACAAACCGCTGACTGCTCATCTCACAGTCTTTTCCCTGCAGGGATTCCCCTCTCCGTTCCTCCAGCACTGACTGGGGGAACAGACAGGGGAGGGGGCGGACACGCTTGGTTCTGCCTCTAGAGAGGAGGCAGAGCTAGCTGTCACTTAGGTAAGCGAGGTGGATCCTGGCGATAGCTGCTATATGCCGAGTAAATGTAATCCTGTGACCCAAAAGAAAACGAACACCAAAAAAGGTTTAGCCATAGCTCTCTTTTAAGAGTTACCGATAGGTGATCAACCAGTTTGGCGTATATTTTTCTTGTAACAGTCATTAAAAAGATACACATATACCCGAAGACTGTAATTTTTTATTTCTCGCATGCTCCCAACAATCTGAGTAGGTGTTGATTCCTAAGCATCAGAAAAAAAATCCTTCCAATGCAAACACAAACATATTAAGACGCGTGTTCAGCAAGTCTCATTTCTTGCTTGTGACAAGAGATATGTCCATCAATCTGTCATACTATGGTCATCCTTTAAGGCTTTGTGTAGATAAATTCATTTTATGCATTTGAAGCATGATTTACAAGTCTGCAGATTTGTATTTAAAAAAGGAGAACTATGAGGCGAGTGCTTTTCACTCATCCTCATAGTTCTAGCCGACCTGTGACAATGAGACTGTCACAGGTCGGCTCAGTAGATCGGGAAGTGAGCGAACACATACCGGGGTTCGCTCACTTCTCAATCCTGCCACGGCTCTCTGCCGTGACAGGGGAGGGACTGGATTCCACCCTCCCCACTCCGATCCTCCAGCACTGACTGGCGGAACGGACGGGGGAGGGGGCGGGTACAGCTGGCTCTGCCTCTAGATAGGCAGAGCCAGCTGTCACTCACGCAGCTGGGCGGATCCAGACAATCGTCGGGATCCGTTTCAGCTGCGGTGTATCAGTATAACGCGAGTTGCAGCTCGCGGTATACTGAGCTTTGGGTAACGGGAGGATGCCTTCGGAGAACTATGGGGAAAAGCCCTAACCCCATAGTTCTCCTTTAACTTAATTGTAGGTGACCGTTTCAACCTGCTTTATTTATTTATTACAGGTATTTATATAGCGCTGACAATGTATGCAGTGTGTTGCACAGTACACACGAGTCAAGGAGCTTATAATTTAAGGTCCCCATCACAAATGCATACATACAAGGGCCAATTTTAGACAGATGCCAATAAACCTACGAGTATGTCTTTTACAGTGTGGGAGGAAAGCACAGGGAGCACATGCAAACTCCTTGCAGATAGTGACCTGGCCAGGATTCGAACTAGGAACCTCCAGTACTGCAAAGCAGAAGTGCTTACCACTACGCCATTGCTATGCCCCGATTTGCATTTCTTTGGTCACAAATTCTACTAGTGAAATTAATTTGTGCTGCAGGCAAAAGCAGGTCAAAAAAAACGAGAACATGAACTGGCCACAGAAACCACAGGCTACATGGACATGCAGGCACAATTAGGTCTGTAGATGTTGCATAAAGCGATAGAAAACTGCTGTGTGCTGGGTGTGTACAGCATACTTGCACTTATGGCATACCTACCTTTCGAGTGTGCCCATCTCCAGTACTGTGCAAAGAAACCTGTCCCCACCACATATGGATTCCCAGGCATCTTTTTCAGCCATTGTGTCAGGAAGCCGGAGCCAGAGTTCTTACACCGCGGTTTGCACATGCGCCTGGTGCAGCCCATAGAGCTGTATCAGGTGCAGCGTCTCTGCGTGAACGTGCGCCGACGTATTGTTTGAATGTTTGGCGCACTCTGGGCTATTTAAGGCTGTGACTAGCAGACCTCCTTTGCTGTCAGATTTGTCATCTTCCCTGTATCCTGTTCCTGAAGTGTTTATCTGTTATTGACCCGGCTTGGCTTGACCCTTCTGCTTCTCTCCAGTGATTTAGACCCTCGGCTTGTTCTTGACATGGTTCCTGCTACATCCTCTGTACTGCGTTACATGCACGTTGATGACCTCAGCCTGTCCTGACTATTCTGCTTATCCTTTGTCTGCCTGGACCTGCACCCATCTCGGCATCTCCTGCTCATCGGATTCATCTACTGCTGGCACTCCTGCGCCCCGGTGCCCTTCCTGGTGCCCCAGGACCAGAGAAGTGAGAGAGGCCGCCCTTGACATCTCAGACTCCTCTAAGGTACGTGACACATTGGGTTGCCACTGATGATGCATCTCCTGCACATACGCACAGAAGTTAGATCCTCCCCAGCATCAGGCCTAATTACAGCATGTCGTGAATGAGTTGAGAGTGCTCAGGGGAAGAGGAATACGTTTTTCCAAATATTCCTACCTCCATTTTTTTTTTTTACTTTATTAGAATTAACCAACAAGTGTTGATGTTTATCGCTACGTTGAAGGGAGGAGATGCCAACACCACCAAGAACACAAAAGCAGTTGGCAAGGTTTTCACACTGTCAGAAAAAGAAATTAACGGATGATTAAGAAAAACATTTTAGTATCTACAGCCAGTTTTAAGTCGGGTAGACACGGTAAGAATTTCAGTCCGGTACTTGAT
>NW_017306451.1:97959-130859 GCF_000935625.1 Nanorana parkeri | reverse complement strand
CTTTTATTTTTTACACCACTTTTACAATGCAATAGAAGAAAGTTTTTAAAAAATAAATGTTTTTTTGCAGGTTATTTTATGTTCCTCACTGAAACAACAAGCAACAGGAAACATGCCACAATGACATGAATACATAAGGACATGGATAAGCAAATAAAAAAAGGGAGAGAGAGAGAGGAGACGTGCACTAGATAAAGGGAGAGAGAATTGACTAGGCAGAAGTAGGGAGGGAGGGAGTGAATGTGTGGGCGGAAGGCAGGAGTGTTTGCTGGGGGAGGGGAAAAAGTACAACAACAACATGTTTGCTACACAGAAATGATAAAGCAAAATTTAACCCCATTTCCCCCTTGACGAGGGGGGGTGAAGTTCTTTCCTGTAAGGCTAACCTTTGACACTGCTAAATGGAGCCCTCGGTTTTTAAATATGTCTTCTGAAGAATAGCTAGTGTGCCTTAAAATAGAGATCAGCACTTCTAGTGCAGCTTGGGTGCTGCATGCTTGCCATACATGGAATCATAAAGATTTAAGTATATATTTCATGATGACGTAGGTTATAGATGATGGAAATGACTGAATTAAGAAAATTAGGGTAAAATTTCCCTTATCCAAGCACCAAAGTTCTTTTCATTTCAGGTAATCAGCCAAGTCACTAAAATGTCTTCATTCTATTTATACAGGGCTGACACATCAAAAGTATACAAGTGCCTGTTCACCTACTAGACGCTGGTATAGTCAGACAAACACAGGTCAATTTCGACAAAAGCCATTTAGCCCATCAGCATGATTTTAGATTGTGTGAGGAAACTGATGCAATCGGGTAGAATCCATGCAAGTGAAAAATACAGAAACCTGCTGGAGATTCAAAAGAAAAGGCTTTATTTTACAGCTTATGCAAAAAGAAGGTCCCCTTCCCAGCCAGCACGCAAACAAATATGTTGTAAATACAACCTTATAAATAAAGATTTCACAAAAAAGAAGAAGATGGACCAAAAAAATGGTCCTCCATTGCAGTCAGTGGTTCCACCTGCCATCCTCTCCTTTACTACTGTGTACTGTAATGGACATGTAGGATGTGCATGAAACTGGGGTGTAGATCATGACTGCAGCCTCAAAAATGCTCTGTGTGACTGATCCCTAATATTATTAAAGTGAAGCTGTGCTTTACTTAAGCCGGGGAAAGCAACTAGTACACTGCCCACACTTAACTTCTCTTGCTGTGACTCCCTCCCTTTTTTTCTGGGTGAGAGCACGGGCCATTCAGGCACCCAGTCACATGGGGGCAAGGAAAGGGTCCTCAGTACTGTGTAAAGTGTGTAAGATTTCCTCCCTGCTACTGGTGGTGCAACAGGGGACAAAAGGAAGTAGAGTATTATGCAGGTGGGGAGGGCAGCAGTTCAGTAAAGCTGTTTCTATGCTCTGCATGGGCAAAGCACAGGCTCACTGTAAGGCTGGCTGGTTTCTCAAAATATTTGGCATTATTAGTTCTCGATATGAAGGACATCTTCCCTTAGAAGTACCCATCATAAAAGATGAATGTTGGCTGCTATTATGAGCTGCCATTGTGTTTTCCTAAACATTAACAGTCATCTCATTCAATTGCTCTTGTTTATCCAATGGAGAGGGGAAGGAGAGCCACAATGCAGACATCTCATGCACCTACTGTGAAAAAAACAAAAAACAAAAAAGCATAAGAACTTTCCAAAGCTGGCCAATCACTGGGCATTTTTTCCTTTCATGCACTCAACAGCATAAATCCTCCTCGTCGGGTTATTGTATTCAGACAGTGGCAGGTGTGTCACCGTCAGAATAGCTAAATAGTGACACTAGCCGACTGGCTGCATTTACTATTTGGCCAACAATTTTTACATAAATCTCTCTCTCTCTCTAGAAGGGAATGTACCTTCATGTATTAAAGCATTTGTGAAATGCAACGGTACTAAGTGCAACAAGGTTTATTCATCGAGTACTAGTCATCCCTATGGTAGATGTACTAACTGGAAAATGCAACAAAGTGCAGTAAGCAGGGGTTTCTAAAAATGCATCGCACAATGTTGACATGCAAAGTGAGGAAAGTGTTTGAAGGCTCCATATGGCTATTAAATACAATGGTTACATTAATCATTTGGACCCTGTTGGATTTGAAGGCTACCACTTTTGCTGACCCCATAGTCCTAAAATTCATGTTAAAGAACAAATATATGGATTTAGTTTTTGAAAAATAAAGAACAATTTGTTTTAAGTCCCAACATGGAGGAACAGACACATTTAATGTGATTATAAATTACATTAACAATTGTTTATGCTGCGCATTCACTTAGTAGTTAGTCACTAGTGGTTTAATTGCCATTAAATTAGATCTATGGCCCATGCTATTGTTTTTTTAACATTATGTGAACCACTGAGGGCATGCAACTTGTACATTTTTCAGGCCTCATCCGATACGCCACTTAACTAGGGGTGCACAGATATCGTTTTTCAGCATAAGGTACCAATATTTATCTTTCGGTATGTGTCAATACAGAGTACCGATACCGGTGCTTCCTAGGGCTGCAGCTTACGACTCTTTTCATAAATCGATTAGTTGGCCAATTTTTTTTTTTTTTTAAATTAATCGGATAAAATAAAATGAATACCGTCATTTATAGAAAATAAAATACACAAATGCAGCATTACAGACAAACTTTACTTCAAAATAAAAAAGTATGCAAATTTTTTGAAATCGCACTGCACTGGAACACAGGGCATCGCAGTACTGCGTGTTCCAGTGCAGGCGATCACACTGCGGACAGGAGGTGCATTTGGGATCCATTGAAATGAATGGTACCACAACGCACCTCCTGCAGCAAAATTTGTCAGGTCGAAACTGAAAATGACTTTTCCCACATTATGTGTATGTATGTATGTATGTATGTATGTATGCATGCATGTATGTATATATATAAACACACTATATTGCAAAATTGGATTCAGGTGTTCCATGAAATTTCTTTGCTACTAAGTATTCCACGGTCAACTGTTAGTGGTATTATAACAAAGTGGAAGCAACTGGGAACAGCAGCAATTCAGCCACGAAGTGGTAGGCCACGCATGCTGAAGCGCACAGTGTGCAGAGTCAATGCCTACAGACCTCCAAACTTCATGTGGCCTTCAGATTGGCAAACAACGGTGCATAGAGAGCTTCATGGAATTGGTCTCCATGGCCGAGCAGCTGCATCCAAGCCTTACATCACCAAGTGCAATGCAAAGCATCAGATGCAGCGGTGTAAAGCACGACGCCACTGGACTATAGAGAAATGGAGACGTGTTCTCTGGACTGACGGATCACGCTTCTCTACCTGGCAATCTGATGGACGTGTCTGGGTTTGGTGTGGGGTTGTTTTTCAGGGGTTGGGCTTGGCCCCTTAGTTCCAGTAAAGTGAACTCTTAAGGCCTCAGCATACCAAGACATTTTGGACAATTTCATGCTCCCAACTTTGTGGGAACAGTTTGGGGATGGCCCCTTCCTGTTCCAACATGACTGCGCACCAGTGCCCAAAACAAGGTCCCTAAAGACATCGATGCGCGAGTTTGGGGTAGAGGAACTTGACTGGCCGGCAGAGAGTCCCGACCTCAACCCAATAGAACACCTTTGGGATGAATTAGGGCGGAGACTGCGAGCCAGGCCTTCTCGTCCAACATCAGTACCTGACCTCACAAATGCTCTTCTGGAAGAAGAGTCAAACATTCCCATAGACACACTCCTAAACCTTGTGGACGCCTTCCCAGAAGAGTTGAAGCTGTTATAGCGGCAAAGGGTGGGCCAACTCAATATTGAACCCTACTAAGACTGGAATGCCATTAAAGTAAATGTGCGTGTAAAGGCAGGTGTCCCATGGGGAAAGCAGTCACAGCGGTCTCTCCTCCCCACTGGTGCTGGTTGCAGTGGTCTGTGTCCCCACTGCCTCTGCGGATATAGGTGGGGAGAGCAGCGGGGATTGAAAGGGACACAGACTGCTGGAAGAGAACAGGGGAGCAGAGTGGCTCCATATTCCCTCACGGCACTGCCGGTCAGAGGAAATGTCCGTCTGACCAGAATTTCTGGTTTCGGGGGCAAGTATCGGAGCATTTGGACAAGTTCATGTACTCCCCCCAAATACTCGGTAGTGATGCATCCGTATCGGTGCATCCCTACACTTAACCAAAGCAAACCTGCGCTTTTGTAGAATCCTATTAATTTATTGCCATTAGTAAAAAAGCAGCAGCATGAATACTGGTACAGACTATTATCTATTATTACAAGACATTAAATGTAAACAACAAAATTACAAATTAAATAAAGGAGTTAAAAGAGGTTATTGGATGGGAAATTTTTCTTTGTTCTCTACAAATAATCTATCTTGCAATTCACACTCACGTCTGCTTGGTGTTTGCAGACTGCCCATGAGTTGAATGAATACGCTTCATTTCTTCCTCAAATAACAGACACAAAATTCTGCCATTCTTGTGGAAGATCAGCAATGCCCATCGTTATGCTGATACTAGAGGTAAGGGCAAAGCCTGCATTCAAAACCCGTTTTTATTTTTTCATCCAATTCACACTATGGGGTTAATTTATAAAATTTCTAAAAGGGCAGAGTCTGTTCACTCGGCACTAGAGACCCTAGAATTATTTTTTTTATAAATGAACCCAAGTGAAACTAAAGTCTGCAAATGCATCAACTCCATCCATGCAACGTTCACAAGCTCCATCGCTGGCGCCAACATCTTCTCCCAAGCTTCTTCAGGGTGCTGGGTCTTTGGACGTCTTGCATATGCACAGGAGTGCATTCATCCAGGCAGACATGTGCTGAGAATATTACAATGAGCTGCACAAACATAGTACAGCCGACATTATAAGAAGGATTTAAAGAGTCCGGAAAGCTCGTTTTATTGCAGAAAAGACATAGCATGGAGGGAGAAGCAGTACAAGTCAATCAGTTATGCTGCAGTGCAAGCAGGATGTTGATGAGAGCTTAGTGACTGAGTGGACGGTTGTAAATTACACTGTACAACAGTCCAATGTTACAAATTCAGTGTTGCAGTGAAACGTACAACAGACCAAATGTTAGAGAGTAAGAAGGAATTCTATCTGGCCGTGGTGATGGAATTGTGTAAATGTATTTATACATCACTACAGCAAATACACATAGTGAGTGGCTCTTCTATTTTTGCAGTGCTATGGTATATAACCTGTGTTAATGATAAAAAGTGTGGGTGGCGATTATAGAATGCATTAGTGAACTGTTTACATCAGCTAAGTATATAATATTTTAAAAATAAACAATAATAATGACATCATACGTGTTCTAGTACGCATTTCTTTTCTGTGACAAAGCAATTATTTTTTTTCACAACCCCACGACAGGGCAGCAATGACAGTTTGTACTAAAGATTCCTTTGAGGTGGATTGGAAGAAGCCTTAGCACAAGTGCAATATATGTAGTCATTCAGAAACAGATTGTCATCAAATATATCAGGTTTTTGAACAAACTACGGTAGGGCTGCAACAACTAAATCGATTATAATCAATAATGAGAATCGTTGTCAACGATTCTCATTATCGATTAGGTGTTTCGATTAGTTGAATCCGCAGCCACCACTCCTCCATTCTCCTTCTCACTGGTCCCAGCTGCAGCGCTCTGTGTCTCTTTCAATCCCTGCTGCTCTGCCCACCTGCATCAGTAGAGGCAACGGGGGACACAGACCGCTGCAGTTGGCACCATTCCTCTGCTTGTGCCCCTGCTGCTCCCCCATGCCTCCTCTTCTGCTGGTGGTAGAAAGCCAGCTTCAAGTTTTCATCAGCGGCTGGAAACAATAGCCAGCTTACTATTAGCTATTTTAAATTGCAATAGCCAATAGCAGGCTGGCTATTGCACCCGCCGGCAGCCTGCTGTCAATCAGCAGAGGACGAACTGAAGGAGAAATGTCTCCTTCAGTTGCCTCCTCTGCTGACTGATAGCAGGCATGGGTGGGTGCAATAGCCAGCCTGCTATTGCGAATTTAAAATAGCCAATAGCAGGCTGGCTATTGCTCCCGGACCACTACCTGCTGTGTTGACATTCAGCTGCCTCAAGCGTCATTTTTAGTTTCAGCCTAAAAAAGTTATGCTCCGAGATGTGCGTTGTGGTGCCATTAATTTCAATAGCATCCCAAATGTCCTTCCCGCCCGCAGTGTGATCACCTGCACTGGAACGCGTGGTACTGCAGGGAAAAAATGTGCATACCGTTTTATTCTGACGTAAACTTTGTGTTTGTAACCCTCCATTTGTGAATTTTATTTTAAAGATGGTATTTTTATTTTTTTTATCTGATTAATCGAAAAATAATGAAAATAAATCGTTAGTTGAAAGCCCTAAACTAGTGTGCTGCATTACATGACAGTGTCTTAGGCCTAGTTCACACAGGCTTCAGCAAGCTTTATTTGAATCTTGTGAGCAGTAACTGTCCTCAAGCTGGTTGGGGTGCGGCTGGGGACATGGGAGCAGTTTTTAGGAGGTCTTATTTGGGCTGTTGGGCACCCAAAGACCCCTTCTTGGAGTCATTAAGATTATATATGTGTATATTCAGCTAATTACTTTGGTTACTGTTAACGTTGGTTTGATTAACAAAAGGGCTGCTGTGGCCATTTAAATTCATGTTGTGCAGTCTGTGTGTTTATTGGGGTTTTAACAGAGGGACGTAAATCGACGAATCCATAAGTCAAGGGAGCAGACATGCGAGATCAGGACATCCTGTCTGCTTACAGGGTTAGCAGCGTGAAATAAATGGAGAGGGTATTCCAAAAATACAACTCCTGCAAGAACCATACATTCTGAATACAGAGGAGCACTGTACCTCCAAATACAACCTACGTTACGTAAATTGATATAAATTGGTATATTGATTATATGCAGTGTGTGGAACTTTCCACTAGACAGAGATGAGCACAAGCTCAAGAAGCTTTGCTACAGAGAAGAATTCGGAGACTGAGCTGTTTCTAATATGTTGCTATAAAAGTGATTTAATTTACAGCTGCATAATGTGCATAGTAATGTTCAGCTTATATTTCAGTAAATTTTTAACAAGGTTTTAATCATATTAGTAGAGTTATGGCTAAATATACAAACCATCATACATAAACGTGAATTCTCAAGACCTCATTCATAGCAGTGCCCTGAAAAGTACAGGTCAAATCTGACTTGTGGTTTTCAGTGCTTTTCCATTAAACTGATATTTATTACATTTATTTATATAGATGTACCAATGTCTGTACTACAGACAAACACTGTACAACCAAGTTAGGCAAGAGCCATTTCAATAATTTTTTTCTGCTCCATTCCTTCCAGCTTCCATGCAACAGATTCTATAACATTTTCATGCTCTGTGGCTGATCATTGAACTTCTCATCTGCATGCCTGTGTCAAACAAGTGACATTGAAAGTACTGAAGTCCACGGATCAGTTGGGCAGCCAACTAGTATTTTCAGAAGATCAGCAATGGCAGCCTTGTATCTCTTATGGCAGGTTTCCCTTAGGCCCCATTAACATTGAGCGATTTGCAAATCACACAATTTGGATTTTGCGCGATATCGCGCAAATGCTTGCATTGAGCAACCTAGAATCGCGGCAAAATCCGCTCCAAAAAGGGTCCTGCTGTAGCGACGCACGACCCGCGACAGCGATGGACAGAGCCCCATTGAGATGCATTGGAGAGCGAAAGCGAGCGGTAAATAGCCGCGATATCGCAGGAATTACCGCACGGTAAATCGCTCAGTGTGAACGGGGCCTTAGGGCCTGTTCACACGACGTCCGTTTTGTGTGCTGACCGGCTCCGTACGCTGCTGCACTCAAAATGCATCCCAATGTATCCCTATGTGTTTTATGGGCTACAGTTCTCACGTGCGCGTTGAGTTTCCGTTGCGTTTCGTGCACGTTCGTGCGTTTCCGGACCTGACAAAATGTGACATGCAGTATTTTTTCTGTCGTAAGCTGAACGGACTGCGCACGTGAGAACTGGAGCCCATAACACTGCAGCTGGCTCACTTTTTTTGTGTGGCAGGAGGGGGCGTGGCATGCCATTGAAGTGAATGGCACCGTAGCAATGCGATCGGCCGCACGGGATCGCAAGGCACAATAGTGCTGCAAGCACTATTTTGATTGCACCGCAGCAGACCAGAC
Organism: Nanorana parkeri; assembly: GCF_000935625.1. Classification (NCBI taxonomy): domain Eukaryota; kingdom Metazoa; phylum Chordata; class Amphibia; order Anura; family Dicroglossidae; genus Nanorana; species Nanorana parkeri. The sequence goes on along the minus strand of NW_017306451.1, from coordinate 122,686 downwards.
TGCAGGCACGAAGTGCCTTGCAATCACGTGCGGTCGATCGCATGGCTACGGTGCCAGTAACTTCAATGGCCCGCCGCGCCCCCTCCTGCAGCACAAAAAAGTGAGCCGGCCGCAATGCGATGCTGTGCGTTCTGGCCAGAATCGGGCCGGAATGCACTGCATCTGGTGTGAACCTAGCCTTAAAAAGGAGAACTATGGGGTTAAGGCTTTTCCCCATAGTTCTCCTTAGGCTCAGGCTCCCCATAGTTTTCCTTAGGCTAGCGTCCTCCCGTCACCCTAAGCTCAGTATACCGCAAGCTGTATACTGAGACGCCACAGTATACCGCGAGCTACTGCTTGCGGTATACTGAGACGACGCAGCTGAAACGGATCCCGACAATTATGTCTGGATCCGCCCAGCTGCGTGAGTGACAGCTGGCTCTGCCTATCTAGAGGCAAAGCCAGCTGTACCTGCCCCTCCCGTCACGGCAGAGAGCGACAGGATCGAGAGGTGAGCGAACGCCGGTATGTGTTCGCTCACCTCCCGATCTACTGAGGCGACCTGTGACAGTCTCATTGTCACAGGTCGGCTAGAACTATGAGGTGAGTGAAAAGCACTCCCCTCATAGTTCTCCTTTAAAGATGAACTCCATGAAAAGTAAATATTGTCTAAATACAAGAGGCATGCATATTTCGACAGGCATCTTGGTGTGCTTTGTGTATTTCTCCCAGATCTGTTCAGTAATCCAGTGTGAGACTTTACCTCTGTGCATTATCTTCCTGTAATAATGACCAGTCAACTGCATGCACTCTCTCCTTGTGCAGGTTAACTGTTCAGTTAACATGCACATTGCACAAGGGAACATTCAATCCCAAACTAAAAACATTCAATCAATAGAGAAAATACTCCAAAAACACCAAGAAAAAGAAAAACACCCCAAGAACATTCGACCAAAAGAGAAAATACCTCAAGAACATTCAGGGCCCATTTACACCGGATGGTTGGGGCTGTGTTGCGCTTTTTTTCCAGGACAGCTGCAACACAAGACAAGGCAATTTGTCTTGTTACAAATGGTCTCAGTTCAGCAGCATACAGCACTTTTCTTCAGAGCAACACATTGCAACGCAGTACAACTGCATCACACAGTGCTGTGCCCATATAACTTAATGATATGTCACTTGGGACATTTAAAAAGAGTTCTAAACAAAAAACAATGCAATGTATCAGCACTGTGCTGGGCACACACACACATTGATTACTATACCTATTACTGCTGGTGTGAATTTGCCCTCAATCAGAAGAGAAAACACCACAAAAACATTTGACTTGAGACTTAACATCAGATTTTGACACATTCATGCAACAGCTCTATACAGTGTGCAAAAAAATCCTTAAAAACTAACGATCGAATGCTTATTCATAAAGAACTTATAAGCAAGCAGTTCTGCTAAATGAATAGCCATGTGATTTATTTATTTTTTTAAACAGACCTCTTAGTGTTAATGGGGTTTCCAGTGGCTGTAACAGTCAAACAGGTGGAAGGGGAAAAAAAAAAAAAACACCCTGGGTCTCATGCCACATACATAGTATGCCTTCCACTGACTGTCATATTTAAAGTAGGGTGCTAGTTGTCTGGTTAAGATCAGAAAGTGATTACATTTATACAGTAGAGTATTAGAAAACAGAACATTTCTGACTAGGTCAGTGTCCACCTATAATGTGTTTATAAACAGAAATAAATCACAGACAGCGGATTTATAAATAATTACTGTATTGGTATATTACATTTAAAATCAATTTTCTGAAATGAATTTATAAAGCAACACATGTGTAGAAGAATTATGGTCACATAGCAATTTCTATCCCTTTACATATACACACAGTAACCTAAAAAGGCTCTGAGGAATGGGCATCATATTAATCTGTCCCTTGAATATCGGGTTCCAAGTTGCAATGAGTCATGACCTCATCGCACAAAGTCACACATGCATCAAACACGAGATCTATATACACGTAACCTCACTTGGATCCTCTTACTAACCCCCTTTACTTGAGCAGGGGGGGGGGAATGGGAAATTCAGCTTTCCAATGCCAGTTTACCAAAGAGACACAGTCTATGGGAGAAACAAGTCTAGATTCCTATCAAATCATTGGTTAGAAGCAGAAGTTTAGGTAGCATGTGCTGCAAAGACAAAATTACTTCAGTAGCAATGCTGTCATTTTGACACACACACACTAGTGTGCAAATGGTTAAGGGCTTGTTCACACTAGCCCGCACTCTAAAATGCTCATTTCTGGCATGGCGACTAGTGATGGGCTCGGGCGTGTTCGCAGCTCCGCGTGCCGAGCCTGCCAGGAGGTTGACAGCACCGCAGCGCCAATCACAGGTACTGAGACATTATCCCGGTCCGCAGCTGCAGAGATCGGGATATGTCTCAGTGCCTGTGATTGGCGCTGCGGAGCTGTCAGCTTCCTAGCGGGCTCAGCACGTGGAGCTGCGAACACGCCCGAGCCCATCACTAATGGCGACTAGTGTGCTGTGGGAGGTCCAGTGGGTGGGTGGGAAGTGGTGCGTTATTTCAACGCATCAAATAGTGTCCTTTTTTTTAAACTTTATTTACAGTGAACAAAATGTACACTCCATTCGGGTCTCTGCACAGCTCCCCCATAGGAACACCTCTAAACTGGGCTTCAGTCTGGGATGTTGCTACAGCCAGCACTGACAGAAATAAAAATCATCATTTTATTTAATAACGCATGTTTGAATGTGACCCAAGTGCAATGTGCACTGGGTCCCCGGGGGGGTGGGTTAACAAACATTTGCATCTTCTGGCAAAACAAGATTTTGCAGGCACAAGGTCCAGAAGCTGCCCATATACCTGATGATTATTGTACGATAAACGCAGGTGATCCTGCGATTGTATGATTTTCGGCGGGTTGGTAGGGCGATCGCAAGACAAAAGCCGCACGGCCTGAGGTGCGCAGGCGCACACTGCCCGCTCACCATTGCAATCACCTCAGCGGGGAGGGCTTGCGATGATCGCAAGTACGATCTGCTTGTCCAAGGTGGGCAGGTTGTACGAACTTTTAATCACCTTACAACCATCGCACAACGAAAGTCGTGCGATGGTTGTAAGGTGTATGGCCACCTTTATACCAAGATAATGTAGAATACAATAATTGAATCAAAACACAATCAGCTGTGTCGGAGGAATGAAGCCGGGGGCAGGAAAAGCCATGCTCTACTAAAAAGCTAAGGTTGCTGAAGACCGTTCAGTGTAAAATAAGTTACACAATGGCAAGTCTGACCACATAAACAAGGACTCTCATATGCAGAAATTTGAAAGAAGACGGATGTTTCCAGTGTGTACACGTGTATCTAGAAGAATTAATGCTGGTTAAAAGGGCAAAGGGTGGACACACCAAATAATGATTTGATGTAGCTCTTTTCTTTGTATTTATGCACTGTTTAGGTTGTTAACTGATTTTTGAAAGCATGATGAATTTACAGCAATGACACACAAGTGTCTTAAAGTAGAACTATGAGGCGAGTAAAAATCACTCAGCCTCATAGTTCTAGCCGACCTGTGACAATGAAACTGTCACACGTCGGCTCAATAGATCGGGAAGTGAGCGAACACATACCATCGCTCGCTCACTTCTCGATCCTGTCCCTGCAGAGAGCTGTGACTGTCACTCATGGCTCCCTGCAGGGATTCCCCCCTCCCCTCCAGCGCTGACTGGCGGAACAGACGGGGAGGGGGCGGGTACAGCTGGCTCTGCCTCTAGATAGGCAGAGCCCACTGTCACTCACGCAGCTGGGTGGATCCAGACAGTAATGTTGGGATCCGTCTCGGCTGCGGTGTCTCAGTATATCACCAGCTGTAGCTCGCGGTATACTGGGCTTTGGGTGACGGCAGGGCGCTAGTTTGTGTCCTCCCGTTGCCCTTAGAAGAACTATGGGGAAAAGCCCTAACCACATAGTTCTCCTTTAAATACAAGTCCTAGGTTTCACACACAGACATGGTTCCTCATTTCATGGGTAGTTACCATTGCCACTACCAGTTAAGCCTGTCCCCCTTACAAAATATATTCACCCAAGCCCTTAAAGGGAACCTATCATGATTTTTCTAAGAGAGCTGTCAGTTCCTTTTTTTTTTCTAGCTGCAGTTAACCAAGTTTTCATTATCACCCTCAATCATTATGACTTACAGGGTTATTCAAAAAAGGGTGAAGGGTTTGGAGAAGACAGGAGAAGTGAACAATCTAGGAAAACATAGCCGATTTGGACATACAGGCAGTCCCCGGGTTACATACAAGATAGGGACTTTAGGTTTGTACTTAAGTTGAATTTGTATGTAAGTCGTAACAGGTACCGTTTTTAAGTAAGTGTAACTCCAGCCAAAAAAACATTTTTTTGTTTTTGATAGCATAGGGAAGGGTCACTGTTCTTTTGCTGTCTGTTCCTGTTCAGAAGATTATAAGATAATTTAAAAAATGTTTTATTTAAAATGACACAGCAAAAAGTTTTTTTTTCTATTATTTTATAAACTTTATTTTTTATTATTTGTTTGCATTTTTAATTATTTATTTAACTTTTTCTTTACTTTTTTTACATTTTTTTTTTGTCTTTTTAATTTAATTTTTACTTTTTTTTGGTATTTTAATGCTGGGAGCCATAGCAAGCCTGCTATTGGATATTTCAAATTGCAATAGCCCGTAGCAGGCTGGCTATTGCATCTGCCCACTGCCTGTCAATCAGCAGAGGAGGGGCCTGAAGCAGAAAGTTCTCTATCAGGTCCCCCAATGCTGATTGACAGCAGACAGTGGGCGGGTGCAATAGCCTGCTTGCTATTGGCTATTGCATTTTACAATATCCAAAGCAGGCTGGGTATGGCTCCCAGCCTGCAATGAAGAGGAGGCAGGGGGGCGGGACAGAGGAGCCGCGGCCAGACTAGGAGACCGGAGGATCATCCGGACCGGGGAAGCCGACGGAACGGCTGAAGAGAAAGCCGGCACATCAGCGGAGGTACGTGGGGCATCAGCGGTATGCAACGGTCTGTGTCCCTGCTGCCTCCGCCAACACAGGCGCAGAGATTTGAAAGGACACAGGCCGATTCAGCCACAGTTCTCCTAAATGTACCGGCGCTTGCCGGTACATTTAGGAGAACTGTGGACCCCGCTCTTAAGTACGGATTGTCCGTAAGTCAGACGTCCATAACCCAGGGACTGCTTGTATTCTCCAATTCAGCTCACGTTCCAGTTCAGCTATGTTGTCCTAGATTGTTCACTTCTCCTGCCTTCTCCAAACTCTTCACCCTTTTATGAATAGCCGTGTTAGTCACACATTAGGAGCGGTAATATGCATGTACTCATTAAAATGTTAACTCCCTACTAGTATACTTGTTCTAGGTCAGTAACCATAAGATGAAGCTTAGGACATTGTAGTTTATAAAAAAAAAAAAAGGTTGGCAATGGCAGCTGCCATATTTCTGTAATGACACATACCCTCTCAGAAAGCACAAGGCCATAAATATACTAGAAGGTTAAACAGGAGTTGAATTCACATTTCACAATGAAAACCCTAAAGATTCACTGAAACAGGCTGCTTGCATTAAAGTGGCTATAAAATATAATTGACTTCGGTAAACCAAAAATAAACACGATATTAGACTGTTATTTCTGGTAATACCAAATAAACGTTCTTGTTGTTACTTTTATGTGGGGAAGTTATCACTGCAATTATACTGCACGGTTTATCTGCAGTATTTACACAACATTAACATATATTTATGAATAATGTGTACAAGTGTATGGTCAACACAAATTTTAGCGCAGACCCTATTGACAGCACACAAAACACTGTGCCAACCCTATACAGGTCTGGCATTGCAAAACACATGCTCTGTTCTTAAGGTATCACTTTCTATTTAAAGAGTAATTCCACCTTCCCCACTACTGCTCTTACCCGTCAACAAACACTCCCTCACCTTCACGGCTTCTGTTGTACGATCGTACACCATACACAGCAGCGCACCCTGCGCTCGGTATTTTAAATTCCACACACAAATGGCGAGCGCTCAGTGGTCAACGTGGTCAGGTGACTGCGCTGACCAATGAGTACTCGCCATTTGCAAGCGGAAATTAAAATACCAAGCGCAGGGCTGCACTGCTGTGTACAATGAGTATTGGGTCCTACACCAGCAGCTGGAGGGGAAAGAGCGTTTGCCGACAGGTAAAAGCAGCGAATGTGGGCGGGGGCTGGAAGGACAGATTGATGGGGGTAATTCCATTTTCCCAAATTCCACCGGAAAAGTGGAATTACCCTTTAACCCTTTAGTTGCCAATGCCTTTTTTGCAAACGGTATAAGCCACATTGTAGGACTGAAAATGACTTAAAACCCCAAAACATTATATATATTTTCTGAAAGCAAAGACCCTGTAGAAGAAAATGGTGGCAGTTGCAAAATTAGCGCAACTCTTTATCAAACCCAACAAAACGCACTTAAGTTAATTTTAGTGCCCAAAAAATATATTATGCAATTTCTTTTGTAAAAATGTAAATGGTGAGGTTACAAGTAAATAAATACCCAACATACCCCAGTTAAAAATTGTGTGCGTCTATGAAACGGTGACAAAATACAATACCCCAAATTGTCCATAGGCCGGGAAGCCAGCTCCATACTCATGGAGCATGGAGTCGGCTTCCCAGCCAATTAGGAAGCTGGGAGGCTTGTAATGACTCGCCGCCTGGCTTCCTGATACCGGAGGTTTCGGTATCGGGATAAGCATCAGGAGCATTTTGGCGAGTACTTGGTATCAGGACTGATACATATACTCGTTTCTCGTTTCTGTGCATCCCTAACTCCCTGAGAGGTATGTGCACAAGAAAATGTCTTGCTGCTCATAGCAACCAAATAAAATTCTTGCTTCACTTTCAACTCTGCATGGCAGAAATGACAGACAGAAACTAACTGGTTGCTTTAAAAAAGAATAAATGTTCTTGTTCTTTTAATACACAAGACCAGTTATGTTAGAAGATCAATTACCGTATATAAGCAAGTAGCAATTATCCTATAACATCTGCAAACTGCCGTTTGTAAGAAATATTACAGAATTATACACAGTATTGTTATAAGAAATTGTATGTAGTCAACTTTAAAACTGAATTGTAAGGCTGGGTTCACACCTGGGCGTTCCTAATAGGCGGGTTTTATGCGCGTTTTTGCACTTGTGTTTGAAGCATGTTTTTCTGTCCAATGAAACACTTGTTCGACTCGCGTTTTTTAACCTCCCTGGGTATGATTTTTTCTTTCCTGTTTTTCGTTTTTGTTTAACTTTTAACTTTTAAAATGCCCGCCGGTTCCGCCCCCCTGCGACGCGGACGCTCGCAAGGGATGGAAGACGGATGCCGGAAGACACAGCGGGGATCGCGGACAAGGTAAGACCTACGCTGTATTCCTGAGTGTGGCTATGGGTTACCGCTTTCGTACAGAAAATCACCCCGAGCCACACTTGGGAATACCAATGGATACGCGCTGAAATCTGCCCCTACATGCGAAAAAGAAGCTCAAGTACTTTTTCGCGCGTAGGGCCAGGTGGGAACCATGCCCATAGGGATTAATAGGATTTCACTTCTTGAGCGCTTTTCAGCGCTTCGATCAGCACTGAAAAACGCCCAGGTATGAACCCAGCCTAAAAGCTGGTGCAAAAAACATTAAAAAAAACACTGGTGTGAAGGCCTGAGGAACTAGGCAATGGCAAGCATGGCAGTGTTGGATGTCCAGATGGTAAAGCTGAAAGGCAGAACGTGAAGATTACCTGGCAAAGAAGGAAGTGAACATTATGTACCGTGAGAAAGGGAGTTGATTGTAAATAGAATGGCACTATTTTGGCAGTAAGATGTGGTAATTGCTTTTTTTATAAATCGGGACCAAATAAACACCTTAGGGCAACAGCAGATCCAGCACATTATGTTCTTGCATGATCAGTATTCATTCAAATGGAATTGCTTATAATCAAGTCACCATACTGACATCTTCAATGTAGCATCTGACAAACCAGATAGAAAATGTGATGAAATAAAGAAAAGAAAGAGGTTCCTGTTGCCCAAAAACAACATTCTGATCCCAGGTACTATTGTTCTTAAAGAGCACCTAAACTAACAAACTTGACTTTAGGTTTGCTGCTCTATCATGAAGCGCTCATATATAAATGTTAGAGCCTTAAAAAGTCTACCTCTGGGGAAAACACAAAAACCTCCTTGCAGAGGGCTGGCCCTGCACTGCAAAGGTTAACTGCTCATTTATGTCTAGGGTACCTGTGGAAAGGAATTTTACTTACCTGATCCCCACTCCCCCAACAGTCAGCACTCTCCTCATGTCCCCTACACACCAGCTTGGAGACTGACCCTCAGCGTCCTTACATATAATACAGGGCTAAGGGCTTTGAATTGTACGTGAAGATGTCAGCGGGCTTTCAACCACCAGTGTATGGGAGGGGGATTTGAAGAGACCCTGCAAGTGCTGGTCCTGAAGCCTGCACAGAGCAGGAAGCAGGTAAAAGTCCTTTACCCAGGGACCCTTGACCTAACCCTTGCAATGTAGAGGCAGCCCCACTGCAAAAGGAGCTTTTTGTTTTCCCTGGAGATAGGCTTTGAATACTTAGTTTACTCAGGAGAACTTCCTGATGCTTCTGCAATTTTCACAGTTCCCTGCCAAAGTCAAGGCCAATTTCCTTGTGTGGCAGAGGAACTGTTTGGCTGCTGACAATAGCAATGGTGAGTAAAGTTGAAGAGTTGCCCATTAATGACAGAATGTTATGGATAGGTGCAATTTGGTCAAATCAACCACTGATCTCATATTGCAATAGCCAAACAACAGCCCTCCAGCTGTGAAATTACACATCTCATAATGCATCTGCCTCTGGCAGTCATGTCAGTGGCTGTCAAGTCTTGCAATGCTTTATGGGACTTGAAGCTCCAGCGGAAGGGCCAAAGTTTGGCTACCCCTGCCATACAATTCTTTAAAATACAGGTTCTTCCCCCTCGGACAAGGAATCTCCCTTCTGGTTTCACAGTAATTATGTTGCAATCCATGCAATGTACTATTAAAGAGTTTCTCTACCCAAAATATTTTTATTGTTCTGCATAGAGTAAGGAAATGTTTGAAGCCCTGTAAGATTTGGTTTTTGTTTTGCTGTCTGAACCGGTTAAGTGATTTCCCCTCACTCCCCACCCTGGAGACACAACAGGAAGTCAGAAGAAAGCTTTCCAAAATAAGGTGAAAGCCCTCAAACATCTGTCACTAGAACTGGTGTCCCTATTTGATTTTCCCTCACCTTTGGTCCTCTTGAAAGGCGCACAAATTGGAATCTTCCATCACTGTGTGCCAGTAACAATGGCAATGCAAAGATACAGGGTGATGCTCCTAAACAGAGACAGCAATACCAGCCTGCCAGAGCTTTAAGCCTTCCACATTCTATCCAAAATAATAGACACACCACCATAGAAAAACCAATAGGGTAAGCGATACAGCAACTCAAAAGTATATATTAGCTTTTTAGGGTAAAGTGCTCATTTGTCTAGGTGCTAAAAAAGAAAAAAAAAAAAGGAAGAGGTTATACTCACCAGACCATCTGATCCGGCTCCCTGCTTCTGTGATCACTGGAGCGTATCTCCTCCTCGACTGCACAGATTTGGCTGCCCCTCTGTCAGTCTATGCACAGTGTATAGAGCAAGAGGACACCAGGATCCTTAGATCGCTGCAGCAGAGGAGGCGAGACCTTCTAAACACTTGTTCAATGTCTAAGAACAAGGCAGCTCAGATAGTATGGTGAGAATAACTTTTTTTGACACCTGGAGTTTTAACATATACTAGAAAAGTATCAGTAAGATAATGACGGTGCAGAGCACATGACCTAAATCAGCAGTCTCGCCTCCATGCTTTAAACAAACTCTATACTGAATGTTGTGCAATGCAAGCAGGCTTAGTAAAAGCAAGTTGCGTCTCTATGCTGCCCGACCTTGTGTAGCAAAGTAGCTGACATCATGTAGCAGCCTGTAATGTATAAGCAAGTCTTTGTGTTTAACCAGCTTACATAGTATACTGCGCAATAAGTTAGAGAAGCACGAGACTCAATTGGTATGTCAAAGCGGACATAAATTTATAATCATGTGGTCATCACCAGGCCAAGTTCATGTTGCAGCCAGTGGAGATTTCGTAAGCAAGATTACTAGTTCATATGCTGAATGAATAACATGAATGTGGATAACAAGCGCACAAATGTGATTAAGCTGTGCTCTTGTTTTATCTTACAGGTCTGCTACATTTATCAGTCTAGCATATAATGGCAATAAAATCATGCTATACAATGTGCCAAATTATAATTCTATCACATCCAAAGAAAATCTTTTTCATGAACTCCACAGGGTGCACGCGTGGTCACGTAAGTGACTGCATTAAAAAAATAGTATCTAAGCAACAATGTGTCCCTTTGTCAATCCAGAACCTTGAACAGCCCCACATGACGTACAGGAGAGTCACGTGGGGAGGATAGCTGTGAAGGATGGACGGAGTTCATGTCTCCCTCCTTCTGAATTTAAAGCACGTGCAAGCAGTGTGGCAACACAGAAGACGTAATAGCAAAAAAGAGTTGACATTCTGCAAAGGGAGCTCTCTGTAGAGCTGGCAGGATCACCAGGTAATTACAAAACAAATAAACCTTGAAATGGATAAAACAACACAGACAAAATACTTAAGGCATGGTTCACACCTAAGCGGCACCGTTTTGGTGCGTGAATAGTAGGCGGTTATTTGCGCGTTTATGCGCATTGTGCACAAACGCGCGTTTTGATTGGCAGCTCCTAAAACATTGTGGGCAATGGAAGAGCGCGCAAAAACGTTCATTAAAATGTGCAGATGCAAATGCTTCTGTCGCACGTTTTGGGGAATTTCCAATCAAGTCTATAGGGCAGAAAAAAGCCAATCGCCAAAAAAGATACAGGAGCTTCTTTGGGCTTTTAACTGCTCAAATAAGGTCCTGTATCTTTTCGGGCGTTTGGCGTTTTTCTGCGAGGGCGTGAACAAGGGTCATTGAAAATCATGGGATTTATTGGATTTCGTGTTGGGCATTTAAAAAACGCTTTTCGAACTGCTGAAAAACTCCTAGGTGTGAACCATGCCTTGAAGTGACACTAAACTCGGAGTTAAGTTTTTAAAATACATTCACGTACCTTAGCTATTAACAAAAATGTATCTTATTTGTGTATCACTCAATTGTAGATCCTCAAATCATCTCTGAATTGGTGCCGACACTGTCCTGCCTTCTGGAGGGTGGCTACTTTTGTTCCCCATGATCCCTGTGTGTGTTGTAAAGTAGCCACCACTCCAAGCTCACTCCCGTAATAGACTACAATCTAATGTTTAGTTTACTAATTTGCATTGAGATTGTAGTCCATCACGGGAGTGAGCTCGGAGCCGTGACTACTTTACAACACACACAAGGACCATGGGGGAACAAAAGTAGCCCCCCTCCAGAAGGAAGGACAGTGTCATTAATTCAGAGCCGATTTGAGGATCAACAGCTGGGTGATGCACAAATAAGGGTACTAGTAAAAAGGTACTTGAATGCATTTCTAAGATTTAAGGGCCAGTTCACACCACAAACTCTGCGTTCCAGTGCGTTCGGCCTCTGGAACACACTGGAATGCAAGCCGGCCGTCTCTTTGCGTTAAGGAGCGGGAGGGGGAGTGGCGGTGTATTGAAGTCAATGGCACCGCAGCCAGGCCCCTTGCCCGCAGTGCAATCGGCCGCACCTGGAACACAGGCACATTAGTGCTTGCGTTCCGGGACAGTGCGATCTGCAAAAATAGTGCATGCAGAATTTTTGCAGATCGCACTGGACTGGAACACAGACACTAATGTGCCTGCATTCCCGGGTGCAGGCGATCGCACTGTCGGTGGGGGGGCATGGCTGCGGTGCCATTGACTTCAATGCACCGCGGCGCCCACTCCCAGCCCTGAACGCAGATAGTCTGCCGGCTTGCGTTCCAGAACGCAGACTTTGTGGTGTGAAAACTGGCCCACTAAAAACTCCTGATTTTAGTGTCACTTTAAATACATTCTCAGGTTTTGGGTTTACGGACACATGAAGCACTGTTTGCATAGAACAAACTGACATCAGCTGGTACATTTTTTGAATGTTATTTCAGAACAAACACAAAAGCAATCTGCACGTTCAGTTTATTGTAGGATTATTATGTACTTGCAAAAGTGACATAGGTCATTCTGTCTGGGGACCAAAGAACATTACCAACAGTGGCAAATCAGTCACAGCTCAGATACCTAATCACTTCTTAAGACTTTGCTGTACCTTACTTATTACTCCCTGCAGTGTTATTCTGAGGAGCTAATAGAGAAAAAACAAAAGCGTGCAAAGTTGTCGACTTTTCTACTAGTCCAATTTTCTAACTACCCCAACCAACATATAAAAATGCAAGAGGTCATATATCAAAAAGGTGTTAATTGATACTTGCCCTTAAATCTATTAATGCTAAAACAGCATGACCCCAAACTCCGGACTGCAAGCTAATCTTTTTTTTTTTTTTTTTTTAATAGTTGACCAAGTTTTTTCTCTCCCTTCCAAGAGTACAGCAAATGTTCATTTTCTTAGTGTTTGTTGACAGCAGGGAACAGAGGAACCTTTGGACCGCAAACTGTGTGTTGAACTTTAGTTGTTTTTTTGGGCAATGTCCTCCCCTCCTACAAGGTTTGTAATACAAAAAGACAATAATTCTTGCAGAAATGGGGCAAGCTGTCAATATTATACATCCTTGTAGGTTCAGCGAAGACTAACTTTGTGTCAAACTACCCTTATTTTATGAACCAGGGTGCCAACTTATGTATGCAATCAACTGCAACTAGAGACAACAATATATTGGTTCAAAACCTCCAACCTGCCACATCTACACTATATTGCCAAAAGTATTGGGACACCCTCCAAATCATTGGATTCAGGTGTTCCGTGAAATTTCCTTGCTACTAAATATTCCACAGTCAGCTGTTAGTGGTATTATAACAAAGTGGAAGCAACTGGGAACAACAGCAACTCAGCCACAAAGTGGTAGGCCACGTAAAATGACAGAACGGGGTCAGCGCATGCTGAAGTGCATAGACAATAGCTACAGACCTCTAAACTTCGTGTGGCCAGATTGGCACATCAAGAGTGCGTAGAGTGCTTCATGGAATGGGTTTCCATGGCCGAGCAGCTGCACCCAAGCCTTACATCACCAAGTGCAATGCAAAGCGTCGGATGCAGTGGTGTAAAGCACACCGCCACTGGACTCTAGAGAAGTGGAGACGTGTTCTCTGGACTGACGAATCACGCTTCTCTGTCTGGCAATCCGATGGACGTGTCTGGGTTTGGTGGTTGCCAGGAGAACGGTACTTGCCTGACTGCATTGTGCCAAGTGTAAAGTTTGGTGGAGGGGGGATTATGGTGCGCGGTTGCGTTTCAGGGGTTGGGCTTGGCCGCTTAGTTCCAGTGAAGGGAACTCTTAGGGCATCAGCATACCAAGACATTTTGGACAACTTCATGCTCCCAACTTTGTGGGAACAGTTTGGGGATGGCCCCTTCCTGTTCCAACATGACTGCGCACCAGTGCACAAAGCAAGGTCCATAAAGACATGGATGAGCGAGTTTGGGGTGAAGGAACTTGACTGGCCGGCAGAGAGTCCTGACCTCAAACTGATAGAACACCTTTGGGATGAATTAGAGGGAGACTGCGAGCCAGGCCTTTTCGTCCAACATCAGTACCTGACCTCACAAATGTGCTTCTGGAAGAATGGTCAAACATTCACATAGACGCACTCCTAGACCTTGTGGACGCCTTCCCAGAAGAGTTGAAGCCATTATAGCGGCAAAGGGTGGGCCAACTCAATATTAAACCCTATGGACCAAGACCAGGATGCCATCAAAGTTTATGTGCATGTAAAGGCAGGCGTCCCAAATACTTTTGGCAATATAGTGTATATTGGACTACTCGAAGGCTTATCTGTTGCATGGCAAAATAGGTTATTGAGCTTGAATTTACCCTTGTATTCCTAGTTGCATTATTCTGCCTTTATGTGCTGCCCTTTACTTTTGTCTGTTTTCTATATGTCTGGTAACCGTGCGATTGTTTATTTCTACACCATACAAAAGGATTATTTCCTAAAGCATAAAATATACCACTATAACATTACTGTTTGGCAGGTTTAATCTACCGTACGCAGTTACAATAACATCCTTGAAAGTTCCCTGATAGAGAAGGGCTCCAAGGCTCGATTCAAACCTGAGCGTAGTGCAAACGTGTAATGCGTGTATTTGTGTGCAATTCTTTTCCGCATTTGCCACACAACCCCATTAATCTCAATGGGGTCCTGAATGCACGGCAACATGGAAAAGAAGTGCATTTAGCAAAATCGTTACGGAAACCAATACTCTCCTCTCTCCTCCCTTGAAGGCCCGTGACTTCTACCTTCCTTCAAGGCATTGGACACTTCCAGGAGCGTGAAAAATTGGGTCTTGCACCAAAGTTTCATCTTTTGACCCCGTATGTCACTGCTAAATCATGTAATGACAAAAGGAGTCAGAGGATGTTAACAAGGGGACACATGCACCTGACACTTACCAAAATGTTGAATCGCATAGATTCTTAGAGAGGCTACATTGCTAGAACAGTTGGAAGGGAAAAGACAGGACCCAGGAGAGGTGAGCTTAGGCCGCCTTTCACATGGACGCCATCTGTACCAATCATCAGGGGATCCATGCACAGATCCCCTACTGATTGGAGCAGTACAGAATCCCCCCCATCTTGTGATAGAGGGAAAAAAACAAGAGCTAAAACAGACCCATGTTAGATCTATGGGGAGTCGCTGTAAGCAGACATGCATCTGTTTACATCAGATTACCTCCAATCTATAAAGATCAGGTCCACCAAAGCGGCAGACGGTTAAACTTTTTTTACCCAACTGTATAAAAGCAGCAGTACAAAACAATAAGGACTCATTTAGTCGGGCAGCTGAGGGGCAATAGAATCAGGTGGTGGATCCACGCTTTTACAGCTCCTCAGCTGCCCACTGCAATGTCAACATTGCGGCCAGACAATGTTGTTTACATTGCCGTGGCCACAATGCTTCATGTCTTGTTTGGCAAATGGTGCTTGCCAAATGGGGCCTGCCTTTCTAGCTAGGAGCAAACTAAAAGTTTTGACATTTCGAACCATGCCTAGCCCTCTTTCTAGCTAGGAGCAAACTAATAGTTTTCTCCTAGCTAGAAAAAGGGCTAGGCAATGTTGCTGATAAAAGTTCTTGATGACAGAGCTAAACGCTGCATGGTGTGGGTGTGTGTGAACAAGCATGGACAGCAGCAGATGCAGTCAGATTTGGGTGGTGACATGCAAATAAGGCCCCTTTCACACAGGCTGATCAGGAGAGAATCTGTGCACGGATCCTCTTCTGATCACAGCAGTATGGAATGGATGTCACCGTTGTGACATCCGTGTCCGTACAGTTATTTTCTCCATCAATGGTGGAAAAACTGCAATTACCCCATGTCGGTCTATGGACATGTGTCCATTTACATTAGATTACAAACGATCTGGCATGATCAGGTCCAGTGACACGGATCTCTGATCTGTTTTTGCTGACCTGGCCGGAGTTGGGGGTAACAGGGTGTAAATGGACGCCCTGTACATTTACACACGGCTGCCCATAGACTTACATTGGGCATCCAAATCGTGTCTACCTAAAAACTGGCAGGCGGACCCAATCGGACCACCCATGTGAAAAGGGGCCTAAATCTCTGACCAACCCTGGACAAAGACATGTTGAATCCAGGGACAGGGTTCCTGCAGAGTTTCTGGTCACACACAAACTGGCCACAGCTAATCATCCAGTTTGTATGCAGCCACAGGACAGAATACAGCTGCATCCAGAAGCGGCATTTAGCCACCTATAAACGCCGCAAACTATTCACCCCTAATCGCATATCGGAATGGGGATTAAAGGAGAACTATGAGGTGAGTGAAAAACCACTCATCCTCATAGTTCGAGCCAACGTGTGACAATGAAACTGTCACAGGTCGGCTCGATAGATCGGGAAGTGATCGCTCGCTCACTTCTCGATCATCTCCCTTCAGAGAACGTTGACTGTCAGTCACAGCTCCCTGCAGGGATTCCTCCCCGCTCTGATCCTCCAGCGCTGACTGGCGGAATGGATGGGGGAGGGGGCGGGCACAGCTGGCTCTGCCCCTAGGTAGGCAGAGCCAGCTGTCACTCACGCAGCTGGGTGGATCTCGACAGTAATGTCGGGATCTGTCCCGGCTGCGGCGGTCTCAGTATACTGCGAGCTGTAGCTAGCGATATACTGAGCTTAGGGTCACAGGAGAACACTAGTATATGTCCTCCGATGACCCTTAAGAGAACTATGGAGGAAAAATACTTACCTCATAGTTCTCTTTTAATACTTTTAACCTACAAAAACCTTTGTTGTGGATTAATAGTGTAATTTAATGCTTGAAGCTCCTCCGATGCACAAGGAGCTCTCATCCTTGGCACAAGGCAGTGGATGAGGTGTACACTCCTAAATTACAAAGTACCTCTCTAAATGTTTCAATTCTCAAAAAAATAAATAGAGTCCCAAAATAAAAAATCATATAGTCTGCATGTTGCACAATTACCAACTGGGTTACACAGGAAGATGTTAAAATCTTTCAATTTTTCTCACACTGCTAACAAACAGCTTTGTACCTAACTTTGTGAGAATCCGTGCTGGAAAATACAATATTGACATCTGATAAAAGTTCAATTAGGCTGCCAATTTCTCATATGCCTATAATAGGAGACTTCTTGCTGCAATTCAGGTCACAAAGTCTAATGTACTGTGATATCAAAATTATATTAAATGCAAAATATATTAAAAATGATTACCAAACACACAGAAATTTAAAAAAAACTTAAAGTGGACCTTTACCCCTATTTACTAAAAATCCAATAGCATACAGCTCTGCATGCTGATTTAAAATCAGCATACATTCATTAGTTAAACAAAACTTGTTTTTCATTTACTTTACAAATACAGTTAATCTACTTCCTGGTCCAGTTCTGGCACTAATTATGCAAGTGCCAAAGCATTGCATCTTGGGAAGTATACATCAGCAGAGCATTACTGGGAAATCTCATGAGATCTCAGGGAAAGGTATTTTCTAGTCACATGTGCCAGAGTTCCAGGAAGTAAATGGAGAGCTAGTAGTTTGCCCGTAGTTAACATGGCCGCTGTGAAAAGCGAAATAAGATATGCAAATAATAAAAAGCCGGCAATTATCTAGAAGTATGTGTTTGTAGATTGTCATTAAACATTTCTAAAGGTGCCTTTATTGTTATTTTAAAGACATGTGTAAAGGTCCTCTTTAAAACATGGTGCAATTTAAAATACAGCAAAACGACCAAAGTTTCCAAAGGCACATTATTGGTATACCATGAAATATTATGGTTCACCAAATATTAATGTGTCATTTACATACAATTGTAATTCTCTAATGGGTTGTGCTTGGTGGGCATATTAACCTCTTGGCTTCTTACATTTTTTGAGCACTCCAATGGAGTCGCGTACCTACAGCTCCTACCTCTGTCCCCTTCAAAACAACAAAATACAACAGGCAGAGTGGCACCCTCTTGTTATTAGGAATGAGTGAGGCAATTAGCAAAAATCAAGCAAATAAGTATTTTATTAAATTTATTTACCTAAATTGCAGACTTGTCCAATCTGCAGAAAACATATAATCCATTGATCATGACTGTCTGGATATCTGAGCTGCTTTGCTGCCCACAGATCAGAACGATGAAAACACCCATGGGAATCAAAAATTAGCAATTTACTAATTCTTCTTTTCCAGAATATTTCCAAGCAGATCTGTATGGCCTGCGAGTCATGCAGCTCAGATATAGAGTATTGATCGGCACATTGGCCAAAATAAGTTTGGAAATGTTTAGAAATCATGGGAATTGTTTCATCCAATAATTTTGTTCGCCGGAACATTTTCCGGCCACTTCCTCCGATTCTCTGATGCCAAACAGAAGGCTGCCAACAGGGCCACCAACTGAGCAAATTTAGACCAAGAACCAGACAAAATTTACAAAGTGTACGGGTGGCTTCATTATCCGACATCAGGCAAGAAGATGCTCCTGCACAGTGGCATCTTCTTGGGAGACCTGTGATCCTTAGCAGTCACAGGATTATGGTGCCACCACTCCTGCTTAGCCCCCGTGGGTAGAAACTGGGGGTAAGGTAAGCTTATTTTTGAACTTCTAATGCAGAAATGTTGCTAACTTCTAAGAAATTGTAATCTATCTCATGTCAGTGTATGGTTACTTACATCTGATAGGAACTGTGCCCAAAGTGCATAAAACTGTACAAGGACTAAAGAAAATGGCTCATCTCTATACGCTAAGCATAGTGTACTGGCAATATACACAACAGGAAAGTCTTAAGCTGGCCATACACTGTTCAAATTTTTTTTTCCATTTAACCCGCAGGCTGAACGAAAAAATTAGAACAGATTCCTTTATCAACGCTTACAAATGTTGATGGAGGAATCTCCCATTGTCTTCATTGTATTCCGACAGCGGCCGGCAGCCACTGTCAGAATACCTGTACAGAGCCAGCAGCTCATTGGCCGCCCACTCTGTTGTTCAAAGATTCATGAACGGCTCCTTCAATCAGCTGATCGAAGGATGCTGGCCGAAGAAACGGTTCAACAGCCACTGTGTAGATTTCGCACACTGTATGGCCACCTTTATACAAATGTCTATATACAAAGCGTCTATTTTCCAAAATTTCTGAATATATGTAAACAGCAGCTCCCCGTTACATTTTTAGTGTTGGGGGAAGAAATGCAGCTGCCTGAATACAGTCAATATCTATAACCCATCGCACCCATGACCGTGTGAGAAAGCCAATCAGCTAAGTCATCATTCCTATACCCTGACAGCTGCCGCATGCTGTCAGAATAAAATAGCTGGCTGGGCAAACTCCTCCATCTACACTGTTTAGAGTGGATGGAGGAGGAAAAGCAAGGGATTTCTCTAATTCAACTTTAGTTGTCACTGGAACAAGTGTCCCCACTGGGATACACCCCCCATGTTGTGTTCCAGTGACAAATTAAAAATGATAGATCTTCCCCTCACTTTATGTCTTAGGGAAAATGGTCACCAAGACAAATAGAGGGTGAATCTACCCAACATCCTGCCCTGCACCATTGCCCAAAATCAGTGTAGTATGTTGTGTGGCCTACAGTGGCACTGTATGAATCCAAAGCAAAAAATAGCCAGTACTCCTTAAAAACACTATTGGAGCATTTTTTTCTTCAAAACTGCAGCAGACAATCTGGGGGAGTTGCCTATAGTAACCAATCAGCTTCTCTCTTCAGTTTGTTCAGTTAAGCTTTGAAAATGAAAGACAGAAGCTGATTGATTGGTTGCCATGCACAGCTGCTCCAATTTTAATACATTCCGCTCGATGTATTAAAAGCAGATGTGTTAGCAGCATATATTTGTGGCAAATGTATGTGGAATTGATTGGAAACAATAAAAACCTGACAGGGTTTCAACAATTGCTTACTGCATCCGAAACAAAAAAACAAAACTGCCTTTGAATACGTTACGCTAAAAACACTTTTTGGATACTGCGAGTGCTTTGTATCGGAATGCAGACTTATCATCGCAGTAGTTCTACAAAAGCAGATCATGCAATATGCATAAAGATCAGCTACCTGGCCCTGTACTATAGCTGAGCATGACAAGCAACGACAACTATTTCTTACAGGGCTATTCACTAAAGGGTGAAGACTTTGGAGAAGGTAGGGGAAGTTAGATTGTTCACTTCTTCGGCCTTCTCCAAACGCTTCACCCATTTGTGAAAAACCCTGTTAGTCTTGTCAACAACTTGTTTTCCAGGTTTCTGATTTTTTTTTCCCTTCTGAATGCCTACACAGTTACTGCCTGTTTACTGAACGAGAACGAGATTATGCAAACGCTTTTACTATCAAACAAAATCTAAAACTGGCCTTGTTTTTGGAATGTTCATTCCATCTTCTAATAGTTAACAGGTCAAATCAACAATCGTTTTCAACCGTATTGATGAAAAAAAAAAAATTGAAGGTACAGGAAGGAAAAGGTTTCTCAAATGAATAAAACTCTAACAGTGATCGTGGTTTTCGTTTAGGAAACTCCATTCATTCTAAAATCAAATTTGGAATGACACTGATCACGTCTCTGATGGCATTAATTAATGTTCTGATGGGATTTTTCATGTGAACATCTACGAAAATCTACCAGTGCTTTATAGTCAGCTTATCAAACAAAAAACAGACCTGCATGTAGCTTACACACAAGAAAGGACAGAGTCCCCTCTTCTCTGAAATTGTACCCCTCTATAGTCAACACTGCCTTATTTTGCAATTGCACTTTGATCTCCCAGTGCTTAACAACTCACATCAAATCCTAAAACCCCAACTCCGGTCAAAACATTTTTTTATCCTGATCAAAGCTGGCCAAGGTAGCCGATGCTCCTTAGAAATGACAGCTGTCACCTAACTTTTGAGGTTTCTGTAGTTATGGTCAATGAAGCTGGCTCCCGGATTGGACAGACTGGCTCCTGAATTCCGTATTAATTTGTCCTCCTCTGGGTTACATCATCTGTCACATTTTATATGCCGTATCTGTCCCTCTTGAATAGAGACCCCCTTGTGTCCTATTCCGTCTGATGCTATACAAAACAGAAGGCTCTAACTTGTAAAATGCATGCAAATGCGCTGAACTTGTAATTCTGACACAATGCTACCTAAATTCTCCACCGTGTCCCTCCAAGTCCCAGACATCATATTTACTATCGAATAGCACGTGAACGCAGCAATACGCCCACCATCTTTTGAGGAAGCAAACGGAAAACTACCACGGGGACACAAACGGCAATAAAACACAGACAGGCTTTCTCAGCCATCATTTACACTTGAACGTTGGCATTTTCAAGCCATTTTGAAACATTTTTGTTTGTTTTAGTGAATGAAACCAACATTGCTCTGCTAGAAAGTGTATTTTTATTGCTGTCCCCTCATTGAGGCATTGCTCCTGACTTCCTGTTTTATCGGACAGCCATAAACTAGACAGGAAGTGAGGAGAAATAAGCAACGTAAACGTGACAAGGGTACTAACCAACCAAATAAAAGCTTCGCCCGGCACTGGGCTCTAACATGATAAACAAACCATGTTTAATATTAAAGCCATTGCCTGTCAACATGAAGCAGCCGGCCCTATCTGTCAATAAACCTCAATGAGACACAGCGTTAGGTTGCCCTTCCCCTCCAGCATTTACACATGTGGACGTTGCGTCTATGTGAAATTGTTAACGTAGCCTATCGAGAGGCGGCGTCCCCAGAAAGCACACCGACCCCTCCCCCACTGTTTACCATTTCGACCGAAACCAGCTGTGAGGCCTAGTACGCAGGGCGCAGCCTCGAGTTTGGCCACGCCGCCTCAGCGATGCCACCTCGCGCCTGGGCAGGCGAGGCCTGCGCGCGTGACCCACAGGCGAAACCGGAAGGACCGTGAACGCCGGCCATTTATACTTCACGTAGCTTTTGTAAACAAAACACTGATGTAACAAATAAAGCAGCCACCCCCTTACATAACAAAGGCAATGCAAAGTATAGCGGTGACACGTAAGTCATTTAGCGTGCACTTACTTTTTGCATGGCTGTGGCCGCAAAGGATCAGAATGACGATGGTAAGGATGGCCAGTACAGTCCAGCTGGATCTGGGAACGGGGTTATTGTTGGGGTGCCCCACACCCACCATTTCACCCAGTCCCATGTCAAGCTTCCTCGTAGATCTTCCCCGCGCACACGGCACTGTCCCTTCCCAATACAGATCTGGAGGATCCCAGCTGAGCCCTATTTAATGATGTGATTCTTCCAGCTCATGTGGTTTGGCAGCATGATGAAGAAATGCAGGAAAATAGCAGCTTTAATTAGAGGGCGGGATGTAGCCCCGAAATTCCTCAGAGACAGTATAGCGATCGTCCCAGCAATGTGGATGGAAATATCCAGGTGAAAGCACAGTTTCAGATCCCTTGTGTTTATATAGAGTAGATCAGAGGCACACGTCAAATTTCCTTCTTTCTGGGAACACAGGAGAAATCAGATCTTCCTGAAACTTAAACACCAAGGCAGCCTTATTTTCTGATTCCAACCTAGCAGTGTGGACGAAAGACCATTTCCTAGAGGTGAACGATCACCACCGCACACAACAGCTGGAATATACCCTGTGTGGATTCCTACATGGGGCCCAGCGCATGAGTCGAAAAGACGAGCGCTGGGAAAATGTCTTCGGGCGAATAGCAGCGGACGCCTGGCCACCGGGAATCCTTGCTCTTGCCTGCTTTGCTCAGCTTTCCGAAGAAGCGTGCGAAAAAGTGCCGGAACCGAAAAATCTGGAGGAAAATCTATACATGGATGGTACTAGTTCTTGCAAAGTCTCTCGCCCCCTCCTTTCCAACCAATATCCAACCAGTAAACAAGAGCTGCTAGTCAGCTGGGAGACCAGGAAAAGCCTGAACAACACCTGGGGTGGAGCGCTGTACGCTGGAATGGACTCACTGGGCTAGGCTCACTCGTCAGGGCACACTTCTTATTCAACAGTTCACTCTGCTTGGGAGGAAGGCACACAACTAGCACCACAGAATACACAGATATTTACATTTAGAGAGTAAGCTCACATGTGAGGGCAGCCTTATTATTCAATAGCTCACTCTGCTTGGGAGGAAGACACACAACAGAATACACAGATATTTAAAAATATATATATTTATATATACAAAAATATTTTCTGTGCTCATTGTGTGCCTTCCCCCCAAACACTGAGCTGTTAAATAAGATGGCTGCCCTCATGTGTGAGCTTACTATATATATATCATACAAAATATCTACATTTAGATAGTAAGATCATACATGAAGGTAGCCTTCTTATTCAACAGCTCAGAGGTTTGGGAGGAAGGTACACAATGAGCACAACAAATATTTTTGTATTGATATATAGTTATACAAATATATATATTAAGATGGTTCGCTTACGTACGAGGGAAACCGCCTTTTTTTTTTTTTGCCATGCTCGCTGTGTAACTTCCTCCCAAACACTGAGATGTTGAATAAATACAAATACTTTTCTGGCTAAAACTACAACCCACATGCATACAGTGATATATCTGCTAGCACAAATAATACATCAATATATAGAGGATAACCTGTACAATTATACTTTTTTTAATTGCCAATACTTTAAAAAGTCATCATAATGATTCACTTGAATTCCGAGTCCCCATTCACACCTGACCTTTTTGCTGAACTTTTCTTGAAGCGCGACAATGCTCAACATGGAGAGTCCCATTATTTTTTTTGGTGCCCATTACACCTGAGCGTCAAGTCACTTGTAGCAAAACAAGTATTTTTCACATGATTTTGCTTTCCATTGGCTGAAACAAAATTGCTGAAGCCTGAAAATACGTAGAAAATAGTGTACAAATCTGCGCAAAAAATGCTTTAAAATATAGAGTGATTAAGAGTCAACATTTTTATCATGTTCCCGATGTGACCTCTATAGGGAACATATTTTCCTCACTTCTAGTCCCTCAGTAAGAACAAAAGATAGGGGAAGCAGTTGTCACTTGGGCAGAAAAGCACAGACAGTAATAAAAACATTGGTAACAGTTCTGACCATTCCACATGTTAGTACAATATCCCTAAAGTTTATTTCCAGCCAAAACTTCTTTTTTTTTTTTTAGTTTTAGGTATCGTGAGAAAGGATTAGAGCCCCTGTTGCATTTTTACTGCTATCCAGGGTGCTGTTAGAAAGACTTATTTTCCAATTACCATAGTGAGAATAGTTTTTACCAAACAGGAAGTGAGTAAAACTCTGCAACAGAGAAACAGACAGCAATGAAAGAAGCTGTCCGGCATTCTAGCTATTTCCTAGTCTGCTGAAGAAAAAAAAAAAAGGAGCATTTTTATTTCTGTCTGTATCTTTTTCAGATCTCCCTTTATTTCCCATCTCATGTCAGCATGCCAGTGGAGAGAAATCTCTTCAAAAGAGCCCTGAATAGCAATAGAAACCTGCCAGGGGCTCTAATCCTTCCCCACTTTATTGAAAAGTAGAAATGTTATCTCATTGGAGAGACTTCTTATCACTTCCCGTAGTGATGGAGGGAAAACCTTGATATAGACTCTAACCCTTCCACATTCTATCCAAAACAAAGTTTAAAAAAATTATCTATAAACTCAAAGTTTATATCTGTGCAAACCCTTTTTTTCTAAGATATGTTAGACCAGTATTGGTAGATCTGTAAAAAAAAAAAAAAATGGGGACATTAGCATCTGTTTATGCATTTTATTTGGAGTAAGAGAATAGTTAAATCTTCAGTAATAAATATGAATGGTTTGGTCTATTCCAGTGTTTCTCACTCTTTTTTTCAGTCGTGGCACCCTTTAAAAGGTACACAAAATCGCAAGGCATCCCAGTCTTAAATGTAAAAAATAACCTGTGGTCCCTTCTAAATCCATACCAGATCCTTATCCCAGATAGGGTTTTGTGTGAATTATAAGGGGGATCCATGCAAAAGGAGAACAAAAAAAGTCCTCTAACACTAGGTCTCCCTCTT
>NW_017306451.1:50974-97801 GCF_000935625.1 Nanorana parkeri | reverse complement strand
CCCCCCTTCACACCAGACCCCCCCTTCACATCAGAAGCCCCCCCTTCACAATAGAGTTCTCTTTCACATCACAAGCCCCCCTTTTACATCACAGTTCCCCCTTTCATACCAGTCTCCACCTTCTTTCACATCAGTTGCCCCTTTACATCATAGTCCTTCAGGACCCCCTTCATAGCAGAGTCCTACTACTGGCAGCATGGCAAAGCTGGACTGGACGGAGGAGAACATCTGTCCTCTTCTCAATGGATGCCACCCTCCCTGGATTAGTGTCATTCTTTTTAATTATGCTGGTGGGCAATCCACCTGCACCATGAAAAGGTTGACACTGTGCAAACATTTTGCGGCACCCTGGTTAAGGAAGGCTGGTCTATACCTTCAAGAATTCCTTTATTATTCTACATTTTTTACACTATATTTATTGCTGCATTCTCTGCTATAGCCACGGCTATAGCCACTATGGAGATTGTAGTTTTAGTCATAAAACTCAACAATCTTAAAGTGTATGTAAAGCCAAAATAATTTTGTAGCTTTGCACAGAGTAGGGAAGGGTTAAACCCCTGCCGGGTCAATCTTTGCTGTCTGTGTAAAATGAGGGACATTTTCCTTAACTTCCTGTTCCAGTGCATAAAAACTAAATGCCAAGTGAATCAAAACATGCATGTGAACACATACAAAAAGGTGCACACTGTGTGTTGATTGCTCCTTCCCTCACCCCTCCGGGGTGCAAGGATCCTGACAGGAGCAGAGGAATATGGTCCTCCTAGCTGAAGCCAGGTGGACCCCTCTCCTTATGGCCAGTCAAACCCGGCCAATGAGGACTGGGTTAGAGGCTCTCCTATAAAAAGACCCCCAGGCAGGGAAGAAAGGAACTTGATGGCCGCACCACGCCCTATACCGTTGTCCTGAAACAAGTGTCCCCATTGAAAAATTGTGCCTCTCCTTGTTCTGGAGGCACCTCTAAAATGTTGGATTTCCCTTTTCTTTCTCAGTGACAAATAGGGTGGTGAATCTTCCTAGTGGCGACTTAAGCTGGCCATAAACTTTTCAAATTTCAGACAAATTCTGCTGATTCAGCCAAACTTGGACCAACGTGTGGCCCAATCGGCACCAACCTGTTTGGCAAATGCCTTTTTTTTTTTATTAATCAATTATTGTCAAAGGAACCGGTCTTAAAATTCTCAACCAATCAGTTGCAGTCACTGTTCACGTATTCTGACAGCAACACACGCTTCGCTGTCAGAATACAATAGCGCGGCGGATGGGGTTCCTCCATTCGTGCTGTTTCATACGGATGGGAAAATTGAGTGTTCTTTCTAGTTCTACCTGCAGGGATGAACACAAAAAAAAAAGACTAACAGGGTTATTCATAAAAGGGTGAAGAGTAATGAACACACCATTTCAATTTTGTGTGTCATATGCTTAAGTATCTCACCTTTATTTGCGGGCACTGCTTGAATGAAGATCTACAGGGTTATTCACAAAAGGGTGAAGAGATTGGAGAAGACAGGAGAAGTGAACAATCTAGGACAACATAGCTGAACTGGAAAGTGAGCTGAATTGGAGAATTTTTCCAGTTCAGCTATGTTGTCCTAGATTGTTCACTTCTCCTGTCTTCTCCAAACCCTTCACCCTTCTGTGAATAACCTTGTTAGTGTGTTCAACCATAGACAGCAATAAAAACTTGTCACAAGGTCTAGCCATTCCCCACTCTATTAAAAACTAAAAAAATACTGGCCTAGCCAACTTCCCTAACAGGATTATTTTATTGTTTCTGCATTACACACAAGTAAATCCTGCAAGCAGTCATCTTGTAGTCATGTAACTACGTAACAGAAAAACATTGTAAATGAATGTTGCTAGTGAAAGCGTCTCTGCATTCAGCAGAACCAATGAGCTACAGGAATGCAAAGGAAGTGAACGCACAAGGAAATGCATGAGCTCAGCTATGGGAGAAACAGTTACAAGTTGTTCCTAATTATGTTTTTAGTTGTATTACTTAGGCAGCAATTACTGCAAAGTGGAAAGGTTCTGGTGCTGTTTAAAAAACAAAAGTTGACACGCATTGCATTGTTTATATATCCTGAGGCAGTGCTGGTCACTGTGACATGCTTGTGACTTCTCTGAACCTGATTCAGGTCTACAGTATGTGATATTGGTAGAAAGTATGACACGATACTTGCACATTGTATAATGAGTAATTTCACATTCACTAGTTGGAAGACAAGTTTTAAACTGCTAAAGACTATAAAATTGCACCCTACAGACACCCTCTTCAATTAAGCTGGCCACACAGCAGTAGAATTGCCTTTAAAAAAAGGAACTTTTGTTTAATTTTCTAATAGTTAAAGGGGTCAAATCAATGAAGGATTTTAATCGCAGTTATAAAAAAAGGGCTGGTGGAGAGCTGTGTGGGCCGGCGGAGAGCTGTGTGGGCCGGCGGAGAGCTGTGTGTGGCCGGCGCTGTAAACAAACGCCAATGTGGTTCCCCAGAAGGCTGCCGTGAGGACCCCCAGCAAGCGTGGGACCTTACAGCAGCCGAATCAATTAACAAATTTAAAGCGCCATGCCACCTGCAATGGGGGGGGGGGGGCCCTGGGCCGACTCTTTCCAGATCTCAGTGGGCCCCCCTAGCCTCGGGCCCTGGTGCAGCCACACTGGCTGCAGCGGTGGTAGGACCGCCCCTGCCAGATGAAAAGTAGTAAGAAATGTATGGTGGCTGAACTTTATTAGTTTGAATGAACAGGGTAGACATTTATCAATTTTATTGCACAGCAAGGCAGTGCCAACAGCCAGATTGTGGAACGGATTTACTATAGGAGTATAAAATAGAGTATTACTCTGACAACATAAAACCTTCTCCAAACCACTTCTTAATTGTGTGTTTACAAATGTGAAACTCTGTCCCATCTACGGTGCTGTCTCAGCTAGATGCCCAGGATTACAGATGAAGGGGTGGCAAATGCACAAGAAAACATGCACATATTCTGTGGCTAATAGGAAGCCTGATTTGTAATAGAGGATTGTTACTCAAAAAAAGAAAGTTGTAAGTTTGACTGTTCAAGAGTTGAAACAGTGCTACTATTGAGTTTATTGGCCTTCAGGTGCAGTGCTTCCATACTTCCACACAGAGATAATTGTTCTCTATGGTGAATGTAGATGTAAAGCCTTTGCATGAGTGCTGAACACTTCTTAAAGAGGACCTTGCATGAAATAAGTATTAGTCCCTGTTCACACCTGGGCAATTTGATGCTCAAAGCTAAGTGCAACAAAACTCTCAACACAAGAAATCCCATTTGTTGCTATGGCCCCTGTTCACACCTGAACGTTTTGTTGCAAGCTGTAAAACGCTGGAAAAGGTACATGAGCTTCTTTCGGCCAGATTACAGCACGTTTGTCCGCATAGACTTCAATGGAAGCGCATTAAAACGCTCCACGCGTTTTGGACATTTATGTGCACACATTTGCTCATTCTCAACAATGCATTTTAATCTGCTCAATAAAACACACCTCTTTGTGCAAAGACATGCAAACCACAGGTGGGAAAGATGTGTAAAACTGCGTGTAAAACACGTGGAAACGCTGACGCCTAGGTGTGAATGGAGACTTAGAAGAAATGCTTACCTTGGACACCAACTTCTGGGCGCTTCCTGTAGGCGCAGATGGTGTTGCTGGGGCTCACTGCTGCTTACTGGGAAAGCAAAGTATTCTAAAATTGTAATTCCGCCTCCAAACATCTTAATAAAAAAACTAGTACATCCAATAAGGAATATATTATTCATACCAGTGCAGTTAAAAAGAGTACATTGAAACATAGTGTATGATCAGGCATCTGGAAGTATCGGCTGCTGAAGATTCTGTAACCACTGTCAGGTCTTCATGAGAGAAAGCATCGCTGGGTAAGAAAGCCTATCTAAACCCAAAACCCAAAATGTTATATATTGCAGCTTACCAGTTCTTAGATGTGGTGGCTGCTTTAATTTTCTCTTTACATGCTTCTCTTTATTTTCACCTGGTTATTCTACAAATAACACACTTCTTGTCTTAGGATGACTACGCTCATTCACACCACTACTGTTTCTATGGAGGGAGCCATGGTTGTCATCCAGGACTAGTAAAATAGCTTCCTCTCTTCATCTTTATCCTAATTCCCTATAGAGTATAAAGAAATTAGTATTTTATAAGAGGAAGATAACATTGTTTGTTTTTTCAGTTCAGCTCACAGGAAGTGACAAGGGCACTGCATTTCTAGCAAACGTAAAAGGTAAATTTGGTACTTGCTGAAAATGTTCTTAGCCTGAAAACTAATGCAGCCTCCACATCTTAGAACTGCTAAGCTGCATTATATGACTTTTTTCCTGGGTTTAGATATGCTTTTTATCCTCAGAGGGAGTAGTGATCAAGTTTTTATTCGAGGGACATAACGATTATTACTGAGCTGACCTGTGACATGTCACAGGTCGGCTAGAACTATGAGGTGAGTGAAAAGCACTCACCTCATAGTTCTCCTTTAACAGTGGCCCATAGTTGTTCATAGAGATCACAGCAAAGCATCACACATCTTTCCATTCAATTTTGTTCACACTATCCTTTGAAAATATACTCAGCTGTTTGAAATACTGTATATTTGTAACCTGCCCTTTTAGGAACATGCACAGTAAAGTGAGAAAGTAAGTACCCTTCACTGAAATTGTTGACTTTTTCAACATATTTGAACAAACATTTACAGGGCTATTCACAAAAGGGTGAAGAGTTTGGAGAAGACAGGAGAAGTGAACAATCTAGGACAACATGGCTGATTTGGAAAAATTCTCCAATTCAGCTCACTTTCTAGTTCAGCTATGTTGTCCTAGATTGTTCACTTCTCCTGCCTTCTCCAAACGCTTCACCCTATTGTGACTAACCCTGTAGATCTTCATTCAAACAGTGCCTGCGGATAAAGGTGAGATACTTGAACATAAGACACACAAAATTGAAATGGTGTGTTCATTCTTATAATTGAAATTAACAAAAAATGTAGATTTGTCATGGCTAAAGTACACCCCTACATTTACCACCACTTGAAGCCTATGGAATTAAAATCCAGCGCTCCAGATTAGGTGCCAATGAT
This sequence comes from Nanorana parkeri, assembly GCF_000935625.1. Classification (NCBI taxonomy): domain Eukaryota; kingdom Metazoa; phylum Chordata; class Amphibia; order Anura; family Dicroglossidae; genus Nanorana; species Nanorana parkeri. Next base: position 92,694 of record NW_017306451.1, on the reverse strand, counting down.
CACAACCTCCTTAGAGAGTATGCAGGTGGACCCTGTCTGATTTAAACCTCAGACATCTAGGGTCTATTATTTATTTTCTATGTTCCTCAACAGCATCATAATGCAGTATTTTTCTGATATTATATCCATCCTAAAAAGAAAATATACTACTAGGGATGCACCAATACCGTTTTTTTGGTATCGGGTACCGATAATTTTTTTTTGGCACTTTGGTATTCGTTATGAATACCAATACCGGAAGTCCCATTAAGGAAGCTTCCTGATTAGCCAGGAAGTTGGCTCCATGCTCCCTCACAGCATCAGGTGACGAAGAAACATGGAGCTGGCTTTCTAGCTAATCAGGAAACTGGGGGCAGGTAATGACTCGCCATTCAGCTTACTAATTGGCCAGCTTCCCGACCAATTAGGAAGCCAGTCTTTGCATGCTGCCCAGCTTCCTGATTGTCCTGATTGACCGGCAAGCCGACTCCATAGTCCCTCGTCACAAAGTGACGGGGGAGCATGGACCTGGCTTCAAGGCCAATCAAGAAGCCAGGTGGGGAGGCGAGTCATTACTCACCCCTCGGCTTCCTGATTGGTTGGGAAGCCAGCTCCATGCTACCTGGTGATGAAGGAGCATGTAGTCGGCTTCCTGGCCAATCAACAAGCTGGGCGGCTTGTAATGACTCGCCGCACGTCTTCCTGATGCCGGAGTATACTAATATCAGTACATCTCTACTAATATTGTTTGCTTTTGCCTCCATTCACACAGAATGTACATGCATTTTAGCAGGATGAATGGGTGTGCATGTTTTTTATATAAATACACCCTTACGTTTTACTCCATGTTAATAAAGAAAGAAACCAAACTTGTTACGTCACTCGTTATATACACTTTCAAACAGACTCCCTCCTCCTTTTGTTTCACTGTAACTCACATGTAAATTCTATTCACTTACTCCTTCATGTGCCCAAGAAATTACATTTCTACAGAATGCCTCCAGTTACCAAGTTTTCCAGGAACAGATTGAAGCCGGCACTTCAATGTTTCTGTGGCATTTCTTGCAGCGCCTCCACTGCCTTGCACCCCAAAAGTTTGGAGGAAAAAGGTCAGTGTGCAACATGGAAATAGCTTAGATTTTACAGTGAGAGACATTTGAATATTTTGTCAGTTATATAAAATCTTAGCTGGCTGCAAGTTGGCATCAAAAGACGTTTTTAGTAACAGGTTGAGGACCTTGGGTGTGCTACATATTTTTTAAACAAATAAAAAATCACAGTAGTACACAGGGCATATGTAGCGCACCTTGTCCCAACTCCTCCGATGCCGCTCCTTCCTGCCATTGTTACTGGCAATTCCCAGCCACCAAAATGGCTGCAGCTGCTGCTATGTGAACAAGAAGCTTATGAGCAGTGTTTGTAAACACTGTTCAGGAGCTCACTAGCCAAATACATTGATACTTTGTATTTCCTTTGTTTCATCCATATGCAGATCAAAAGTGTGACATTTGATCTACATGTGATGTCATTTAAAGCATCCTTATTTTTTTTTAAATAACATTTGTTCCTATTTCACTCTAAATTAACCATCCCAAGTCATCCCTAATGAACTCCTTCCTCTCCTTACCCCCTTGTTTCTGCAGCTTTTATTTTATATTTAGTCATTGATGTTTAAAGGAGAACTATGAGATGAGTGATTTCCAATCACCTCATAGTTCTAGCCGACCTGTGACAGTGAGACTGTCAAAGGTCGGCTCAGTAGATCGGGAGGTGAGCGAACACATACCGGGTTCGCTCACCTCTCGATCCTGTCACGGCTCTCTGCCGTGACAGGGGGAGGGGCTGGATTCCCCTCTCCCCGCTCCGATCTGCCAGCGCTGACTGGCAGAACGGATGGGGGAGGGGGCGGGTACAGCTGGCTCTGCCTCTAGATAGGCAGAGCCAGCTGTCACTCACGCAGCTGGGCGGATCCCGACGTCCAGGTCGGGATCCGCTCCGGCTGCGGCGTCTCAGTATACCGTGAGCTATAGCTCACGGTATACTGAGCTTAGGGTAACGGGAGGACACTAGTTTGTGTCCTCCCGTTACCCTAAGGAATAGTTCTCCTTAAAATTTTTTTCATTTTTAATTGTTTTGTTTGTATTACAGGCCTCTCTCATCTTTTTAAGTGGGAGAACTTGCACAATTGGTGGCTGACTAAATACTTTTTTGCCCCACTGTATAACATACAATAAAGCATTGTTCCAATTATAGTGACAGTTACAGTCCTTGTATCAACATTAATTGCACAATAACCTTATGCCTACAAACTTTGTGTCCAATATCAGTGTATATCAACAATGTGTCACCAGATCATGATATATATTGTGGCAGTGCATGGCAATGCCACGGTGTAGAATGGCAACTTTGGCACCCAGGACTCTCAGCCAAAGGGGCTGAGAGGGTCCAGAATGTGAACCATATTATAAGGAAGAGCCTGGCTTTTCAGGTTCTTCCAGGTTTTCCTAATTGTAGCTGGGATCTGGAGCTCTAGAGATTTCTTAGGCTGGGCACACACCTTACAACCATCGCAAGACTTTTGTCTTGCGATGGGTAAGGTACTTCAAAAAATGTACGATCTGCCTATGTTGCATAGACAGATCGTACTTGCGATGATTGCAAGCCACGCCCCCTAAGGGGCGGGCTGCGATGACCGCAATGCCGAACGGGCAGTGTGCGCTTGCGCACACCGGCCAGTACGGCTGTTATCGTACGGACATGCCACAAACCCGCCAAACATCGTACGATGCTCGGCGGGTTTTCGAACATGTCTGTAAGTTAAAAGTCGTGCGACCTTACAGTAGTAGAGGTCGCACGGCTTTCACACACCTTAAGGTGGCCATACACTCTACAACCATCGCAAGACCTTAGTCTTGCGATGGTTGTACAGGTATTAAAAAAACGTACGATCTGCCTATCTTGGACAGGCAGATTGCACTCTCGATCATCGCAAGCCCGCAGCCCTGAGGGGCGGGCTTCCGATGACCGCAATGCTGAACGGGCAGTGTGCGCGTACGCACACCGGCCCGTTCAGCATTTGTCTTCCGAGCACCGTTCTAACCAGCCGAGAATCGTACGATTCCCGGCTGGTTTTCGAACATGCTGGTTCGACAGAAGACGTGCGACCGTACAGTAGAAACGGTCGCACGTCTCCGTTCACACTGCTCGATTATCAGCTGACACAATTTTTAGCAAGCTGAAAAAGTATATTTTTGTACTTTTTGAATAGATATAAAACACTTTAAATTAAATATTTACAAAAGCAAATGGGTCCAAACTAGGGATGTTCCGATACCACTTTTTCAAGACCAAATACAAGTACTTGCTCTCAGGTACTAGCCGATACCAATTACCGATACTCTTTTCTTAAAGGAACATGAGACATTTTTTCTAAAACAACACAGACTGATGAATTTAGGGCAGTTTCTCACCAGGGCTGCGTACAGATCTCACCGGACGCAATATGCAGCCCTGGTGACATCAGACATATCCTGGTGGCAGAGCTGCAGAGACCACAGCGCGTCTCTACGCGCTGTAAAACGCTCAGCATGTGAAAACCAATAATTGCCTATGGGCACGATTCCCACCTGGGCGTATTTCAGCGCGTAGGAACGCGCTGAAAAACGCCTCATGCCCAAAGTAGTACAGGAGCTTCTTTGGGGCATATTTTCCACGCGTATCCATTAGGATACAGCCGGATATCCCTCGTATTATTCCGTACGCCCAGGTGTGAACCCAGCCTGAGACTGTATTTGCGGTGTGGGGCTGCCTCGAGCAGTGACTGCACCAGGGAAGAGGAGGGCATGTGGGACCTGGCAGGCAGTGTCAGAGACAACTACTGCCAGGTCCCCGGAAGGCTGCTTCAGGACCCCACAAGCGCGGAAAACTGAGGCGGCTGATCTGACTTAAAAAATGAAAGGGCCAGTATCGGCCTTAAGTTTTGGGGCATTTTCATGAGTACAAGTACTTGTGAAAATGCCCTGTATTGGCCCCGATACCCATACTAGCATCAGGACATCCCTAGACCAAACAATAAAAGTTAATTGTTAGTGTTCACGTTTATGGGCTGAATAATAGACTGACTGTGTATATGGCAGCCATTACTTTGCTATTAAAATAATTACAGTATGTATCATTTGACGATAGCACTTCATCCTTGTTTTCAGAAATAAAATTTTGTTGTCAAACTGAAATGTCCTTGCCCTTATCGTCAAAATTCAGTTATATTCAAGACGTTTGCACACTGTACGTACCAGTCTCATGGACATGCTCTATTTTCAGGGACAAGAACATAGTCTGCCATCATGGTTTTCATCAGGGAACCTTCAGAGATATCTCCAAAGCCAAAATCAGATGATAAGAAATTCTTCAGTATGCTAGCATAGTTGGTGAAAACAAAATACCTAGGCAAATAGAAAGCTAATAATATCAAAGCATCAAAATTAAGTTGAACATAATATATTAGCTGTTAAAATTTGTACTGTTAACTAGAGAGCCACCATAAAAAGAATGTAAATTATTGCTGTACAGTCGTATTTTATGTTTTATTTTTTTTGGCATGACTTGCTGTATCTACCGCGAAAAATTCAAAGATACATAGATACATTCTAAATCCACATGGTTTGAGTTTGTTTAGGACACTTTTTTAATGCAAAAAACTCTCTGTACTTAACTGATGGCACACCATTCCTGTACATATTGTATGTTAAACGGCTTAAAGTGATATTAACCACCCCCTTCCTGGCCAGGCCATTTTTCAGTATTCAGCGCTGCGGTACTTTGACTGATATTTATTCCGTCATACAACAATGTACTGAAATGAATGTTATACCATTTTTTGGTGACAGATAGAGCTTTCTTTTGGTGGTATTTAATCACCACTACGGGTTTTTATTTTGTACCATATAATGAAAAAAGTACCGAAAATGTGGAACAAAACAACTTTTCCCTACGCTATGTTATGAAACATTGATTAATTACCCAAATTTTGGGGTAAAATATCAAAGATGGTGTCACTTCGGGTAAATAGACACCAAACATGTCAAGCCTTAAAACTGCGCATGCAAAATCGCAAAAAACGACCTTACCCAAAATTGGCCATAGGCGGTGCTTTAGAAGCTTTTGCCGCTCATTAGTTTAGAGTTAACAGTGAGTGATGGCACTAGAATTATTGCTCACGCTCCAACGTTTGCGGTGATATGTAACATGTGTAGCTCAAATGCTGCAATTGTCATTTTCACACGTAGGTGCGTTTGCAGTGCCAGGGGACTTTAAAAAAATGTTTTGTGTTTTTTTATATGTGACCTTCATTTTTTTATGCTACTTTCATTTTAAACTTTTTTTTTCTTTTTACACTTAACTTTATTGCTATCGCATAGGGGGCTGACAATGTCCTCTTTATGGGGACATCGTGGTCTCTAAGACCCCTAATGTGACCTAGGGACCCCCAAAGAAGCTTCTCTCCGGCTTCTAGCCGGGAATGACAGCTGAATGCGGAAGTGATGTAATACACATCACTTCCTGCATTCAGAGACCATGGGGGAGATCATGTACTGAACACCCTCCGATCTCCAGTCACAGAGCCGCCGTGCCAGTCCTGTGGCCGCATCAGGCACAGCAGAGCTCGGAATCGAGGGCGGTGGAGGGGACGCACACCCACATACAAAATACAAGGGATCGGGCGGCTCTACAAGAGGGTTTTAGGCTGTTTCAGATGCTGATGAAATCACTTACAATAGATGCAGCTCCATGATGTTTAAAAGTTTTAGTTTCCTGCAGAATCAGCTGATCCCCTGAGCACTGGTCCTGATATCCTGGTTTAAGGTAGCTCCTTTCCCTGGCAGAGTCCTATGAAGCTACCCTTGTGCATTTCCACAAACAAACAGGATCAGCAAGGCAAGACACTTCCCTCCCCCGTGTTCCTCCTTCTTCTTCCTCCCTTTTCCAAGCTAGTAGATGGACAGCTGCTGGAGACTGCTCTGTCCCTGGTGATCTTGTACTGCACAACTGCATAGGTTCAAGTTCAGTGAAGGTGAGCTGAGAGAGTTGGAGCCGCTTTTCGGAAATATGACAAAAATGTGAAGAAATACTTTGCTGGGCGATCTGGATTCATTATTGAAACAAAAGTTTGAAAGTTTATTACCACTGAAAGCTGAAATTATAACAGAGATACATACTTGTTTTATTTCTTGCTCCTGCAGGCTTCCTTCTTCTGTCCTAGTTTTCATCACTGGTCCTACCAAGCCTCTATTCTTCTCTGGTCCAGCGGCTACTCTCATCCCAACATCAGCGGCCCTGCATTGTGCATGAGAATGTCGAAGGCCCCCCTACACTAAAAGAACATTAAGCCTTTAGTAATGGTGGTGGTTGTGGGGCTACGATTTCACCCAAATTTTATTTTTGTAAGCTCACCAGGGTTCAGCTTTACTCATCCTCTTAAAACAGTCTATAATAGTTAACTTTCTCTCATTGTTGAAACTCAAAGTTCTTTGTTTGCAACAAACTCACCTGCTTCCTGTCCATCAAGGCAGAAATAAAATCTTAGGTGGGCTGGAGAGCCTGAGGTTATAGCTGTTATCCTAGTGGTGTACTCAGAGTGAAGTTGATTGAGAAAGGCATATTCATTTGTCTAGCTACTTTTATAGAAATTGTTCAGTTTGTAATTGCTGTAATTTATAGTCTGCCACCTGCTTCAATTGCCTTATTAAGACAAGTTGTTTCTATTTGCGCTTAAGTTCCCTAAAGCTAAAGTTCTCATTGGAGATTTTGACATGTTATTGGACCCTGTTAAAGACAGATTGCACAGGAGAAACCCTCTTTTCCACTCAACTTCTTCCACTCCTTCCACTCCTCTGTCATTACTTATAAGTGAAATGGTTTGGGTTGGTTTAATTAATGCTTGGAGGCATTTTCATCTCCTCTGACTTGATAATTTGTCAATCTGCATCTACTCAGTCTCTTTCTCACATATATTCTGTTTGCTAACTTAAAGGAAACCTGTGCTGAGAGACATCTAAAGGCAGCCTTTGCTGAGCTACTTTTCAAAATGGTAGTTGCCTAGAAAAATAGTACTCGTCCTCTGAATTCAACACATCCTGAACTACTGACATAGAACAAGAATGCAGTAAGTGAAGTCACAAATTCTGATCTGCGTGATTGTTCTAGGTCAGTAACTTGGGTGCTTTTCTTCTGACCTCTGCCCAGCAATATCTCATCCGCAATCCTGCAACCCCTTTAAAGCCTGCCACCACACTCCCACCTGCCATCAAAGCTGCGCACAGTCCTCCAAAGATGGTGGCTGTGACGGACTGCCTGGTACCCTGACTGGGTACCTCCGTCAGAAATCAGCTTCCTCTCTGCTGGAACCCGAATCCCAGTGTCATCAGCCCAAACCTGCCTAATTATTGGACAGAACCAATATATTAGGACAGAACGCTAAACCCCTCAATCATCAGACAACACCAATGTTGAGGTGGAAACCAAGAACTGCTTTATTGAGGAAGAGCACACAGAGTTTATACCTCACACCATCAGGGAGCATGGAGGCAGCCTCCCAGCCAATCAGGAAGCCGGGCAGCGTGTAATGACCCGCCGCCCCGCTTCCTTAATGGAACTTCCGGTATCGGTATTGGAGAGTACCAAAACATACAAATGTAGTTACTCGTACTCGATACCAAAAAAACTGTATCTGTGCATCCCTACTATTAATAACAATATAACTTATTTGTGTATTACTCGCCTGTAGATCCTTAAATCATCTCTGAATTCATGCTGACACTGTCCTTCCTTCTGAAGGGTGGCTACTTTTGTTCCCCATGGTTCCTACAGCTGAGTGATACACAAATAAGGTTCAGTATTGTTAATAGTTAAGGCATTTTTTGGGTTTAAATCCTGAGTTTAGTGTCACTTTAAAGATAGGTTCATGGTGTGTCCACAGGTCAGGGAACAAGGGAACATATTTTACTAATGCTTCCATTACGGGATTTCCTGTCTTCCCTTTGGGAGTCCGGAAACATAAAGCATAATTCGTGGAGGCAAACAATGGCTTTAAAATCTTCAAATCTGATAAGCTATGCTAGACTCATGAACTTCATATGGTTGAAAGCAATTACATCACGTTCTTCATGTTTGCTGAAGATATATGTATGGCAAATCCTGCTTGTAACACGCCAACTATACATAAAACCTCCCTGACGTTTCTCTTTTAGACTCACATACATACTCCTGCTAGTTAGCAACCCACAATGCCATACTCTAAACTGACATAATTTGTGTTAGAAACACATGTATCCAATGCCTCCTCAATACAAGTAACTTCTCTAGACCTTTGTGTCCAGTCACACTGCATACTGAGTTCTAGGTGCTCATGACCAACAAGATAACATGTAGGTTAAAATGGGCATTGCTAGGATTGTGAAAGACCTGGGGCACCTATGGGCACCCAAATTAGGAGAAGGATGATGCCGCGCCAAATGGCTGGCTTTGCCAAATTGTGGTAACAGTGGGGGGGGACTTAAAGGGGGATGATTAAATAAAAAAAACCTTAGCCTACTAAATGTATACACAGCACTCATATGTCACAGTCCTTTTAACCACAAAATATGCTTTAATTACTGTGCCAAAAGTAAAAGTCCAACAGACACAAATACAACTCAACACACTCATTACAAAAAATGAGACTTTTCCATTACATATGCTTTTCTGCATACAGTCTACATTAAAGTAGAATTTCAAGATTATATAGTGCAGTGGTTAGGAGTATGGAATATAAAGTTCAACATACAGAGTGCAGTGGTCGGGAGTATGTAATATACAGTAGACATGTGCGTTTAGTTTAGTTTCGAATCGAAATTTGGATGAAATTTTGGAGATTCGGGTGTATCCGAATGCCGAATTCCAGTTAAAACGAATGCAAACGAATTCGAATTTCCGATATTCGTTAGCGGTAGTCTGTACGAATCGTCGTTTCGTTTGTTCATTGCAGCAAAGTGACATTTAAGCATGTTTTTTTTTTTACAGTCTGCAGAAGAGGAAAAAAGAAAAAAAAGCGTGAGGTTTTCCCCCCAATTGATACCAGACCTTTTAGGTAGGAATGCTAGGAGGGACACCCCCCCCAGTTAAAACAAAAAAAAAAACGTGCGTGGGGTTCCCCCCAAAAGCCATACCAGGCCCTTTAGGTCTGGTGGGAATTTATAGGGGGAACCCAAGCTCAAAAAAATGGGGGGCGGGGGGAAGAAACGTGGGGTCCCCCTAACATTCCTACCAGACCCTTGATCCGAGCACAGGCCCGGCAGGGCAGGAAAGGAGTAGGGGACAATCGATCACCCCTCGCGCGCGCCTTACCAGGCCACATGCCCTCGGCATTGGGAGGGTGTCCCTATGCCGATGGGGACAAGGACCTCTTTCCTACAATCCTGACCCAGTGGTTGTGGGGGTCTGCGGGCAAGGGGGCTTATTTGCATTGGGGTACCCCTTCAATTAAGGGAGCACCCAGATGCCGCCCCCCTTGTGAATAAGTAAGGGGTACTTGTACCCCTACTCATTCACTAAAGGGTTAAAATTCAAAGTAAATAAACAAACCAGACTTTTAGAGAAAATCCTCTAATTGAAAAAACAACAAAGAGTAAATTTTTGACTTAAACAGACTCCCGGCGGCAAAAGTCGCCGGGAGTCTGTTTAAACAGCCCCGATGCTGGCGACGTACACTGTACGTCGTCAGTCACGAAGGGGTTAATTAATTTTTTTTTTTTTAAATGGTTCCATCGATGTAATCGAGTGTCAATATACGATACACGATGCCCGCCGCACGACCATCTGAACTCGCCGAAAACTCGCCGCAAAATGACATTCAGCCCGAAAATAAACAGATACTTTTTATATGCAACGAACGGACAAAACGAACACGAAACGAACATTCGTACAGACTACCGTTAACGAATTTCGTCCAAATCCGAAACCACTTGACTTTCGGACCCTGTTCCCGAAAAAAGAAATAACGCAAAATCCGAATCAAAACGAAACAAAACTAAACAATTTTTTGCCGGTGCACATGTCTAATATACAACATTAGGTCTATAGGGGAGGGCTCAAGACTGCATAATGCACAAGATACAGCACTCAGGAGTGTGTGAATTACAGAGTGCAGGGCTCAGGAGTGCATATCACACAGAGTATAAAGCTCAGCAGTGCATAACACACAGTGCAGGGGTCAGGGGTACATAACACACACAGTGTAGGGGCCAGGAGTGCATAACACACAAATTGCAGGGGCCAGAAATGCATAACGCAGGGTATAGGACTGCATAATGCAGAGAATGCAGGTCTGAAGAGTACGTAGCGCACAGATTGCAGGGGTCAGGAGTGCATAACACACAGTATGCAGGTCCCTGGCCCTCCCTGATGTCACTTTTTACTATTGGTCAGTATACCTTGACTCCCCTGGAGTTTTCTTCACGTTGAACCCACAATGTGTTCCCACCCAACCATTTCTTCCACAGTTCAGGTTTTGCATCTCATCTTCACAAAAGGTCTATTATCTTCTCAACCAACCCCTTTAATGCCTATTCTTGAGGACCCTGCCTTTCCCCCTGGCCTCTGGGACAGTGTCTTTCTACGTCTACAGCAGTCACGGAAGGTGCGTGTACGGGATTTCCTTGTGGGGTCTATGTGACCCTCGTATGCCTCCCTCTCTCGTAACCCAACTTTTGCCGACTTGGTGCTGCGGCCAACTCATGTATTTAATTCGCTGCCAGATGCCTCCCTTTTCATCCGTCCTCTCTTTTGAGTGCATTATCTTGGGTGCAGTTAGACACATTCTGTTCTTTTGCTATAAGTCCCTTCTTAGGGAAGATGCTTCCCAGCCATTCCTCTCTGAATGGGAGACAGATCTAAAATATATAGCTCTTTTCGGGAGGAGCATTCCAAACTTCTCGTGTTTTCCTACCAATCCTCTATCAGTAATAAGTACTAAGAATCTGGTTAAAAAATTGTTACCAAAATTGTAGAGCACACACGCCCGCAGTCTTGCACTCCTTTTTTTCCTCAGGCTCCTAACATTTGCTGGCACTGTGGACATGCTCCGGGTGACATTTTTCATGTATTCTACTCCTGGACGAGGTTGGAGAACTTTTGGAACCAAGACTATCTCATTAGTCGTAAGTTTACCAACTATATCCCAAAGGATCCGGCATTTTTCCTTCTGCACCACAATTATATACCTTTGAGGACGTATAAACGATCTGTGCTGCGAAATCTTGTGAATGCCGTAAAGGTTTTGATAAGGTCAATTATATTAAAGTCCTGGAGGATCTGACCAGCTCACTTAAAAATACTTCTGACAAATTTAACGGGACATGGTTTTACTGATTTGAATTCCTTGCCTCCCCTGAATTTGCTTCATACTACTGGTCTCCTTTCACTACTGGTTGTGTCTTGGTCAGTAGTTGTCCGGAGAGGGTGTTTTTTTTTCTCTCTTCTTTTCCTTTATTTTAATCCCTTCCTGTACTTTGCGGTCTACAATCTCTCTTTTGGTTTCTGCACCCTGTTTCCTTGTTAGTCTCCTACTCTTGAGTCATGGAGCGTGATATTTTAAGGGATTCTATTGTCAATTTTGTTTGCCTTAGGAAGCAGGCCATGGAAGCAATATTACTTTCCATATGCTTGCTTCGTACTAGTTCTACTGTTTTTACAATAACTGTATTGTTGCTGTTTTTTTTTTCTATTTGTATATTGCTTTCTTCTTTGCTGGTGCTTTGTTTCTTCATCTTCTGTTATTGTATTGTTAAAATGTTAAATAAAGTATTTATAAAAAAAAGAATGCAGGGTTAAAGAGCACATAGAGCCACTGTTGGGAAAAGCAGCGGCACTGCAGTGCAAATACCGTGGGCAGCAGCTACTATACTTTCTCTTCATTTTGGCGGCTCATGCAATATTCTAAATTGCTCCAGTTCAGTAGAGCTTTGGCTTTAAAGGGACATTAAAGTACAAAATTATCCCCCCCATGCTGTTTTAAGGACTTGCCTTAAATGATGCCTCCTGATTCGATCATCTTCTTTGTTCCAGTAGTATTCTTGAGTCTCTCCAGCGCTGACTGCTGTGTCTTTCTGTCCCATGGAGGCTGTGCTGCTTGCATTGACTTACCCTGTGGCTCTCCTCTTCTCCTGGCGAAAGATCTCTACTGCCCATGCGCCCGCTCCATGATCCTTCACGTCCGCTCTGAGAATTGTTCAGATCTTCGGGCGGGAGCGTGCGGCACAGGTAGGTAATAACCTTTTTGGTGACTTTTATTTTTATGTTTTTACATATATCTACTGCATGCTAACAGTAGATATATGCAGAAAAGAGGAAAGTTTAATACCACTTTAACTGAAAAAAACACAATTTGTTCAGTTGTCACTAAGTTCAGGCAAAATGATAAATACACAATTGAAATGCATAAATGGGAACCATTTTCCCTGCTAAAAGAATTTTCATTCTGTGCCATCAGTCTTGTGATACAGTCCCCTTCCAGACGGCAAAGCCAGCCAGATACTTATTTTTCATTGCAGCAGCAATACACCACCCGCCTGCTGATTAAATAATGATGGAGGAGCAGCAGCACACTGATTTGCTCACTCTATCTGCCAAGCATGATCATTGTCAGAGTTATGCTGTGCAGGGGTGCAGGGGACACCCGGAGCGGAGACCGGGTGACACCCCGCTGTGACGTCATCGCGGATGACGTTGCCGCATGCGCGATGATGTCATCGCGCATGTGTGGTCGTCTTAGTGACGCCTGTCGGCGGCCATCTCGGTGATGGCAGCCGGCAAAGAGAGGAGGGGACGTTCACCCGGCGGGATGAGATGTACCTCATCCCGCCGGGTCCCCTCCTCTCTCCTGACACTGTCGGGCTCTCGGCCCGTGACCGAGTGCCTGACTTTTCATAGCGGTGACACCAAAATGACTGTCAGTCATTTTAGTGTCAACCCTCCAATGGTGGCACCCGGGTGCGTTCCGCACCCCCATTGTGACGCCACTGCAGGGGAGCACAGAAAGCTGATATCAACACAGGTACTTACTGTAGTTGCATTTAAAAAATACATTTACCATTTTTTTAATGGATACTAACTACAATCATTTCCATTTATTTACATTTTCCTAGAGAAAAGTCCTCACTTAAGCACTGCCCCTCTAAGGCATTTTACCTGTAAAGGCTTAGTTATAGAGATAGTGACTATGTCAGTTACGCTCTGTGAGGAGCTGCTAGGATTCTGAGGAAGGGGGCTTGCCCCTGAAATGCGTCAATCTTGGCTGACTGTGGTCGGTGGATGGTGATGTGACCGGAGACTACCGTGTTACATGGTCGGGGATATACCATGTTGGGTTAACAGACAGTGTGGCCTCTCATTTGTTGTTAAAGCCTGATGAAAACGTTTGTTTGTGAGTACTTTTATCCCTTGTTTTATTTATTGTAATAAATGATTTTACACACGGAGGTGGCGCTCTGTTCCCTTTTGTTTTCTATGCTGGATTAAAGTATGGATTTATCAGTGGCTGGATGACCGCATTGCACAATGAAGATATTAAGTAAAGGCAACATATAAATATATTCTGAATATATATATATATATAGAGAGAGAGAGAGAGAGAGAGCGAGAGAATACATTTCTGCATGGGGTGCAGCTCCAAATTAAGCTATGGTCAAGTATTCAGATTTGGGGGAGCTATACTTAGATCATATTTTCCCCAACTCCCACTTGGTTGATTTATGGACTTTTTTGTGGCCTCATATGGACTTTTTTGTGGCCCTCCTTTTTTTTTTAGTTTCATAAGATTTTTATTAGTTTTTTTCCAATTATAGAAATACAGTTAATACATACACTCCAACATAGAGCGCATGCACACATAGGTTCAGAGATATTGACACTTGCATATGCAAAAGAGAAGAGAAAAAAAGGAACAAAAAAGTCATATGTACTTCAAACACGATCCTTCGCGTTGAGTGCTTAAACTGTTTCCAAGGCAGACGAAAACCCTGACTATCTGAGTCCGTCTTACGTGTATATTTGCAAATACATGATAAAAGGTATAAAGAAGCATAAACCAATGAACAGAGGAGAAAGGAGGAGAGATACGGGGGGGGGGGGGGGGATGGGTGGAGTCGTGACGCATGTACCCGCTCGCAATCCGTCATCTGGTCAGTAGGGGGTAGCATCAATTGAGGACCTTTCATAGAGTCAGTAGTTGGGTAGCAAAGGAGGGTGGGAGGAAATGTTTTATCCAAGGTTCCCAAGTTATTTCAAATTTTTGGGTATGATCCATTAAGCGGGCCGATAGTCATTAGTGAAGATCCAGTGGATTCTATTCTTGAATGCCTGAAACGAGATGCTATCGGTGAACCAGGAACTTGCTATGGTGTGTTTAGCAGCTGTGAGGGCATGTAGGACCAGTTTGAATTTAAGGTATGAAATATTTGCGGGTTTGACGTTAAGTAGTGCTGTTTGTGGGATTGGTGGAATATGTACTCCTGAGAGGGTGGAGAGCATTTTGAATACCTTAGACCAGAATGTTTGGGCGATGTGGCAGGACCACCATACGTGGATATATGTGCCGCTGTCAGGGCAACCACAGAAGCATAAGCCTGTGCCCCCCGTCGTAAAGTGTTGGGCCTGGTAGGGGGTAATATACCATCTAAGGAGAACTTCGTAATTTGTTTCCAGGACTCTGGCACACGTCGAACTCGAGGTGGTGGAGGTCCAAATCTGGGACCAGGTATCTTCTGAAATGTCAAGATGCAGGTCTTTCTGCCAGCGGTCCATGTATGGGTGGTGTGGTGAGGGGGTCGTCTGTAAGGAAGTCAGATAAAGTTGCGATATAATTCCTGGGGATTGTGGGTCAAGTTTGCAAATTCTTTCAAAGGTGGATAGGGACAGAAGATTACCTTTCAAGTTAGCGGTGGCGTGTATAAAGCTTTTAACTTGTAAATATCGGAATATTTCCGAGGATGGGAGCGTATTTAGTTTGAAGGTCTGGGAAAGGTAAAATTTTATTATGGGTAAACAAAGAAGAGAATCGGGTAATTCCCTTTTCCCTCCATTTGTGAAAGACGGCTGTAGAATCAAGTGCTGGTGGAAAAGCTGGGTGATGGAAGAAGGAGAGCATTGGTAGGTGAGGGTAGAGGAAGCCACTAGAGTATTTGGAGTTTTCCCATAAGCGGAGGGAGTGACGGGTGATGGCGCTAGTAATGGTGGACCTATCTCTGGGTGTCATCCATAGTAAGTTATCTATAGTTAATGGATCGCAGTCTAATGCTTCAATCGACACCCAAAGTGGTATTTCGTGAGTGGCATGGTAGTTGGTCACCATTGCTAATTGAGCTGCAATGTAGTATTTCTGCAGGCTTGGCACTCCCAGAGCACCTGCACATCTAGTCTGGTACATTGTTTTTTGGGAGATCCTAGGTCTTTTGTGCGACCAAATGAAGGTGGAGAGACGTCTCTGAAAGGCTCTGAGTTGATGGGAGGGTACTGGTGCTGGGAGAACCCGAAACGGGTATAACAATTTAGGTAGCAGAGTCATTTTTACGGCTGCAATTCTACCTAACCATGAGATGGGGTAAGTGTGCCAAACCTGCAGAAGGTTCCTTAGTTTAGTGAACAGCGGGGGGTAATTGGCTGAATACAGGGAAGAGTGAGAGGAGGTCAATTGTATGCCTAGGTATTTTAGCAATGATGGTTCCCATTGGAACGGGTAGGCTGTTTTAATTTGGTTGACCATTTGTAGAGGCAGCGTAATGTTTAGGGCTTTTTATTTCGTTGGGTTAAGGTTTAGGCCCGAGAGGTGGCTAAAAAGGTCGACTGTATGTAGTAGATTCGGAAGGGAGATGAGTGGGTTAGAGATAAAGAGCAGAATGTCATCTGCAAAGAGGCATAACTTATGATTATGTCCTGCCAATGGGATACCGGCAATGTCTGAATGTTCTCTGATCATTTGTGCTAATGGTTCAATAGCCAGGGCGAATAGTAAGGGGGACAGGGGACAACCCTGTCTAGTGCCTTTTAGGATGGGGAAATGATTCGATCTGTGCCCCGCATATCTCACCGAGCACATTGTCTCCGGGTTGACGTCTAGGTATGAAACCTACCTGATCTTTGTGGATGAGGTCTGGAATGATCGAGTTAAGTCTAGTTGCCAATATTTTAGCTAAGCTAAGTAATTTGATATCCACATTTAAAAGCGAAATTGGTCTGTAATTAGCCCAGTGAGTGTTATCTGTGGCTGGTTTGGGGATCATGCAATGGTGGCTGAGAGGGACTCTGTTCTGACTTTTGACCCTTTTTGGAGGGCATTGAAAGCCGCTGTCAATTGGGGGGCTAAGGGTTCAGCAAACTTTTTATAATAGGAGGCCGAGAAGCCATCAGGGCCCGGTCTTTTGTTAGGTTTGAGCGTTTTAATCACTGCTTTTAGTTCCGACTCGGTTATAGGGGCATCGAGAGATATGCGGGCAGCTTCAGGCATAGCTGGAATATATGCCGTGGAGAACAGGTTGGAGGTTGCGTTAGGGTCAAAGGGTGTGGTGGAGTTATACAGTGGGGATAAGTGCGTGGCAAATTCCTGTACTATCTTGTGAGGGTTACTAGACAAGGAGTTGTCAGTGAGGCGGAGGCGAAGGGGTTTTTGGTGTAAATTAATTTTACGAAGTCTTCTGGCTAGGAGGGCAGTTTGTTTGTTACTTTGAAGGTAGAATTTATGTTGAGTTCTGCGAAGACTTTTATCTGCCTCTCTTTCTTAAAAGACATTGCCCTCTTCATATACTTAAATTGCCTATGTGTTAATTACCTCTGTGTTTAATGGCTTTCTGGCATTTCTTGCACACACTGCTGATGTACTTGATAACACTGTTGAATGTTCAACCTCATTGAATTAAGTGGGTTTTAGGAAATTTGTACTGATTCAGAAGTTTCAATCACAAGAGTTAAAGTGATACCTTTATTGGGTAACTTTAGGGGGTAGAATAGTAAACAAAAGTGTACTGTATTTCAAATGTGTACTGTGTGCCTGGAGCTCAAGTTTAGTAAATAATTTGTTGCTTAATTTACCACTTAAAGGAGAACTATGAGGTGATTACTTCTCGATCCTGTCACGGCAGAGAGCCGTGACAGGGGAGGGGCTGGATTCCCCCCTCCCTGCTCCTCCAGCGCTGACTGGCCGAACGGACGGGGGAGGGGCGGGTAGAGTTGGCTCTGCCTCTGAGAGCAATAGTTCTAGGGCCATCAATCACTAATAACACTAAACTGATGCGCTGTAAACGTTTTTAAAGCGTCGCCTATGGTCAATTTTGGGTATGGTAGTTTTTTGCGATTTCGTGGGTGCGCGCAATTTTAAAGCATGACGTTTGGTGTCTATTTACCCGATGTAAAAAAAGAAAAGGCTAGTTGCACTCCTTACCGGTATGACCCCGTGATCGGGGAGGGGTGCTCGGAATGACTGCGGATGGCGCCGCCAAATACAGATAATTGCAGAAACGTCACCAGCACACCAAATCCTTATAGGATCAAAGTTCGTAGATTTTATTGCAAACTCATGTCAGTTACACAAGCGCTTTCGGGGCCACACAGGGTCCCTTCATCAGGCATAGCAATGAGGGTCCCCTGTGACCCCGTCTTTTATATTTTACCAAAAATGTTGTAATAATCAATCAACATAATGAAAAAAAAACTTTTTTTCCCCAAAAATTTCAATAATTTTTCCTTAATATAGTAAAAAATAAAACCCCCAATGGTGATTAAATACCACCAAAAGAAAGCTCTGTCTGTCCCCAAAAAATTGTATAAAATTAATTTCAGTACAGCGTTGCATGACGGAATAAACGTCAGTCAAAGTACTGCAGCGCTGAATACTGAAAAATGGCCTGGCCAGGAAGGGGGTCTAAACACCACAGTCTTCAAGTGGTTAATAGGCGTTTCCATAACGTACACTTGCCATTCACACATTGTGTGAATCAACATATCAACTTTGCTGTGTTGCTTGATGCTCTAGGTTAGCTCCTAATTTTTCTACAACAGTGCCACAATAGTTGGTTGTATTCTTCTATAGAATTACTAGACTGAAGTTCAACTCTTCCTTACAGTATCACTTTAGCTTTCTTCAGTGATGATAATATCCTAAAGCTCTTACATATACTTCCATGAATATTATTGTATATATATTTCACATAAATCAACTTGCAATTTATGTACAGTATATTGTCTCTTTCATTCACATTTTAAAAACACACATAGCTTCACTCATGCCTTTTGAATTTTATAATAACTATATACAGTGCATTTGCTGTCCATGCTTTACAGTCCATCAAGTGTCTATTATCCTTTTTTATGACTTCTACATTGACTTGGGTTAAGCACTCCAACTTTATAGAGACAAAGGATGAGTTTTAAAATAAAGGAAAAATTATGCAGACACTGTAATAGTTGTTTACAACATGTATTAACGTATTAATTCAAGCGTAACGTGGCTTTGTTATTCTTCTGAAACAGCTTGCAAGAAAATGTGGCTTTATTATTCTACACAAACAGCTTGTAAGTAAAATACCAGCAAATAGTAAAAGAAAAAATACATGTGTAGGATATTATTTGTGAAGGTAATTTCTTGGACTGCAGGCGTTGTCCTATCCGGTGTCCCATATCTATCTGCTGCAGTATCTGCCAGAGCCAGAAAAGGCAAAAATTCGTAGAACAGAAGAGTCCCATTTCACGAAGGTTATACCAACAGGGTTGAGGAAGCTACACCAAAACACTGCTTCTAGGCATGCACAATTTTCTGTCTCAGGAATATCAGTGTTTAGAAATAATTCTAGATGTAGCAACTAAGACAATTTCACAGCACACAAACCGTAAGTTTAGATTTGTTTTTTCTTTGGATTTCTTTGGATAGTCTAAACCCTTTGTGTTAGAAATAAATGTGATATTTTAGCACAGGATTAAATAAGCCCTTATATTTTCCCGATGCTGGCGACGTACACTGTACGTCGTCAGTCACGAAGGGGTTAAAGTGTATTTCCTGTTGTGCAGCAAAACAGGGATGATACCTGCTCGATATGTGTGATATGTTCCCATGCACTTTGCAGAACTATATTTAGAAAATAAAAAAACACTTTATAGAGTATTCATGGCCAATTTGCTATTTTATTATGCCTTTACACCCTACATAATGGGAACTGTTGAAGTTTTTATCCTTGCTATGAGAATCTGTCTACAGGTGACATGTTTACTCAGATACCACATTCCATTTTCGTCTTTAGTTTCTGCATGGCAGCAACCAAAATGATAATGGTCACAAACTGGTTTGTTTTGCTTTCTTGCAGTGTTGAAATCTGCAAAAAAAAAAATGGAATGAGACTTGTAGGCATAGTTAGCATACCGTATCTCTCCAGCAAATTATAAGAATGTGTCCATTGGGAAAAAAAACTATAACCAATACATTGAGCTCCAGGAAAACAGCTACACGGACCAAATACATATAAGCGAGCTGTCAAAGAATTTATATTTCTGTCCATACAGTCCAAAGATTTACACAGCTCTATCTGGCAGGGAAGAAAACCTGTTTTTTCTCTGCTGCAGTTTATAACACTTACATTGTCCCTCCCCAAGCCTGTTACTGGTACTGTTGAGCTAATTTCTCAGCCACCCTATTTCTTCTTTTAGTATACAGGTTGAATTACAGTACAATTTCTTGCCTCCTTGTGCAAGTTCTTTCATGGTCTCACTAGCACCAGGCACCTGGGTCATGTGCTCCAAATGCCACAGGAGTAGAGAGCCTGGCTCCCCAAACGTCCTCCTTGGCTCCGATATGCAGCTTCCCCTCACAATGTGCTGACAATGAATTTTAAGTCTGGTGAATAGACTTCAGGGAGGGGGGAGATTTGTAGTAGAGGAGCGGTCTGTACTGGGGGGAAGTTGTGGGGGGAAAGGTCTGTACTGAGGGGATTTTGGGGGAGGGATCTGTTCTAGGGAGTAGTTGTACTGGGAAAAGGGTATAATTGCTTGTTCTACTGTGTACACTAGTCTGTGTGTTAGGTATTTTTCACACACTCCTGACCCCTGCACCTTGTTACCTACTCCTGACCCTTGCACTCTGTGCACTACACACTCCTGATCCCTGCAGTCTGTACATTATATACTCCAGACCCATGTTCCAGAGATCCCTGCATTTCCCACTGCTGACCCCTGCACTATGTGTGTTATGATACTCCTGACCACTGCGTTCTGTGCGGTACACACTCTTGACCCCTGGACTATGTGTTACCTACTTGATGGACTTATGTCTTTATTCAACCTCAAATACTATGTAACTATGTACTCCTGACCACTTCGCTCTGTGTGGTACAAACTCCTCATCCGCGCACTATATATTCCTGATCTTTGCACTGTGCAATACATACTCCTGACCACTGTGTTCTGTAGATCCCTCGTCCTCACCACAAATCTTTGCACTTTCTGATTCAGACGGAAGCCAGATTTTAATTGATGGTATGAAATCCTTTGTTAGACTTACCGGTATTTCTGAGAATCTTCCAGGTTGGCAACCTGAGAGATGATTAACTCCTCCTTCTACAGGAAACACAATTGAACAAGAGTTTAAAAATCCCTCCCACCCCCTTGTCCCTCAGTTGAGATAAAAGTAGACTACCTCCGCCAGTGCACGAGGAAAATGAACCAACATTCAATGAAAACACCATCTGAAAAACCTGGTTACTTCTAAATATCTTAGGAGACACCTTCTAACATCCAATGTTTGGAACTCTTTTTCCCTGAGAGTTTGTGGGTTGTCACAAAAAGAGGGTACCATTTTCTCTTGAGACCTATGGAAAGAGGAAGATACCTTTGGCAAATACAAACGATGTGGTCTAAGTATCACTCTGTCCGGAAGCATAACCAAATAAGGATCCTTAATGGATAACGCCTGCAGATCCCCCTCTCTTCTAGTGGATGTAATAGCTAGTGAAAAAGACATTTTAAGCATCAACCATTTAACTGACACCTCAGTAATGAGTTCAAATGGAGATTTTGAAAATCCTTGCAACAACAGGGAAAGATCCCATGGATGGTTCACTCAGTAACTTCTTCTCTAGGAAAACAGAGAGAGCAGATCATTGTTCCTGTAAGGTGCTGAGGGCCAGATCTTTATCAAGACCCTCTTGTAGGAAATCCAAAATCACCGGAACCGAAGGAGAAACAAATGTTCCCACGTAAACACCAAGAAGAAAAAAAATCTTCCACACTTTACTATAGATCTTTCTGGTGGCCACCTTTCTACTGGAAAGGAGAGTGTCTACCACTCTGTCTGAAAAACCTTTCTTCTTTAAAAACCTCCTTTCAAGAAGCCGGCCCGTCAACTGAAAAAAACGTCTCTGAAGATCCAAGACCCAAACGTCCGTAATTACCCTGACTGGGTTGATCTGTTACCACATTCTGTCTCTTTGCGCCTTTCCAGCACTGTCCACAAATGAGAGAGCGGCAGACCTCTCCTTGGAAGCTGAACTCTGAAATCCATGGTCTCCATCCTCCTGTCCCACTGAGACAACAGGAAAATCTGCAACGGCCTTGCATGAAGTTAAGTCCAATCTAGAGCTGGAATAGCTGATGTCATTACCCCCAACAGTCTCATGATTTTCCAAATCAGCTATGTTGTCCTAGATTGTTCACTTCTCCTGCCTTCTCCAAGCTCTTCACCCTTTTGTGAGTAACCCTGTAAGTCTCTAATTGACTGATGAATAAGAAAAACTCCACCATGAGATTCCAACAAACCCCTATTTACGCTATCCTGAATGGAAACAGCTCGTGGAGCATCTGGAATATGGTTCAATGGTAAAAATTGCCTGTAACAAATAATCCATTTCCTCCAATGGGAATAGATATCTAGAGGGGCAAGATCCCATCTCTTCATCTATGGTTTCCCCCTCTTCCAGGAACTATACGACACAATCTTTGTCTGATACTGCCTTATTCAATACCTCAGTAATAGGCCTAACTTTAGACTGACCTCTTGGAACTGAACCTGAAGGTCCTGGCATTATTATACAGGATTTATATAGCGCCAACAGTTTGCGCAGCGCTTAATATCTGGTAGAGCAGAGGATGATGGTAACAATTCAGAAATGAGACTTAAAAAACTAAACCATAGCTACCATCTCAGTCTTCATACTTTTCTATATAAGATTAGAGGATTCACTAGAAATTAACTTGTTAAGGCACAGATCGCAAAGAGACTTTTGGTAACTGGAAGGCAGCTTGACATTACAGCTACCACAGCGCTTTTTATAGGATTTTATACTATGTGGCATCTACATTTTTTCCGTGGGGCACTGAATGAGTTATAAGGAGAAGTGTGCGGAGGAGATTAATAATCGCCATTTAGAAGGTGGATTGACAACTTGAACCGACCAACAGTTTCCAGAAAAACCCAGCGAACGAAAAGGAGATATTGGCTACAAAGGAGGTTGCCATCAGCTGTCTATGGAGAGGGGCTTACTAAGGATTGTAAAGTGAGTGCAGTTTGACCATTTAACAGTGGTGAAAAGAGTAGGTAATAAATTACTTGCCCCCAGGCTTCTGAGTGGGCGGGAAGCCGGCTCCATGCTCCCTCATTACTTGGTGACGAGGGAGCATGGAGGTGGCTTCCCGGCCAATCAGGAAGCCGGGCGCTTGCTCGCCGCCTGACTTCCTGATGGGTCAGAAGGCTGGCCAATCAGGAAGGAGGGCGGCAAGTCCTTACCCGCCCCCCTGGCTTGCCGATTGGCCAGAAAGCTGGCTACATGCTTCCTCGTCACCTGGTGATGAGGGAGCATGGAGCCGGCTTCACGGCTAATCAGGAAGCCAGGCAACGAGCCTTTACACGCCGCTCAGCTTCCCGGCTAATCAGGAAGCCGGGTGGCAAGTCATTACACACTGCCCGTCTTCCTTAATGGGACTTCCAGTATCGGTAAGTACCGAAAAAAATAAAATAATCTATACTCTTACTTGATACCAAAAAAACTGTATTGGTGCATCCCTATTTTTAGGTATACTGTGTGAATGGAAACACATAACCAGCATAAAGTGGGGTTTTCTGAAATGTGACTGCAAAAGGGAAAATACACAGCATGAAGCATCTTAGGAGATAAAATGCAGATCAGACGTGCTTCAAATGGATTTAACATGCAAGCTGAATACACCTGAAAGCATGCTGTATTTGCCCATCTACAAAAGACCTTACAGTTTTTCCCAAACGCTAGATCCCGCCAGTGAAACACATTCCACACATTGGGAGATAATCATCTTTCATATCTATAATAACCTGGATCAGAAAGAATTGTGGAAGCGAACTGATCAGTTTGAAAAAACTTTGTTGCAGTGCAGTGACCGCAATTAACTGATTCATTCACTAGTTTCTAGCTTGTGACAGAACATGAATGCAATAAGTCTCTTTGTCTTTTATAGTTTATAATTTAATCTATGTATTCAAAACTTAAACAAATTGAATCTGTCCATTATTTCTTTTTTGCTCAATGGTAAATCATGCCAAAACTGCCATGTCTGTTTCACCTTAAAGCAGAACACCAGGCAAACAGCTAAATACATGAATGGAATACATACTGTATATGTATATTGTTTCACCAGCCAAAGTACCTGTATTTTTGATCATCCGGTCCTGAGATTTACACAACTTGGCCAAACAGCAAAGCAATATCTAGCAGGGGAGCAGACCTGATCTTTCTCCTATGCAGTTTCAACTTAACTGACAGGTCTTCTTCCTACGCTCATCCTGTGATTGGGCAGTAAAAGGAGAAGCAGCACACTGATGAGATCATCTCTCTGTCACTCTGCTCTTTCTTCCTATCAGCATGCCCCGTGCAATGCAGCACACCAGATAGGCTTCTTGTGCAGCTTCTTGCTGAACAACAGACTGCAAAAGGCTGATACCAAGTCAAATTCAGGTACTTACAAATACACTCAGTAGCCGCTTTATTAGGTTCAACTCTTCAACTGCTTGTTAACACAATGATCTAATCAGCCAATCACATGGCAGTAACTCAATACATTTAGGCATGTAGACATGGTCAAGATGGTCTGCTGAAGTTCAAACCGAGCATCAGAATGGGGAAGAAAGGTGATTTAAGTGACTTTGAAGATGGGATAGTTGTTGGTGCCACACGGGCTGGTCTGAGTATTTCAGTAACTGCTGATATAGAGATTTTCATACACAACCATCTCTCGGGGTTACAGAGAATGGCCTTAGAAAGAGAAAATATCCAGTGAGCGTCATCTCTCTGGGCAAGAATACCTTGTTGATGCCAGAGGTCAGAGGAGAATGGCCAGGCTGGTTCAAGCGGATAGAAAGGCATCAGTAAATTAAATAACCACTCGTTACATCCGAGGTATGCAGAATACCATCTCTGAACCACAACACATTGAACCTTGAGGGGCTACAGCAGCAGAAGACCACACCGGGTGCCCCTTCTGTCAGCTAAGAACAGGAAACGGAGTGCTCACCAAAATTGGAAAATAGAAGATTGGAAAAATGTTGCCTGGTCTGATGAGTCTCAATTTTTCGATTGCAACATTCGGATGGTAGGGTCAGAATTTGATGTAAACAACACTAAAGCATGGATCCATCCTGACTTGTATCAACAGTTCAGGCTGGTGGAGCTTTGCATCATGGTTGTGCAGCCGACAAATCTGTAGCATTTGTGTGATGCTATCATGTCAGTATGGACCAAACACTCTAAGGAATGTTTCCATCACCTTGTTGAATCAATGCCATGAAGAATGAAAGCAGTTCTGAAGACAAAAGGGGTCCAACCCATTACAAGAAAGGTGTACCTCATAAAGTGGCCAGTGAGTGTATACACATGCTTATATTTAAAAAAAATAAAAAAAAATAAAAAAATGATGATGTATTTATGATTACAGCTCTGCATTAATGTGTGACTTTTATATCTGCCTGGAGCTCAGCTTTAAATCAGTTAAGGCATAATGAAACAGATATGACATACAGTTAAATATGGTATAAGAACCTCTTCTTTTCTAGCCATGAAACAATGCAGACTAAAATATAGAAGTAACAAGCTGAGGCTTACAACACATCCTTATCGCTTGAAGGGCTTATTTTTGGTGTGTATATATATATATACATGTAGTCCATTCTTTTTTTTATGGTGAACAGAAAGTACAATGGTAACGGTTATCGGAGGCGGGGAAAAATTCTGATGAAGAGGATCATGCTGATAAAAGTGAAGCAGACAAAGATTAACATGATCCATAGTATCCAGTTGACAGATTTCTTGGCGTGCTGCTCCAGGCGGTCTGATTCATCCTTTAGTTTTTCAAAGTTGTGGTCCGCTAACTTCAGAGACTGGGAGAGTGTCTGAAAGAGGTGAAGAACATAGTCACTAATTTCAGTCAGTTGCTTGGGGGAGAAAAGTGAAGCTTCAGAAAAGAAAAACCCCACAAAAGCTCCATGGCCTTAGAATTGTTCTACAATAATAAACCTATGTCTGAAGAGAATCGCCATCTCCTTTTAGCATACTTATTTTATTTTTATACTTGAAAGTGAACTAGAGCAAGAACACAGTACATGCAGAACACTATTAAACCACAGCAGTGTAAAACAAAAGATGCAGCAAACAATAGCTATGTGTCCACTGTACCTGGTTGTCCTGTTTTATGACATTCTGTGCTGCTAATGAGTTGCTTTTAAGATTCTGGGTCAGGCGCAGCATCTCCTCTGCTAATTTTTCTTGCATGTTGTGGTGATGCTGTAGGACTGCATCAAGCTCTGCTTCTGACTGCTTGTCATTGGTAATGGATCCCCTAAAAGGTAAAATGGTAATTGACTACAATGACATTTCAAATGTCTAGTGCATAATAGAAAAAGATAAAGTGACATTTACTAGATGCAGATTTTTAACGTGGAGTGGTGTTCTCCATAGCCTTTATCAATCTGTACTGCCCAACCACAGCTTGGTAATGCTATCTCCAACAATTAAACATTAGAAATTAGTATTATGATTGTTCAATGAATACTACCATGAAAGGCACTTGTCAGAATTAGAAAACCCAGATGAAGCCAGATTAAGGCCCCATTCACACGGGCGGTGTACGTTCTAATCAGCAGGGGATCCTCTGCGATGGGGGAAAAAACTGAGCTGTACAGACCCATGACTCTTCAAGCAGGTGGATGTAAGTGGACAATTGTCCGTTTACATCCAATTACCTCCAATCCGTCACGTTTAGGTCTGCAAAAACAGAACTCTTTTAATTTTCTTTTCGGACCTAAATGGGCGCAGAGGTAATCAGATGTAAACAGACATGCATTGTTTACATCTGCCAGCCCAAAGACTTAAGCTGCCCATACACCTTACAACCATCGCACGACTTCCGTCTTGCGATGGTTGTAAGGTGATTAAAATTTCGTACAATCTGCCCATCTTGGACAGGGAGATCGTACTTGCGATCATCGCAATGATGATTGCAGTGCTGAGCGGGCACTGTGCGCTTGCACACACCGGCCCGTGCGGCATTAGTCTTCTGAGCACACCACCAACCTGCCGAAAATCCTACGATTTTCAGCAGGTTTTCCAGCGTGCTCGGAAGACAAAACACGTATGACCTTACAGTAGAAGCGGTCGCACGCTGCCCATACACCTGCTGATTATCGTATGATCACGGGATAATCGGCAGGTGTATGGGCACCTTAATACTGCTCTTCCAATCAGATCTGTGTGAAAAACTGACAGGTGGATCTGATTGGAAAGGTCATGTGAAAGGAGTATAAAGGTGCCCATACACCTTACGATTATCGGACGAAAATTTTCGTCCAATGATCGAACTGTCGTACGATTTTCGTACGACGGCCCCACCTTCCCCCGATTATCGCAAGGTCCAATTAGCGGTAGTTAAAAAAAACACCTGGACGACTTGCGGTAATTGACCGCAATTGTTTTCGTTTGCACATGCGCAGTGTTAATCGTACGACTTTTGACGGACGGAAACGCCACCAACCATGCGAACATCGTACGATCTAGCAAAGTTTTCAAACATGCTTGACCGTCAAAAGTCGTACGATTGTACAGTACTATCGGTCGGGCACTCTATTCACACATTACGATTGTCGTACGAAAAGTCGATCGCATACGATTGTCGTACGATAATCGTAAGGTGTATGGGCACCTTAAGACTAATGGAGGTCACAGCAGGATGGAAGCTTTGGCTACTTTTTGTATTGTCCTAACTGATTAACTGATTGTAGAACTACACTGTGACTCATAAAAACAGTATAAATATTGCATTTAGTATCAGACTAATATTTTCACTATCATTCCTAATGATTCTGCTTGTGGATTTTAAAAACATTGGGGGGGATTTATCAAAACTGGAGCAGACAGAATCTGGAGCAGATGCCCATGGCAACCAATCAGCATCTTTCTTCAGTTTGCTCAGTTGAGATTTGAAAATGAGAGAAAGAAGCTGATTAGTTGCAGTGCAAATCTGCTCCGGATTTTGTCTGCTCCCGTATTGATAAATTACCCCCATTGTATTTAATTAGCACTGGTTTTATACTTTTACAACAGAATTTAGCAATAAAAACAGATAAATGACAACAGTGCATATAGATGCCCGTTCACTTAACACTACTCACAATTTCATCTATGGTGCAGTGTTTTTAATCACAAAGTCCTAAACCACAGCACACACCATAACACATGTAAAACAATTGAAAATATCTCTGCCCAGTTCATTTAAATAAGCACACCCTTTGAATGCTCTGGTGCCCATATAACGTTGCAGAAGTTATGTCTAACCCCTAAACTAAAGAAAGTTCCCCCAAAGGTTGGGGGAAGATTTGTTGGGGTAATTTCATCTTCTCACGTTTGGTGAAAAACTAAAATTACATTTTTTAAACAAAACTCCCCTGAACCACTCACACAGTGAGGACTAAGCAGGATTTTTCAGTCCTGGAGTTAGCACAAAAACCATCTAAAAAAAAAGGTAAGCTGCAAAAGTAGAAATACACTTTAAAGTAAACCTGCCAAGTATCATCTGAGGCTCTAACAAGTCCTCTGGGCCTCTTATGTTATAGATAAACTTCAAAAGCCTGTCTGTAGTTTTATTAGTCATAGGAGTGGGTGGTAATCTCACACTTCCTATTTAATCCAGACACCATGCATGGCTCAAACACTGGGTATTTTGCCCACGTAGGCAAGAACAAATGTACAAATGTGAATAGATATTCACTCATTGTGCAGCAGTTTGGTTTGCATAAGAAGCAAAAGAAAGGAAAGCTCACTTTCATTTATTCTCTACTCCAGCCTGCTCACAGAATGATTTTGAAATTAATACATAATTAAACTAAAGGTACATTGGCCAACTCTGCTAATGACAACACATATTAAAATTTTTGACAGAAACAAAACATTCTAACAGTATTCAACATCTAAATAATACCAACTTCCTTTTTCTTGGATAGCCATCACCTGAATCTGAAAAAGAAAAGGCAGAAAGTTGCAATGAAAGCGCACTTTATTAATTATATATTAATTACATCATTTTTAATAAGATTCTGATATTAAAAGGCTCAGTAAAACATATTGTCCACGCATTAAATATTAATGTGCACATTCTACACAAACGAAACACAATACCTAACAATGTAACACATGTAACACATTCTCCACTTTGGCTCCCTTCTAAGATGTTTAGGCACATTGACAGTATATTTAGGGACCTTATTTGGAAACGAAAGCAAGCTCGATGAAAA
Source organism: Nanorana parkeri (assembly GCF_000935625.1). Taxonomy (NCBI): domain Eukaryota; kingdom Metazoa; phylum Chordata; class Amphibia; order Anura; family Dicroglossidae; genus Nanorana; species Nanorana parkeri. Next base: position 63,902 of record NW_017306451.1, on the reverse strand, counting down.
TTAGAGACTTTACAAAGACCCAAGGATTCGGGAGGCTTAGCTCTTCCTAATCCTTGGCTCTATTTTCTTGCCTTCCAATACTTTGCTGGTTGGAAATGTGAGGAGATTCAGTTACAATCATTCCGTTCTTTGCAGTATCTTTTTGATGGTTGTAATCCTCTGGGTTCGTTGTTCTCCTACCTAGCACAATATTGGGAGAAGACTAAACGACTTTTATGAACTTCAGATCTCACTAGATATACCCCGATTTGGAACAATGGTAGACTTCCGGCGATATCCAAGTTGCAGGGCTTTAGGAACTGGCGGCAGGCTGGGGTGTGTAGAGAGTCGAGTTATATGTTGATAATGCTCTCTGTTCATTTCAACAATTGCAATCCCAATTTGGATTGCCTCAGACTGCTTTCTACCAATATTTGCAACGTAGACATGCCTTGACTTCCCAATTTGGTAGTGCCTCCCCAGAGTTCCATTCAACACCGATTTTGGATACCCTGGTTGCTTGAAAGCGCACTTTATTAATTATATATTAATTACATCATTTTTAATAAGATTCTGATATTAAAAGGCTCAGTAAAACATATTGTCCACGCATTAAATATTAATGTGCACATTCTACACAAACGAAACACAATACCTAACAATGTAACACATGTAACACATTCTCCACTTTGGCTCCCTTCTAAGATGTTTAGGCACATTGACAGTATATTTAGGGACCTTATTTGGAAACGAAAGCAAGCTCGATGAAAATTAGAGACTTTACAAAGACCCAAGGATTCGGGAGGCTTAGCTCTTCCTAATCCTTGGCTCTATTTTCTTGCCTTCCAATACTTTGCTGGTTGGAAATGTGAGGAGATTCAGTTACAATCATTCCGTTCTTTGCAGTATCTTTTTGATGGTTGTAATCCTCTGGGTTCGTTGTTCTCCTACCTAGCACAATATTGGGAGAAGACTAAACGACTTTTATGAACTTCAGATCTCACTAGATATACCCCGATTTGGAACAATGGTAGACTTCCGGCGATATCCAAGTTGCAGGGCTTTAGGAACTGGCGGCAGGCTGGGGTGTGTAGAGAGTCGAGTTATATGTTGATAATGCTCTCTGTTCATTTCAACAATTGCAATCCCAATTTGGATTGCCTCAGACTGCTTTCTACCAATATTTGCAACGTAGACATGCCTTGACTTCCCAATTTGGTAGTGCCTCCCCAGAGTTCCATTCAACACCGATTTTGGATACCCTGGTTGCTGCTTGCAATACCAAGGGTATTATTTTCTATGTATATACCCTCTTAATAACTAACTCGATGTTACAATCACCTTTGAGTGTTAGGAGTAAGTGGGAAGATGATCTAGGCCCTATTACAGATGAGGACTGGAGGGGAGTAGAGAGGGCTGTTCTATCGGCGTCCTTATCCCATAGACTTACTCAATTGTTTATTTTACATAAGATTTATCGCACTCCAGAGTTTCTGTTAAAAATAGGTGTCGGGAACGATCCTTCATGTCCACAATGTGGTTTTCACCAAGGTTCACTGATACATCTATTGTGGATATATATCTGGTTAGATATTGGGGTGCATTGCTTAAGATCATACACTCAGTCTTTGGCATATTGTTAAATAATACACCTGGAGTATGCATACTAGCAGTTTTTGATGCCTCTGCAATGAGTTCATATACCAAATTGGCTATACATAGAGCATTATTTACTGCTAAGCGACTGGTGACGAGGAAATATATATTTCTCCCCACCATCACTATCAGAATGGATATCTGAGTTAGATCAGACGGTAATGTTTGATATAGAGCCTTGGTTCTCAACTGGTGGGTCGTGACCCAAAAGTGGGTCGCGACCCCGTGTTCAGTGGGTCGCCATGTGCCTTCCACTTATCTAGGTGAGAGGCGTCTCAACCTCCCCCTAGCTCAGCACTGTCAGTTCTCACGCCAAGCAGCCATTCCTATGCTGCTCGGCGCCGTGTTTCAGCTTAAGGTGGGGTGGGTAGCAGCTATGGCTTTGGGAGAGCTCCATCCATACGTGGATTGCTTTCAGCTTCCTCGCATGTTCTGTGGTGGTGCCCGGACCGGAGTGATATCACATCTTGGTTCCTCGCACCTCTACAGGGCACGCAAGGCAGTTGTACGAGCAATGCATATATGCAGTGGCGTAACCAGAGTTATGGGCGTCCGGGGCAGAATTTTTTTCCGCCCCTCCCCTTATATAAACATCCACTGGAACTTTACCTCGTACCCCCCACCCCCACACATGTTTGTATTTTAATTTTTTCAATATTTTATTTAAATTTTTTATAAACTTTAAATTTTTTTTAAATTAATTTTTATTAAATATTTTTATTTTTTACTTTACTTTTAGTGGCTTTGGGGAAATATTAGGGATCTAAACAGACCCCTGATATTTCCCTTTTAAAATAGAAAAAGAGATTGAGAACACAAAGTCTTCCATCTCTTTTTCTGTATCCCCTGTTATCAATGAACAGGAATCCTTTACGAGTGTTCCTGTTCATTGATAACATGAGGAAAGAGTATGTTTACTATAACCACAATCATGAATGAGCACGAGGATGTAGATCACTCCCATTCATTCATAATTGAGGATACAGTAACCATACCCTATCCTATCCGCCCATCACAGTCCGGCAGAGCGGTGTGGGTGCGGAGACAGCGCTGTCACAGGAGGCTGGGCTCTCCTCCGTGCACTGCTCGCTCAGCCTCCTGTGACAGCGTGTCAGGACAGAGAGTGAGCAGTGCAGAGAGAGTAGATAATTGAGGATATGGTATGGTTACTGTATCCTCATTTAGCCAAAAGTGCAATTTTCGGCCGGCATCCCCCTTCAGCTTTACACCCGGGGCCGGCTGCCCCCGGTTGTTACGCCACTGCACATATGGATGGGCTGCCCCCGGTTGTTACGCCACTGCACATATGGATGGAGCTCTGTCACAGCACAGCAGCCCACACTGGACCCCAGAGTGAGGATCCACTCCAGTTCTCATAAGTTAGACTGGGAGGATCTAAAAAATCCTGGATCTTGGAGTGAATATGTGTGTCTGTGAGAGTGTGTCTGTGGTTGTGTGTCTGTTAGTGTTTTTGAGGGCCCGTTCCCACTAGTACAGAGAGTTAATCGAACAGTCCTGTGCGATTAATGCACTGTACAATGCAATCGCTGGATTTACACTTGGGCATTCCAATTAGGCCCGTTTTATGCTTGTTTTTTTAGCACGTTTCAAAACACGTTTTTTAGTTCAGTGAAACGCGCGTTCGACGCTCGTTTTTTAGCCACCCTGGTGGTATGATTTTGTTTTTAACTTTTTTTTCTATCTTTTTAAAAATTTTATAAACTTTTTAAACTTCCCGCTGGTTCCGCCCCCCTGCGACGCGGACACTCGCAAGGGACGGAACCCGAAAGACGGCAGCGGCCGGAGGACACAGCGGGGATCGCGGACAAGTTAAGACCTAAGCTGTATTCCCGAGTAAATCCCGGTAAATAGACACCAAACATGTCAAGCTTAAAAATTGCGCGCACTCGCGAAAAACTAGCATACCCAAAATTGGCCATAGGCGACGCTTTACAATCGGATGTAGCAGGACGTGTATACACGCCCAGTTACATCCAAGAAGCTCCCGGCCGGCCGTGTATACACAACGGCCGGCCGGGAGGTAGTTAAAGGAGTTCAAAACTTTGCCTCTTGATAATTTTGTGTATTGTCATTTTTAACTGTATCACAAGCACACACAGTTTTGAGGCTGGACATGTTTGGTATTTACTAACTTGTCACAACCTCATCCTTTATTATGTACAAAAATGATGGATGTTATACAGTGTTTGTTTACACTAAAATGCATTTTAGTGTATTTTTATTGAAAATATAGATTTGATAATGCGTTGCACGAATATCGTGCCTCATAAAAAAATGCAATTACCATCTTTTTGTTCCACATAGTCTCTAAGTTCAGAAAATATATAATGTTTTGGGGTTTTAGTAGTTTTTTTTTGTTATAAATGCAGATTTCAACGTGTGTTAAGTGAATAAAGAAAACTGCATTTTGTAGAGGCTGTATGGACAAATACATATGTTTAATTCATAGTAAAAGTGCAGACATACCGTAACCTAAAGTCTAGTACCTAGTAAGTTAATTGAGTTTTTTCTTTTACATAATTAAATGTAATCGTTTACAGTGGGAAAAAAAACTTACCAGTAGAAGAGATGCCATTCTGAAAAAAGAAAGGGAAAAAAAAACATAAATCATATGAGAGCACATACCTACACACAATGTACTGTATATGATTTGCAATTCAAATATACTGATATATCTGTTCAGGAACTTTCACAATGGACTTTGCAATACTTTTAATTTCACAATGTCACAATTTCACATCCAAACTGTACAAATACCAACTAGGGACAGGCGCAGAGTTACACAAATAAAAAAAAAATATTCAAAAAATAATCTATATATCTAATAAGTCTGTGTTCCAACAGTCCAGGGAAAGTATAAAGAGTTATGGACACCGGCACTCCAAAGTAGAAAAACGTCTTTTATTGACGCATCATGCAACAATACACTTGTTGCAACGTTTCGGGGTCACACAGGATCCCCTTCATCAGGCAGAACAAGTGAAAATTACAAAGAGATATGGACAAGTATTTATACACATCCTTGTATGTGAGGAGACCAATACCACTGCCCAAAAGTGATCCTATGACATCATTTCCCAAAATTCAAAATCCAGTGTTGCTGTATGCATAGAAAGATTGCTCAAAACATAATTCATGGGTTGTGTCATGTCAATGCTGCTAAGTCTGGGTGGTGCCATGCCTATGGAGAGACAATTTGAGCAGTATTCCTGCTGGGGCTGTGTGTCTCTGTGTAACGGCTGCAGGGCAGCTGTTACAGAGACACAGGACGGAGTCAGGGGGCTTGGCCAACCGGAGAGCAGGTGCTCATTACACTCAGGCCGCACCCCTAGGTTGTCTTCGGTTATGAGTCCTGTGGTGATAGGCCGGCACTGGTCGTGTCAGCCATTGGCCCATGCATGGTAAGCTTAAGTGCAGTAAGTGTGCATTCAAAAGCATCATCTGACACATATGTGATCCCATGGGACGGGGCACCTGGGCACGTATGTGGTGCGACGTAGGAAGCGGAGTATCATATCAGCGGGGAAATGGGTCGGATCAAAGGCAGAAAGGAAAAAAGATAGAACACCATTATAATTGTGAGTGCTAAGTCCTCTGATCCTAGCTGTGGCGGTAGGGCCACCCAAGGAGGAGAGGGCGAAAAAAGGTTTAGAGAAAAAAAACAAAAACATATTCAACCGTATGGTGCGCAATGCCCTGATAAAACTGCGTTAGCGGTCTGGTAAGAAGCACGTCAGCATGAGGTTCGTGTTGAGGCCCCTGGGGATGGTGGTGTCCAATGTGTGGATCCAGTAGGCTTCTCGTTGGAGAAGATACCTATCATGGTTCCCACCCCTATGTGGTGTTGCCACATGTTCTATGACCATCCCACGTAACTCGTGGGTCTGGTGTCTAAGATTGGCGAAGTGAACCGCCACAGGTTTGTTCAAATCTGGAGTGTCACCGGCAGTGGTTTTGGCGATTGCAATTCTGATATCGCTACGGTGTTTTTGAAACCGTCGTTTAAACGGTCCCATAGTCTTGCCCACGTAGACAAGGCCACAAGGACACTTGAGTAGGTAGACACATGTTTCGGTCACACAGTTCAGGTAGCCCCTGATGCGGTATCGTTTACCGCTGTGTGGATGTGTAAACGTTTCTCCGACAATGAGTGCACTGCAAATGTTGCAGTTGTAGCATCTGTAGCAACCTGTGCGTTGCGAGATCCTAGTGGGCGTGCGCAAGTACTTAGGGACCATTTGGTCCAAGCTGATCCCAGACATAAGTACTTGCGCACGCCCACTAGGATCTCGCAACGCACCAACAGTCCAGGGCTCCCTTTCATTCATTGAACGTTAGTTTTTTCAGTCTGCATGCAAATACAGTCTGCCTAGGAACTCCCAATCCTCCAGACTGACATCCATCCATGAAGGCATTTTGAAATTGCTTAAAAGGAGAACTATGAGGGGAGTGATTTTCACTTTTCCTCATAGTTCGAGCCGACCTGTGACAATGAGACTTGTCACAGGTCGGCTCAGTAGATCGGGGGGTGAGCGAACACATACCGTCACTTGCTCACTTCTCGATCATGTCCCTGCAGGGAGCCGTGACTGTCAAGTTACGGCTCCCTGCAGGGATTCCCCCCTTCCCGCTCCGATCCTCCAGCGCTGACTGGAGGAATGAACGGGGGAGGGGGCGGGTACAGCTGGCTCTGCCTCTAGATAGGCAGAGCCAGCTGTCAATCACACAGCCAGGTGGATCTCGACAGTAATGTCGGGATCCGTCCCAGCTGCGGCGATCTTAGTATACCACGAGCTGTAGCTCGTGATATACTGAACTTTGGGTGACGGAAGGATGCTGGTTTATGTCCTCACGTGACCCTGAGGAGAACTATGGGGAAAAACACTTACCCCATAGTTCTCCTTTAACAAACTCCCTGGAGCCAGCCCACTGCTTGCATCAGGGCTGAGGGTTTTTGAGAAGAATACAGAGGCAAGATGCTATGATGTTTTTAGAAAGCTAATCATGACAATGATTTCCCTGCATTGCATAGAGAAGCACAGAGACCCAGTGATGATCATCAACAAGCTTCCAGCAGGTGACAAATACAGGAATCCTTTAAAACTTCAAGCACAACATGAAGGATTTTAGCAAAGAAAATTATAAACTTGGCAAAATTCAATTAATCAAATAATTGAAAATGAGCAAAGCATTTCATGTATACATTTTGTTGCAAGAATCCCAAACAATTCATATCTTCCTCTTTTGTGGTGCAGGCAGACATTACAAGGCCTTGTCTCTTATTCAAGGTTGTCTTGTGTTATGGGAATCTTTTGGTGTATTTTATTTTTGCTACAGTTTTGACCTTGATCACTTGTAGGAGGTTTTTATGCACATTGCTAGCATAAGGCTTTGTTTTAAAGCGGATATTAACCTAGAAAAAAATATAACTTCTATGGCAATGCACTGAGCCATTGAAAAATAATTGACTTTCCCAATAAAGGAAGTTCAGATTTTCAAAACTGTCCGCACAAGAACACATTCTACCAGTGTCACTATACGCTGTCACCTTATAAAATAAGCCCCACAAGCAGAATAGGTAACTTTACATTCTGATTGATCTGTGAACATTGTTTTCTCCCTACCTCCAACACTGGATTTTTTACACTGGCTAGCCCATGTCAAAACTTGACATGCTTTGTTGTTAACGATGGTCTGGAAGCTGGTACTTTTCCATGAAGGCTGAATGTGCTCATCATCTCTTGACAGTACTTCAACTAACAGGGATACGGTGTCCTTTTTCAGTTGATGTTTAATCTTGGATGCAGATACTGTTTTTGTCTTGTAATGAAGTTAGCCCCGTTCACTAGTACTCAGATGCTGTGGTCACTTCAGGCTTGTCTGGTCTTGCATTAAAGGAAAATTTTGTTTGATAAAGTTTACTGATGTTCTCAGACACTCCCAGTGGTCCTTTAATGTCCTATGCATTCATCAAGCCTAGTCATTAATAGTTGCCCCATCTTAGGCTTGGCACAAGTGCCAAAGAATGTCATTATTCTCTACACCCAGGCCTGCTGTAGCACCGCTGGAAGTATCTGTGCAGAGGAATAATGCATGGAGCCAGGGTAGGCAGAGTGGTGTAAACATCACTTTTTATGACGGAGGTATGTGCTTGAGTTGAAATTTTAGAATAGCCAATCTGGCTTAAAGAAGAACTCCAGGATTTTTAAAAATCCCCACACTGCAAGGGTTAGGTGCTTGTTTTGGTCTAGGAGCAGAAAATAAAAAAGAAATAATCACTCGATTCTCGGTTCTTGCCACAGTCACTGCTCACCTCTTCCCCCCTCCGCTTCGGCTGTGGGATATCCCTGGATGTCCTCACGTCTAATGGAGCGCATTAGAGGTGATGGCATCATGGGTTCTTAGACCTCCAGAGCCCAGGGGAAAAGAGGCTGCAGTCTAGCAGCCAGGCTGGATCAAAGATTGGTGAGTAGTTCTGTATTTTCGCCCTTTGACAAACCGAGCACTTAAACCTTGCAGTGTGGGGGTAGCCCCTCTGCAAGGGGTCATTTTTTAAAATCCTTCTTTAATACAATACAATGAAGGAATTAAAAATATGCAAATATTTTGTTTCCTTTCTATGCCACTTTTAGTTCAATACGTTTTATTAAAGATTTTATAAGGACAAACAGGTGAAAGATCAGCCTACCGGTAAACAGGCTATCCCTCTTCCCCAAGTGGCAGTATGTATTGGGGAAAAAATTGAAATCAGGCAGCATAATCCAAGTGGGCTTGGCCAGGGAAAGCCGGAGAGGGTTTACGGATATCATTATCCGTCATCAAAAATATTAATAAAAAAACCTCCTGCACTGGGACACAACTTTATGAAGGTTAGTTGATCCTGCAACTTACATTTTTTTTCACTTTTATATTTTTAGAGCATATATAATTGTGGCGCAAGCCATTTTATGTTATTAAAAACTATAGCTGGTGTAATGTTCTAAATCTGTCAAAAAAATGCAATGCAATATGGCAACCTGGAGGGGTTCTGTACACAGTTGCTGTATGGAAAGCTTCTCCCGTTACCCTTTGGAGAACTATGGGGAAAAGCCCTGACCCCATAGTTCTTACCTTTTAGTTTTCTCTGTTTAGTAGGCCTTTGGACAGACTACATGCTTCTTTGTACAACTGCAACGGGACAGGAAATGCTGGCTGTCCCCATAGAAAGACTAGAGAAACTTTGAGCTGCCTCTGATTTAAGATATAATTGTTCTAGATTGTAAACCCTTTTTGTTAGGAGAGACAGTCTTCGAATCTAGTTTACAACTCATAATGAGATCTGCCAGCACAGTACAGACAGGGTTCATTGGGTTAAAAATGAATGCCCCACCCTCCTTGCATTCCAGAGGAAAATTCAGATTACAGAAAATATTTCATTTTAGGAAAAAGCAAGGTAGTAAGTACGCAGCAATATGTGTTTTTTAAGTTATGTTATCTGAATGGGAAATTGTAACAAATATGAAATTGGCATTATCCCAATTTGACTGCACTTTGAAGATCCTTTACTGGTGCTCATCAGCAGATGGCAGTTGCTAGTGTCTATATCCCAGTATCTAAGCCATTGTGTGTGTGCACGGAGAAGGGAGTTCTAAACATGAATTTCTGTATGCAGGAAGCCAAAACTAACCTCCTCTGTATGCCATTTTATTTGTTTTCACAATACCAGGGAAAGAAGAAAACATCACCCAAAGAAATTAGATTAAATCTTGATTATTCAGCTGTATGGTGCAGCACACACAGCTAATTATGTAGGCTGATGCTTAAACGGCAAGTATTGCTGCTGCATGTGAATAAGATGTTTCCTGTGATCAGGCCCAGCCCTTAGCTACTCCACACTCACCTTTTCTAGCAGCTCACTCCTCATCTCCCCTGTGTAACGTGCTTGTGTTTGAAGATGGACAGTCTTGGTCACTGGCGTACGTTCCTTGCTGATTGTAGGTGTGCGTCCTGGAGCAAGAAACTGATTAGCCAAGGCTTTTTCAGTGGGAGATGACTGCAGGAAATGAACACAGCTTTGTTAGTCATACGGCCAAAACATTAGTCCTTTTCAATATTAATACTGGCTAAACCTTGTTATTCCACCTTTTAGCCAAAGCTTTCTGAAAATAAATAATTACGTAGTTTACTGGCTGCAAAGGTAACTGGTTAGATCTTTACTCACTGAGATCCTAGTGAGATCTGTTTTAATATCTTAAAATGAATACAAGTTTTCTAAATCTCTCCAGTAGGGATGCACCGATACCAAGTACCGTACTCAGTACAAGTACAAGTACACATACTTTTCCAGCTCCAAGACTAGACTAGAGAAAAATTCAGAAGTTAGGAGGCAGCTGTCATTTATAAGGAGCACACGGAGATCCTGGAATTTGTGCTTTCCTGTTTTATTGTATGTAATACAAAAATTAGGAACCATCACACAAACTGGGACACCACCCCTATATATGCAATATATATCAAAAGGGGGAAAGAGAAAGAAAGGGGCTTTGTGGTGACAACTGGAGAATAGCAGGGAATTGATCCAATAATAAAGTCAATTGATTCATATATATAATAAAATTCCATTTTTAATATACTCAATTCATAATGTCTATACATATAAATATGCTAAAATTCATCCATATAAAAAACCATAAATAGATGTATACACCATAAATAACCTCCCTGGAACCCACACAGAAACCATGACTATAAATTCATATATTGGTCATTTCCCTCATTGTATTCATATCTTATTTGCATGATTAATTGTACATAATTGTTCTATATATCATTAGTTCAGCCATGATTCTGTGCTTGCTCCAGTCTTCAACGCGTTTCGCCGAGGCTTCGTCAGGAAGATTTGGAGAGGTTAACCTATAGTATTTGTATGGGTATGAGAATCAATTTGCAATAGTCTACATGATATTGGATATATCAGAATCATTAATATCTGCTGACCATATATCTTTATAATGCAGTAAATACCAACTTAATTATTCTTTTTCCGGTAATTGAATATCCATCTGCAGGGAGTCTCCCCACCCAACCAGGAGACAGGAGCGCCGGGGGGAGGCAGTCCGAAAGCAAGGAAGCCAAGCATCCGTCCCAATCGTACCTATAGGGTTAGATTATATATTCCTGATCTCTATTCCAATAATTGCCAACACATCCATAAGTCCATAGTCCTAGGGAAATTGCCCTGAACAAACAAACTACCATCTCCATGATCAGGTCCAGATCAGTTTCCACAAATTATAAATAATTCTATATAACTTCACTTATTAAATATATATAACTGTTATTTTCAGGTCTATGACTTCTATTTGCATTGTTTCTATTCTTTCAATGTGTCTAAAGTTAAAAGGAAACAATTTCTAGCCCTCTGTTTTATTGTATGATTTTGTTTTTATGAATATAAATAAAGGGATGCACCAATACCAGTTTTGCGAGTACAAGTATTGGTACTTGCCCAAGTACTTAAAGTACGCCCAAGTACAAGTACGAGTACTGATACATTTTTGTTGTCATGTGACAGTTTTTCTAAAACAATACAGACTAATGATTTTAGGACAGTGGTGGAGCGCCAGAGCCAGGTCCCAGCTGCAACCGCTGCAACCCTGATAATTCTCATGAAAATGCCAAGTATTGGCATTAGTACTCAAAAAGTATCGGTGCATCCCTACTCTCCAGTATTTTACATGACTCATACGCCTCTGTTTTAAAGCGTATCTAAACTCTTTATTTTCATATGTTGATCCAGCTAGTAACACACTTCCTGTCTTAGGGTGGCTACCGTCACTCCCCTCCACTGTATGAATGGAGGAGCAACATAGCCACTGTTGGACCACAGCATTGTCATCCTGTGGAAGGGGTAGAAATAGATGAAGTAGTAGATTTAGAACTCCACCACTTTTTAAACGAATAAGGAAACAGTTTTGTTTTTCATTTTGGGATAAAGGTTTTAAATAAATAAAAACTAACCATAACAAGCTTACTGGCAGGATCAACAGGTACTGAGTCACTATGTAACAGGGAGGACTCACAGAAACAAAGAATGCTGTGTTACTGCTATTGGCAAATGTAATCATATTTGCCACTTTTATTATTTGGACCACATAAATGATCTGTGATACAAAAAACCCCTTGATCAACAGTTTCAATGTTTTTTTTTTCTTTTTCACCATTTAATAACCTCATATTATCAGTACAATAGACGACTGAAATGCTTCCTACATTTCCCTTTGTGTCCTTTTATTCTTTCCGGAAACAGATTAATTCAGAGCCAAAATAGAGAAGTGTGAACTGTCTAAGTTGCCAAAACATGTGTATATCTGTTCATTCCCTTTTCTAATACAATCAACTTGTCAGACAGCACAGCCAGGATCTGACCTTACTTTTCTTTACTGCAGTTAAACCAATACAGCTTGGTGAATTTGGTGAAAAACCATCACAGCATGTGATTGAATACTAAAAGGAGCAGCAACATACTGAAGAAGTCAACCCAGTGCTCTTATCTACTATCAAACACAAAAGCCAAAAACAGAAAATGAAACGAAAATAATTTTTTACCGATATTTTATTATTTCTAAACTTTATATGAGAATATAATGTGTGTGTGTGTGTGTGTGTGTGTGTGTGTGTGTGTGTGTGTGTGTGTGTGTGTGTAAATGTTTTTATTTATTATTATATTTATGTTTTTATAAGCAGACCCCTGATATTTCCCATTTAAAATAGAAAAAGAGATTGAGGACAGAGTCCTCAATCTCTTTTTCGGCATCCCCTGTTATGAATTAAAATGTTGTTGAATGAACAGGAAGCCTCTGTACTGAGTGCTTCTGTTCATTCATAACTTGTGGACATAGTGTGTTTACCATGTCCACAAACATGAATGAACCGGAAGTCATGTAGATCACTTCCCATTCATTACTAATTAGGGACACAGTAAACATACTATGTCCTCAATTATTAGCAAGCAGTCAGTGATCACTGATCACTGACTGCGTGTACACGCTCTCCAGCCTGACTAGCGGTCACAGGAGGCTGAGCGAGTAGTGCGGGGAGGAGAGCCCGGCCTTTTGTGACATGCCGGCTGCTCACAGCGCTCGGACTCCTGTGACATATTCTCTCCTCCTTGCTGGACGCTGAAGAGAAACCAGGCATGCACCGCAATTTCGTCCGAAAGATGGCATTTTGCCAAAAGTAGCATTTGCGGCCGAATCTTCTGTGCATCTCTAATTTTTATATTATATATATA
>NW_017306451.1:24948-50937 GCF_000935625.1 Nanorana parkeri | reverse complement strand
TTTTTTTTATTTATTTAATGACTGACTTCCGCTTTGAATGTGTTTTCTTTCTAGATATTTGGCACAGGATCAGTAGTAATTCAGAGACAGCTGGATTTTTCTGCAGTAGGCTTCGGACAGCCTTACTACTTCCAGGGCATTCTCTTCATAGAATACTTGGATGATCTCCTTGTTGAGGGCACAGGCTTCGTCTGACAATGTGATGAAGCCTGTTCAGCTTCTGCTAGACCCTGAACCTTCAGAAATCTGCGCTGGAACCAATTCATTGCTTGGAGTATCTGGGTCTTATTCTTCATACAGCTCAATCCAGAGGTTTTTTTTACCCACAAGACAAGTCCAGACTCTCATCTCCCAGATTTGGGCTTTACAGTCCAGGAGCTGTCTGACTTTTGAGCGTTCTGGGCTTGATGATGAATTTGAGGCAGTCCTGCTTAACCAATCCACTCTAGCCCATTGCAACTCAACATTTTGGCTGTTTGAAATACTTGGGCCAACCAATGCATTTGATAAAACCAGATTATCCCTAGTCTGATGGCTCAGAAATCCTGTTCTAGAGCAAGGGAAATCTTTTCTTCTGATTTCCTGGAAAATCCAAATTACAGGTGCCAATCTGACAGGCTAGGGAGGAGTGGTGGACACCCTAATGGTGCAGGGGACTTAGTTGCTGTAAGAAGTATTTTGATTAACAAGCTGGAGCTGATCTCATTTAAATCCTGGCTGCCCCCCCCCCCACCCCATGGCTCTTCCAGATCAACTGGAACTTCTGTACCAAGGACCAGTTTACCACCATGCTTCACAGTTGCTTGCTTTGGTGGCTTAGCTGTTGAAGCCCAGGTCTTATTAATAGGTCCCGTTCTGATTCGGTGATTCCTATGCTCTTGAAAACTAGGAAGTCTACCTCTCACAAGGTCTACTATCACACATGGAAGGTATACCTCGCTTGGTGCAAGGCAAAAAATTTAATCCCAGACTCGTGGGGCGAATTTTGTCTTTTTACAACCTGGCTGGGATCAACAGTTGACCTTTAGTGCCATTAAGGCTAAAATTAAGGTCCTTGCAATCCGGCTCCAAAGACTGGATTCCTCCCTTTCTTTGGCTGGGATCAACAGTTGACCTTTAGTGCCATTAAGGCTAAAATTAAGGCCCTTGCAATCCGGCTCCAAAGACTGAATTCCTCCCTTTCTTTGGTTTAGGCCTTTGTGTCTCTCATATAGCCCCGCTTGTATAACCATGAGCTCATAATTTGGCTCTCCAAGAACAGCCTTTAAGCCCATCAGGGAAATTCCCGAATGTACGCAAGGACAAGGTTGTCATGAGATTCAGAACCTCCTTTCTCTAGTAGTTTCTTCTTTTTACCTCAACCAGAACAACCAATCCCTCTGTCCAGCCCCAGTATATGCAAAGGAGATTTCACTTCATTGCTTGAATGTGGTTTGTGCTGTACATGCCTATCTTGCAGCCACTTCTTCAGCCTTTAGTTTTGACACTGTTATGTGAGCTCTGAGTGTTATGTCGCTGTTGCACACTCATCAGTTGGACTGCTTTCAGACTTCCTAGTTGTCTCTGAATTATTTTTGATCCTTAAAACAGAACGCTGGGCAGAATTTTTCTCCACCCATACAGTGGGGGCTAACTTCACACTGCAAGAGTTAAGCGCTCGCTTTTATCTAGGTGCTAAAAAAAAAAAGTTCAACAAAATACCTAAGGAGCACTACTACCCTGGAAATGCTGGCAACCCTATTGGAGCCTGTTATAAGAAAAAGGACAGGTGACTCACAGTTAGGATGACAGCGATCGTGTCTGGAGATCCCCCCTTGGAGTGGCGTCTGGGTGCCAAGTCACTGCAGTTGAGCAATGTGCATGGAGCAAATAACCCAAAAATCTGGGGCATGAGAGAAATAGAATCCCAGCACACGTGCTCGGCTGGCCAGGTCGAGCCGCGGCGGCTGGGGGAAGAGTGTGGGCTGTAGACGGCTCTAAGATGCAAACAGTCGTGTGATGTACCGGAGGTGCACAAGGTACTGTGAGCGGATGACTGGATTGACAGGAGTGGTAAATGGAGTGGGAGCTCTCAATAGCCTGGAAACGCGTAGATCTCAATAGCCTGGAAGAATTTTGTTCTTCTTTGTGTTTATAGGTACAGGGTCCTCTCCCTGATATAAGGAGCTTTGCACACCGACCACCACTGAGTACCATTTTTTAAACAGCTGTGACCATCAAATTGTAGTGCGCATATTTACTGTTTTAGTTTTTGCCAACAAAAAAAAGTTATACTCACCTGAACCTAGGAGCCAGTTTGCTCTTCGACCGGTCCCAGGAGCCTCTCTCCCCCTCTGCTCCAGGCTAAAATCTTGTAAATCATCATGTTATATACACAATTTATAGATGTTAGGGCTCTCAGGAACATTTAAATGCTGCAGTATTGGAGGAGAGAGTCAGTGGGTGGGGTAGCCCCACTGCAAGGGTTAAGAACACTTTTGTCTGGAGTTCTTTTTTAATGAGAAAGAAAATAGGATTTTTGTACTCAGCGTAAAAATGTGTTTCTTGGAGTTAATTTAGGAACAAGGGTCCCACCCTCTGTGTTTGGGATCTACTCCTAATATTGCTCTTTTGCAAAAATGAAGCTTGACGGGAGTGGGAGAAGTTATACCTCACTGGCTAACAGTTTTTTTGTTCTCCAGTGTCTAATTCCTCCTGTAGTTGGTAGCATAACCCAGTTGTCTCTAAATTACTTCTGATCCTGTGTCCCTTAATTAACTCCAAGAAATGATTTTTAAGTTAATGCAAAAATGCTGTTACTCCACTTACTTTTAGAAAATAACACCAGTTCTCAAATGCAAATTATGTAACATTAAGCAGACTTATGCAACAAAGGCAAAAATAGTTATCTGTAGAACACAGTATCTGTAGCCACCTCCAGAATCAAACAAGGAGGCTGCAATTTCCTTCTAAAAACGATAGTTACCTTAATTGCATATATCCTACTACTGCCAACAGATTGCGGAGGACAGCAAGTGTTGTTATTGCATGGATGTAGTGATAAAAAGGCAGAGGCATGTCAGACCACTGTATGGAAACTGCAGCTATCACACGGAGAGCAGCACTTCTTTTGTGCAGCCTGCTGCCTCTTTCTTAGATTTGCGGCCAGTGCAAGTGAAAAAAAACTGGTAACAGCAAGACCTTTATATTTTAAGCTCTTGGAACACTAAAATATTCTGCCAACTTTCTGCCATAACAGTGGGTTTTAATAAATCAACGTAAAGAACAAACAAATATTTGCCAGTGATATAAAAGCCTACCAGGGGAGACAACATGGTATGTTCGTAGGCATCCCTAGGAAAACAAGCACTGAAATTCTGCCAGAAAGTAAAATAAGCTGTTACGTTATTTAGCTAAGAGGATCTACCAAAAAATTATATCAGTCGGCAGGAGTGAACCTTTAAAAGCTGTTAGTTGTTTAGCCCTCATTCACACCTACCATGTAGGTGCAATTTGGAATTCCTACGGCGAGAACTTGCGATTACCTACAGCAGGAATTCCAAATCTTCCATATACACAATTGAAGCCTCCAGGGATAGTGACCGATTCCTAACTACATGTAATCGTATAAGAAACGATTACATGCGGTGTGTCAGCATTCTGCCGCTTTCAAATGCAGCCACTGTTACCCGATCATTAGCTTGATTGAGTGACAGCTGAAGATTTGGAATTCCTGCTGCAGGAGATTGCAAGTTCCTGCCAAATGAATTCCAGATTGCTCCTACTTGGTAGGTGTGAATGAAGGCCGTAAAGCATCTTGGGGCTGGGAGACGAGGAGAAACACAAGGTAAGTCTATGGACGCGTGCACCCGCATGCAGACACCGTGGGACAGGAAGTGCCAGCAAGGACAGAGGAGTCAACGCTGGATCGGAGACCCGCAGCAGCGCTGGAGAGAAGGCTGAAAACAACAGGAAAGAAGATGACCGGATTAAGAGACATCATTTAAAGGAGAACTATGGGGTCAGTGTTTTTCCCCATAGTTCTCCTTAGGGTAACGGGAGGACACAAACTAGTGTCCTCCCGTTACCCTAAGCTCAGTATACTCGCGGTATACTGAGACACCGCAGCCGGAGCGGATCCCGACATAGACGTTGAGATCCGCCCAGCTGCGTGAGTGACAGCTGGCTCTTAGCGAACCCGGTATGTGTTTGCTCACCTCCTGATCTACTGAGGTGACCTGTGACAGTCTCATTGTCACAGGTCGGCTAGAACTATGAGGTGAGTGGAAATCACTCATCTCATAGTTCTCCTTTAAGGTAAGTGCTTTAATTAATATGGGGGTGGAGATATTTGCCTTTAATGTCACTTTAATGCCATAAGGCCAAGATGAATGGGTACAGAACAAGCCAGGTCCATGCTCTCCTCCCCATATGCAAAAGCAGTCCAAGCAAAATAAACTCGTGTCTAAGCGCTTGTGGTGACCACATGTGGTCCACATAAATAGCAAGGATCTTGGTGTGTGGCTTTAGTTTGGCTTTAGGTGTTTTACCTACTTTATAAACTGATACATCAATGTACCGTAATTCATATCTTTTTGTTTTTCAAATGTAATAAGTACTTTGTACATTCAAATCATATTTACAAGTTGTGCAACTATAAAATAAAGTGGAAATAAAAAACAACTGTTCTTTGCCAGAGTGCCAGTGATGCATTACAATTTTCCATGGTGATGCATGTTAATCATTGTTGCAACTAAGTAAACATACTTTATACATGACTGGTTACATCTTGCCATTGATTTATTTGGAACATGACTGACTTTGTGACCTTAACTGATCATTTCAAGAGCAAAAATACAGAAAACATATGCATTACATTTTTGTAGTGTGAGGCTGTAATTAATGGATCTCCCTTTTGAATCGTATATTTACATAATGTTTGTGGCATGGATGAAACCTGGTTTGTTTAAATATAAAAAACATACATATATCAAACATCACATATTACAGGAAGTTATTATGCAGTAGTGGGAATGGGCCACTGTTTGGATAACTGATCAAACATGTGTCACCAGAAAATAACAACTATATCTTGTCCCCATCTGTCCTTACACTTACTGTGGTAGCTGCAAAGGCCTCCTGGGTGGCTAGATGACAAAGCTTACCTTCCTTGGTAGCAATTACTCAATAGCTACTTGGCAGCCTGGGCTGACAATTATGCCTGATGTGTTATCAGCATTTTTTTTTTCCTTAAGCCAACAACCCTTTCCCCAAGATGTAAAAGGCAACGGTGGGTTATATAGACTATATATAGACTATATTTCTAAGGTCTAATTGGTTAAGAGAGGCATCTCTTGGTCAGTAGGTGTTTAGTTAATGTCTAGCTTAGAGGAAACATGCACTGAGAGAGATATGTAGACTGTCATTGCTGACCTCTTTCTGAAAAGGATAGTTGCCTGACTATCCTTGCCTTTCTCAATCAACGGTCTGGGGCAAACAAGCAACAAGAAAAGCCAAAACTCTTAGGCCTGGTTCACACCTGGGCGTTTTACAGCCTGGGCGTTTTGCGCTGCAAAACACCCTACGCCCAAAGAAGTACAAGAGCTTCTTTGGGGTGTATTTGCCGCGCGTATCCATTGGGATAAAGCCAGGTAGCCCTCAGAAAAGCGCGTTTGTCGCACGTTTTTTTTTACCGCAAATCGCGGTAAAAACGCACGGCACAAAACGCGCAGCAAACACGCATATTCCGTACACCCAGGTGTGAACCCAGCCTTAATCTGTATACCTGTTTCAGTATGGCCAGTGATCATCTTTCAGTGTGGCCTGGAAAATATTCAAACCACTGCATTAGTAGGGCAGTCAGGCAACTAACATTCTCAGGACATGTCAATACCGTTAGCCTATTTTTCAGGATACTTCATCAATAGGTATTTTAGCTTACATATCCAATTAAATCCAAAGACTTACCAATTTTTCAGCATCTAATAGCCCCTTTAAGAAGTCCACTTTCCTGGAATACTCTATCAGTAGTTCAGGAGCTGGCTTCCTGTCAAAATATAAAAGGCTATTTTAATAATAAATTAATGCCATTGTTCCACATAATTTTCATTTAGATTGGACCACTTTCTTGAGACTAACAAGCCCACAACTTCTAGCTCTAAAAATAAAATTTGGTACACCGCCACTGGAGATAGGTTAAACAAAACCATTCCTGAGAAATAATTTCCCGACAACAAATAGCAGACAGTAACCTAGTAACCGTTACACATTTCTGCCATGAGAATAAACAAAGGGAAATCCTGTTCTAGGAAACTGTCGCAACAGAAATGATCCAAACGCTATTTCCGCAAAGACCTCTGCAACCACATTAATTAGAACCATTTTAATACAAAACGCTGTCTGCTTGTTTACTACCCCTGATAGCCTTTTGATTTACGTTGCTTTATAAAACTGTGCTAAAGCTTTAGGTACATCCTTCCCACAGCACTAACACTGGACCACATTTCCGCTACTTGCACTGTGATATTTGCACAAGGAAAGCACACAGACTATATCACAAAATAATACACTGGAGTGGCCAAACTTCTTTATACCAAATAGCAGGAAGCAGTAACTTTCCTTGAAGACATTTAAATACGTCAATACGAGAGCGATACACTCCCCCATCCCCGTTGCTCCGGAAACCATTATTTGTGCTATTTTTATAAAGGCAATCCATACAATGACCAGTCTCCAGCCTCTTGGAAATGTTTATTATTGCACAGATAAAAGTATTTCTCAGTATTTCTATTTGCATACAAAATAATACTAATAATATTACTACATGGACAATAAGGACCCTTGTATTATTTATAGTAAGGTGCATCATCAGAATTAAAAAAAGACAACAGTAAGTAACACTTAGTGACTGTAGATTACCTCTCAGCAGTATTCATGCTCAGCAAAGAGTACCAATGCTGAAGTATATATGCTCTTGCCAGTTGTTTATTTATGACTACCATAAGGAATAATGGATATAATAATCATGATGAATAAGGTGAACAGGATGGAACAGTTACTAAAAATGTGGACTGTGACTCAATATTGAAGAGCATAATATTTGTACCAGTTTACTTTTAAAAGAAATGCACTCTTCCATTCTATCTCCAGGATAATAAAGAGGGCAAATGAGTAAGAAAGCAGCTTCTACTGCCAGTGTTTCTAAAGTATCAGCTTTGGCATTGCTAGATTACATTACAATTTTTACATTACTGCTATGGGCCTTTTGATTTGGCAATTCATTGTTTTATTACTCAGGGCTTGTTCACACCAATTGCAATGCATTCCAGAGCGGTAGCTGCTGGAACGCACCACAATCGCTCACAAAACTTCCCCCTGCGTTCTGGGGCGGGGCGATGCATTGAGGTCAATGGCACCGCAGCCACGCCCCCCGTCTGCAGTGCAATCGGACGTGTGGACAAATATTGCCTGCGTTCCGTTCCACTGCAAATTAAAAATAGAGCAAGCAGCATGCTGGAAGACTGCTCAGGTAAGCCTGCGCTCCCCCCCCCCCCCCCCCCCCCCCCCCAGAACGCAGGGGGAAGTTTTGTGAGCAATTGCGATGCGGTGCTACCGCTCTGGAACGCACCTCAATTGGTGTGAAGAAACCCTTAAGATAACAAAGTAAGACTTTCTTTTGGTGATATTGTCTTGCAACAATTATTTTAATTTTTAGTAAAAAAATTCATAAAACTACCTTTTTTACTTTCATCAGTGTTAGTTTATAAAAATGTGGTACTATAGATAAAAAGTATACATTTTATCCCATCATTTATCCCATTTAAAATGACACTAAAATTATGATTCTGGTACAAAACATTGCACATTTTGTAACCAATTAAATCTGCTTTTTTTTTGCACTGATAAAGGTAATGAACAAAACAAGAAAAAAAAATAGTTTAAGTTGCGCGATTTTCGATTAATAAGATAATAAATACATTTTTCTATGTGAAGTAGATTATTAGTCTCCTCATTTGGGCCATCCACTTTGCATCCCTTTTTTGGGGAACACCGTTTAAGATATTACAAAAATAGTTAAATAGTTTAAAAGGTTTAAATAGTAATGGTTAGAAAAACAAATTAAAAAAAATCAGCAGGAAAATAAAAGTTAAAAGGAGAACTATGAGGTGAGTGGTTTACACTCATCCTCATAGTTAAGAGTCGACGTGTGACATTGAAACTGTTACACGTTGACTCTATAGATCAGGAAGTGAACGAAAACATACCGTCAGTCGCTCACTTCCCAATCATCTCCATGCAGAGAGCGGTAACAGTCAGCCACCGCTCCCCGCGGGGATTCCCCCACTCCCCTCTCCAATCCAATCGTCCAGCGCTGACTGGAGGAACGGATGGGGTGGGCACAGCTGGCTCTGCCTCTAGATAGGCAAAGCCTGCTGTCAACCAGCCAGCTGGGTGGATCTCAAAAGTATTGTGAGGATCCGTCCCGTCTGCAGCGCTCTCAGTATATCGCGGGCAATAGCTCACTATAGACTGAGCTTTGGGTCACCGGAAGAAGTTAGTATATGTCCTCCCGTGACCCTAAAGAGAACTATGGGATAAAAAAGGTTACACTAGGGATGTCCCGATACCACTTTAAGACCAAGTACAAGTACTGTCCCTCCAATTACCGATACTTTTTCTTAAAGGGACATGAACCGCTGCCACAATTCCTGATAATCGGGGTACATGGCACCGGTATCGGTACTTTTTTTCTTAAAACAACATAGACTGATGATTTTAGGGCAGTTTCTCACCAGGGCTAAATACGGATGTCAACAGAACTGAATACATGTCCCCACAGAAGAACACATGTCCCAAAGCCAAACACATGTCCCTAAGGCAGAATAGTATTCTGCTTTGGGGACATGTATTCTGGGAATACATGTCCCCAAAACCGGATATATGTTCCTAAGGCAGAATAGTATTCTACTTTGGGGACATGTATTCTGAAAATACATGTCCACAAAGCAGGATACATTTCCCTAAGGCAGAATAGTATTCTGCCTTGGGGACATGTATGCTGAGAATACATGGCCACAATGCAGGATACATGATCCCAAAGAAGAACACATGTCCCTAAGGCAGAATAGTATTCTGCTTTGAGGACATGTATTCTGCTTTGGGAACATGTGTTCTGCGAATACATGCCCCCAAAGCAGAATTCCTCTTACCAGGCTGCGTGTTGATCTCACCCAGGCGACGTGGACCTCACCGGCGATGTCGGGAACCGGCCTCCCCCACGTCCAGTCCGGCCGACTCTCTGCGCTGCTGGGCCCCGCAACTTTCGTCCATCTCCCGGTCCAGTCCTCCCAGTAAGTGTGCGGCGGGAACCCCCAGCTTCTAGCCCTGGGGCGGTAGTTCCGCCCCGGGGCTGTCCATGGCAGTGCCTGCGTCGGGAAGGAGGAGGAGATAAAGAACCGAACAGGCACTGCCACGGACAGCTATCTGCAGGTCCCGAGCAGGCTGCCGAGGTCCCCACAAGCGCGGGAACTCGGACGGCGCGGGAAGGGCCGGTATCAGCCTTAAGAATCGGGGCAAGTATCAGGACATCCCTAGGTTACCCCATAGTTCTCTGTTAAGGGGAAACATTTTTGTCAGGTTGCTTTAACTGACATTCCATGGTGATCAAAGATCTGCAGATCAATTAAACTTTGGATCTCACATCTCAACAGTGTTTAAAACACTGTGTCAGACGGTCAGTATTTTGACAGAAGCAGCTATTGGGCCCCTTTCACACAGGCTGATCATGAGGGGATCCATGCTCAGATCCCATCCTGATTGGAACGATACGGATCGGATGTCACATGTCCATCCAGTATTTACCTCAAATCGCAAGAACTGAAATTACCGGACCCCATGTCGGACATGTGTTTGTTTACATCAATTACCCCCGATCCAGCACGATCAGGTCCATTGAAACGGAACATTGTTCCGTTTGTTTTTCGGACCTGGCCGGAGTCGGAGGTAACAGGGTATAAACAGACACCCGTCTGTTCACACACGGCTGCCCATAGACTAGCATTGGGCATCTGATCGGGTCCGTCTGTCAGTTTCTCAGATCGGGCTGCCCGTTTGAAAGGGGCATTGCTGCTGCTGTATACAGTATATACAGCAACTTCAAACTGTCATTTTGAACGGATGGGAACTATTGGCAAGAGCAAGAGGGAGAGCACCAGAAGGACAGGATGTAAATCGCAATCCCTGCGTTAGGGATGCACCGATACCGGTTTTTTGGCTTCAAGTACGAGTACCGATATTTTTTCCAGTACTCGCCGATACCGAAACCGGCATGCCACGGTAGCATGGGCCCGGCTAACCAGGAAGCTTCCTGATTGCCTGGGAATCTGATGTTCTATTGAAAGCACACGGGCTTCACACTGCCTCGCGGCACTGCAAGGCAGCCTGGCTTCCTGACCAATCAGGAAACTGGGCGGCATGTCATGACCCACATCACGACTTTCGGATAGTTCAGGACGCCAGGCTACCTCGCAGTGTTGGGAGGCAGTGTGAAGACGGCTTCCTAGCCAATCATGACCCATGCCCGGCTTCCTGATTGGCTGGGAAGCCGGCTCCATGCTCCCTTGTGGCACTGCTGATCAGAGGGAAAGTCCCTCTGAACAGAAGTTCCGGTATCGAAGTAAGGTACCAAATTCTCAGTATCGGCACCTATACCGATAACAGTATCAGTATTGGTGCATCGCTACCCTGTGTGCTTATTATGTTTTAGGCTTTTTAAGTATAAAGGTTTTTTTTCTGTGTGTAGTACATCTAGTGACCACAACTGGTTAAAGTAGATTTAATTAACTATTAAAAACTCAGCCAACTCTTTGGACCCTTCTAATAATACAAAGTGATCACCCAGTCGCACGCGAGATAAGGATCAACTGCACTGCCGTTACAGGTATACAACTGACTTAAAATGTATCTGTATTCAAAAAATAATAAAAGTTGCTAGCAAGTATAACATGCAGTCACCTAGAGCTGCAGCAGATTTCACTGGTTCTACTGCACCTGAATGCTGGACTGATTGGACATATGCCTATTAGTTAGTGAGTTTGCCCATCATATTGATGGAGTAATAGTAATGTGGGTTGGATGGTGCAAGGCTGCCTGTTTAGAAAGGCTCTGCATTTAGGGCACAGCAGAAGCAATGAAAGCTGCACTGTGCTGCCTGAAATCAGCTTCGGCTAGGTCTGGGCTTTTACGACCTTTTTTGCTATTTAATTCCCATCTAGTAATAAGCCTCTGAAGAAACAGTATTTAAATATGCAGGTTGGTTCATGAATTTTAGATAATAAATGTATTTTCTAATTCACAAATCTTCATGTAAATAGTTCCAGAACATTTTTACTAAAGAAAAATGGACTGCATTTTAAGAGCCAAGAAAGCCATTATTTGTGACAAGAGCCTCAACCAGCTTCTCAACCAGCAAATGTTGTGAATTACACTTCTCGTTATTTCATTATCAACCGCACAACTTCTGGATAAACAGTACAGATGTAGAGTGAGTAGGGTTAAAAATAGGCCCTATGTTTTGTTTTTCTCTTAAGCCTTGAAAGATAGAATTACTTTGAATGGTTTGAAAACAAGCTTAATTTTGGCATATTTATTTGAAACAAGAAATAAAATCAGATTAATTCTGAGGTCTTAAAGGCCAAGAATACAGCTACGTTTTAACTAATCTTGTAGTTGATGAGTTGGGTTGTTCAAAAGCCAGGATTAACAATGACTGTTTTAAACTGTGCATATAGGTGACTGTCTGTGCTACTCTTGGGATATGTTCTGTGCATTTAGCACTTCATGCAATACATCATTTAAAGGCCAACTCCAGCCCAAACTTTTATTTTTTAGTTTTGTACAGAGTTCGGAAGAGTTAATACTTTTGTCATTTTTTTTTCACTACCTGACAGTGGCACCAGATGGGTTATTTAATGCTCAGCCTGGGCTTCTTGCTGGATGATCTTTAGCCATTTTCCTGTTATCTGTAATAAGCACTTGAATGCTTAATTGACCTCCTGTTGCTGACCCGGCTTCCTGTTGCGTCACTCCTGTCTTCTGGATTGTGCTATCTAACTATGCTTGTGCACCTGTGACTGACATTGGCTATACTCTTGATCCCATTCCTGCCTATTGAATCTCCTTGCTGCTGCCTGCTTGTTGCTAATCCTGACCTTCGTGCAATTGCATCTTTGCCTACTAATTTGGTAGCATACTGGCTGACCTGACTTGTTACTGGATTGCACTTGCATCCGAGACCCCGTTCCTCTCACATCTTCTATGCTAGGCCTCCTCTGGACTACTGCAATGCTCACACATTCCTGTCTAGTGATTATGGCAATTATTACAAGTACCTGTCCATTGATTCCCCTTTCATAGGGGACCTGTGCTCCTCCACACCTTCAAATTCCCTGTCTCACTACCTAGGGGTGCCAAGACTGGAATTTTAAGAGCGGCCATCCACAGCATCTCAGGATCCAGATATTGGTACAGGTTACATGGCTTCCGCCCTCCACAATGGCACCTAGTGAAACCTCTAATTGTATATAGGCAAGGTAGGACATTTTGGACAGCGGGAGGAAAGGTTAGTACAACTGACAGTTTTATTACTATGTTCTCATGGAAGGGAATTCCCTAACACCTTGGCACAGTCAATGAGACAGTGGAATTTCCAATTGAAACATGTATACATGTATACTCAAAAGTGTGAGAGCATTTTTGATTGCTGCCTAGATCCCTGTATTGCAATATCTCCTCACTTTCTGTCTCAGTGGCAGTGGACACCAGAACAGGCAGTCAGTTGAAATGCCTCCAGCTGAGATCTAGATGGCAATAAAAAAAATGACAGAGGTTCTAAACCTTCTGCACACTATGAGACTGATCTAATACATATGAATCTTGCAAGAAAATAATGTAAAAATTAAATTTTCTTAAGTCCTACATTTCCTATAGCAGGGACTAAAACACAGCAATTGTTATTATTTTGCAGTGAATGAACAGCAGAGTCTTGCGTATTTATTGTTGCAATAAATAACTGACTATTTTCTAAATAATAACCACAACATCCTGAATCTTCACTTACAAATGGTTACACTGGCTGTACCTCTTTCTTTTTTGTTCGTCACCCACATGCTAAATTGCACATTTTGTTTTACATACAAAAACACTTAAAACTCCAAAACAATATATATTTTCTGAAAACAGAGGACACGTAGAATAGAGACATGGTAGTTTACATTTCTTTATGTCACATGATTTTAGCAGAGCCGTTAATCAAATCTATATTTTCAGTTAACAAAATAGATTTAAAATAGTTTGAGTGCACAAAAACACAACTGAATATGGCTCAGTAAAAGGTAAATAAACATGTGGCTGCTACTGTGACTGTGAGTTTGTTTACATCTCAATACTGCCTCATATTTATGGCAATGCCAGTAAAAGGGTTAAAGCTTATGTATCCACCCAACCATGGTGGAACATTGTAGTTGTGGCAAGCAAACTGTAACATGTAGCCAAGCAGAAAAGTAGGGATTTACCGATACTAGTATTGGTGCTGATATCGAGTATTTTCTCCGATAAATGCTTCAATACTTACCACCAATACCGGAACTTGCAGTCAGAGGGAGATGCCCCTCTGACTGGCAGTGCCCAGGGAGCAGGGAGACGGCTTCCTTTCCAATCAGGAAGCCGGGCCGTGGGTTATGACCGGGCAGCACGTAATGACCAACCTCCCTGCTTACTGATTGGTCCGGAAGCCAAGCAGCCTCGGCAAGTAAAGCCGGTGTTCTTTCGATAGGTTCATGATCCGCTGCCCGACTTCCTGATAATCAGGGTACATGGCACCGGTATCGGTACTTGGTATCAGCGAGTACTGAAAAAGAAAAACAAAATATCGGTACTCGATAACGAAAAAACGGTATTGGTGCATCCCTACAGAAAAGGGTGGGATCTGTTGATCCCACTGAGGGGAGGGTGAGGGGGGACACTTTTGGCATCCCCACCTTAATTGTGAATTCTTTCCTTATCAGCATCTACAACTTTCAACTTCCCTCAGATTGCCCCAGGCTTCTCTTCCTTGACTAAATATATGACCCCTTAGCCCTCATTCACACTGGAACCAGCCCGCATGTACAGCTCCGTGCAGGGCCGTACTGAGCAGCTCCCCGGAAGGACAGGTGCTGCCTGTGATTAGTACGCAGCCCTCCTTCTCTTGCAGGTCCGTAGGGGTGCGTGTTTCCTGGCTCGGACGCAGACAGGATCCATTCTGTCAGCGTACGAGTACGCTCACCCGCACCTGCACGTACGTGCAAGTTCGGGTGAGTGTAGGGTGGCGTACGGCTGTGTAATCCCATAGAGAAGGACATGGGCTGCCTAATAACCACTTGCAGACCCTGTCCTTCCCGGGAGCAGCTCGATACGGCCCTGCACGCAGTGCGGAGCTGCATGTGCGGGCCGATTCCAGTGTTAATGAGGGCTTAAAGAAAGCCTTATTGTTACCTTCTATTCACACACTATTATTCACCTATTAGAGCAGTGACACTTTTGAAAACTGATCTCAGAGGTGTATCTGATTAAAAGGCTTGGAAGAAGATATTCACAGCCACTGAAAGTTTCCAGAACTGAAATTACTGAAGAAAGCCCTTATAAACTGCTACTCCCAAAATAATTCATATGATCTATGCTTCAGCTTCCTAGCTGTGTTATGCAGGCTGTGGTGACCTAGTTTACATTGGGTGGAATTGCCCTGTAGCAGTCTACTTTTGGAAGGGAGTCAAAAATGTTATCCAGTCTAAACTTTGAAAACAAGTTATCTTGACCTCTTGGTCTGGTTTACTAATTTACACCATCTACAATGTGGCCATATTAGAAGCTTTTCCCGCACATATTAGGCGACTGCCCAGTAGGTTATTGCAGTCTCCTGGAAATCCTCTGATCTCTTGTTCAATAAAACCCTACATAAGTTAGATGGATGGAAGGATTAATGATCAC
This sequence comes from Nanorana parkeri, assembly GCF_000935625.1. Classification (NCBI taxonomy): domain Eukaryota; kingdom Metazoa; phylum Chordata; class Amphibia; order Anura; family Dicroglossidae; genus Nanorana; species Nanorana parkeri. The sequence continues at coordinate 35,934 of NW_017306451.1, read as the reverse complement.
TTATTTCATGGGAGCAAAATTTCCTAGAGAAATTTTGAAACAATCTGGAACCTTCTCATACAATGACCTGATTATTGTTACATAGTCAGGTTGAAAAAAAGACACATGTCCATCGAGTTCAACCTATAGAGATAATAGAGAAAAACTAAGAAAGAAAAAACTAAAACACAATGCTATGCCCACAATTACCTCCTGTTGATCCAGAGGAAGACAACAACAAAAAACCCCTATTAAGCATGGTTCAATTTGCTTTAACAGGGGGAAAAAGTTCCTTCCTGATCTCATAACGCAATCAATCTCTAATGCTTAATATACCTATAAGAACTCAATATCCAGTAATATTCTGTGCATTTACGAATACATCCAGATTTTTAAAAAAACACTTAGAGAACTATGGGATTCAGGCTTTTCCCCATAGTTCTCCTTACGGTAACGAGAGGACACAAACTAGCGTCCTCGCGTCACCCTAGGCTCAGTAGCTACTGTTCGCGGTATACCGAGACACCGCAGCTAAAGCGGATCCCGACAATTGTGCCGGGATCCGCCCAGCTGCGTGACTGACAGCTGGCTCTGCCTATCTAGAGGCAGAGCCAGCTGTACCCGCCCCCTCCCCCGTCCGTTCCACCAGTCAGCGATGGCGGATCGGGGCGGGGAGGGGGGAATCCAGCCCCTCCCCTGTCACGGCAGAGAGCCGTGACAGGATCGAGAGGTGAGCGAACACCTCCCGATCTACAGTCTCATTGTCACAGGTCGGCTAGAACTATGAGGTGAGTGAAAAGCACTCACCTCATAGTTCTCCTTTAACTGAGCTAGCTAGAACTAGTTCCTGGCAGAGTCTGTTCCACATTTTCACAGCTCTAACTGTGAAGAATCCTTTCCGTATGCAAAGGTTAAACCTCTTTTCCTCCAGACGCAAAGAGTGCCCCCTTGTCCTTTGCAGTGACCTTAAAGTGAATATTTTGGCACCAAGCTCACTATATGGACCATGTATGTATTTATACATAGTGATCATGTTCCCCCTTAATCGCCTACTCTACAGAGAGAACACATTTAGGTCAGATAATCTTTCCTCCTCCATGCCTTTAACCCTTAACAATAATGTATCTTATTTGTGTATCACTCAGCTGTAGATCCTTAAATCATCTCTGAATTGGTACGGACACTGTCCTTCCTTCCAGACGGTGGCTACTTCTGTTCCCCTTGGTCCCTGGGAGTGTTGTGAAGTAGCCACCATTCCAAGCTCACTCCTGTGATAGACTACAAATCTTAATACTGATTAGTAAACTAAACAGGAGATGGTAGTCCATCATGGGAGCAAATTTGGATCGATGGCTACTTTACAACACACAGGGACCATAGGGAACAAAAGTAGCCACCCTCCAGAAGGAAGGACAGTGGCAGCACCAATTCAGAGATGATTTGAAGATCTACAGCTGAGTGATACACAAATAAGATACATTTTTGCTAACAGTTAAGGTACTTGAATGCATTGTCAAGATTTAAATCCTGAGCTTAGTGTAACTTTATGGTCAGCAGCAACAATGCCTCCAGTATGTCTGTACTTGGTTTTCCCACCTATCTCCACAGGTGCAAACAAACACCAGGGCGAGTCAAGAGTTCTTGTGGCCCTCTTTAGACTCAGCACTGCAGCTATTAAAAGCATGAGCAGCAAACAGCATGGTGAAAAATCTGTGTAACTGGTTAAATACTGTTCGCTTGGGGAGATATCAGTTATGCAGATCATATGCTGCAACAAGGGGAATATTACTTCCCCGCAATAGCTCTAGATTTTTTACCTATTCACTGACATTCTGTAATTATCTAACTTGTGCACAGATCCTTGAGTGACACAGAAAATGCTTCCAAGTCAGTGTTCCTTGCAGAATAACAAAAGAGCAAAGTGCAATAACCCTTGGCATCTAGTCAAAATTTATCCATTACTAATCTGAATACTGATCTGAGGAGGGCACACAGCAATGCCCACATAGCCCTGTGTACCCAACATTCCAGCTCCTCCTCCAGTACACACTTGCAGCTAATGGAGGCAATGCCAAACCCTCAGAACTGCCCCATTTCTTCCTGGCAGCAGCTAGACCAGGCTGGAGTATGAGGGAAATTAACCATGGTCCCAAGATGTGTGTGCAGGAATGCTAGGAGGTAGTGGAATGGGGAATGCGGTAAGAACATGTTGCTGCGGAATGCAAGAGGTGGGTAGAGGTAGATCACTCAGGATCAGAGACATGGAAAGGAGGAAGCAAAAAAAAGCATTGGAGACAAAATCTACCAGTGGGAAAATGGAAGTAGAACATGGCTTTTACAGTACAGGCAGTCCCCGAATTACAAACATCCAACTCACATACGACTCCTACTTACAAACGGAGGCTATAACTGTACAGCAAGGGGTCCCAGGCTGCAGCCAAAGTGTACTGCACAGCATTTCAGTAGCTGTAATGCTACGCGCTTGTGCCTACAAGGAGTGTCTGCCTTTTTGGGTCTGGTGCGTAGTACTGTATGTACATTACAGGAAGTTGGCTCTTGTTAGACGTGCAGACTAGGGGTGCCCGCCTTTTCTTCCAGGTCACTGTGAGGTTTATACTGCTGTCTGTATCCTCGTTAGATAGATTTAATCTCACTTCCTGTCCTTGAGACAGGAGGGGAGAGGAAATCTGACCCAAGGAAGGGAAATTCACTTCTGAAAGAGTTACCATGGGAAAAAAGGTGTCTCCACTGAAACTTTAATCGCCAATCCTTGTTTCCACGACAACCCCAAATTTTCTAAATCCAATTGTCACAGGGACAGAAAGTGGAGGTGAAATCTTCCGAACAGGGGCACACACAGCAAAACAAACGTTACAAGGGGTTAACCCTTCCTTATGCCATCCAAAACTAAAAAAAAAAAAATTTGGGCTGGAGTTGCACTTCAAAAATGTACCTGTTCCAACTTACATAGAAATTCAACTTAAGAACAAACCTACAGAACCTATCTTGTTCGTAACCCGGGGACTGCCTGTATATCACTTAGGATTTAGGATAGACTGGACAAGGATTAGAATTTCTGGTGGTTTTTACCAGCAATCTCTCTGTTAGAGATATTTCCACTCACTTCCTGTTTAGCTGATGTTTTACCAGACAGGAATTGAGGGAAAATCTGAAACATGGACATAGACAGAACTAAATATCTGACAAAGGTTCTAAGCTTTCCATACTCAATTAAAGAAAATACTTTTTATTTCTGTCTGTTCTCCAAAACTAAGATATCAAGCTTCGGCTGGACATACAGCTGTAAGATATGACTCCAGTCATATAATTTTTGCCAATATATTAGCCAGTAGGATGTTGATGGGAACAATCTGAGCTCAGATCCATCCCATCAATAAAGGCCACATGACAAAATTAAATAAATACTAAATTGAGACTGTGTTTAGACTTCAGGTTATGTGAGCTGCACTGGGAAAACCTGGAACAGCATTCTTATCCATTCTAGGTACACTGTGAAAGTTCTATGATAAAATTTTTAGTATTGGTCAACTTTAGGGGAAAAATATCATGGTTTATAGTCCATGGCAGAACAGAGCGGTGGAGGTGCAACGGGAAAGAACAGCTGGTCGGGCTTCAATTAAAGTGAACCTGCTGCTTTGCTGTGCATTGGCAAACGTTTGCTTTACAAAGTTTGCTTTAATCCATGCACGTCTAAAATTAAAACATTTTTTTTACTCACAATAAAATTAGAGTTCAGTGAGGGACACAGGAAGCCCTAAAGCTTTATGTTATACTGCCACCTATAGCATAATTGGACACTGGCAAACAAAAAAAAAAATGTATGCCAGGGTATAACCCCTCACAAGACCGGCATTGCTTCGGTTTGTAGTAAAGTAGTAGAGAGAACATGATCATAAACATAGAGGGGTGACCCTCATTGGACACCAAAAATAGGATTTTTCAATCCATTGAGGGGCATAGGAAATCTTAAACCTGCGGGACATACAAAAGCAGTACAACTGGGCAACATAGCAAACATCACCAACAGGCCTAACAAAAATTGGGAATTGAGGACCATCTGCGGTTCAAAGAGCACCCTGAAGGACCTTAGGCCCAAATCTGGCTTTAGATGGAGCAGATACGCCCCCCTGACTTAGAGAATATATGAACATAAGACCAGGTGGCAGTCTTGCAATTCTCAGAAACAGTTGCCTGATGCTAAAAAGCCCAAGAGGTGGTCACAACCCTAGCGTAGTAAGCCTCAACAGGAAAAGGGGAACCTGATCCTTGTGACCATAAGCTTAAAATGATCAGTCTGAGCCACCTAGATAAAGTAGAATGAGAACCTTGAAGAAAGCTAATAGAAAGTGCAGAGAATGGACCTTTGATGGTACTGAGAGCCAAGCGTTGGTTTAGACTAACCGTAGGAAGGAGAGAATCCTGCTCACAGCAAGTGACGTGCCCCTTCCTTGACCAATTAAAAACCTTGCAGGAAGTGGACTTACTAGCCTTGTGCTGTAGGAATCCCAGACTCAGGGATGCCCCTGTTCCTTAGAACCTGGACATCAACCACTATGCCCCAGGGGGCAAGTCTGTAATGCAGGGAGACTTCTAGTTCCTCCCTGATAATAATGTGAGCCACCATGGTGGCATTGCCCAAATGAATCCAGATCAGATCACTTTCCAGCAGATTGGTCCAACACTGAAAGGACAGCTGAAATGCTAGAAGCTCTAAGATTTGTATCCGGGGATGAGATTTTTCAGACAACCAAGTCCCCTGCATTGACAAGATGCCCAGGACTCCCCAAAGCTCCCCCTCAGCCCTACAGGCTGGCATCCGTTGTAAGAATCATCCAAAAATGGGAAGAAAGGACTTCCCTGACTGCAGAGCTAGATTACTGGTTCTCTGTGCCAACCGAATAGGCATGTCCAGAGACAGAACTGCTTTCTCCCACAATGACCGAATGCCGAGTTTCAGGTGTCTGGAGTAAAATTGGCCAATGGGAACTGCCTTGAAGGAGGCTGCCATCGGTTCCAGGGTTCTCATGCAGAAGCGGAAAGTTGGATGGCTTCTGGACTGAAGAGTTAAAACTTGAAACTGGAAAGTCTGAAGCTTTTCCTGAGGAAGGGTCACCTTTACCTGAGAGATGTCCAGGGCCAGATGCAGATATTCCCAGCGATGAGTGGGTTCCAGAGATGATTTCTGAAGTTTCAGTATCCACCTGAACATCTGCAATGTCTATACAGTCAAAAATACATTGTCCGACAGAGCCCTCACGAACTGTTCCCTCAACAGGAAGCCATCAAAGGTGCAGAAGATAGTAGCGCAGTGGCCCCACAGCAAACTACAGAATTAACTGGTGCACTGGAAAGATGAAAACACGTAAGCAAGCATCTTTCATGTCCACAGAGGCCAGAAAATCTATCTGGTAAAAGGGAGGCAATGACAACTTTGCATAATTACATCTGGAAATTTTGGGAATGAACGTACACATTCAAGGCTCTGATGTCCAAGATGAGATGAAAGCCCCCTTTGGTTTTGAGATTAGTAAACAGGTCAGAGTAAAACCCCTGAAACTGTTCTGCAGCATTACTATGACACCTTTGTTCAGAAGGCCTCAGAGGGTCAGAAGGAGATCTGCTAGTCTGTAAGGAGACACAGGAAAGTTTGAATTGAGAAAACAAGTAGGTAGGGACTAATACTTGAGTCTGTAGTCCTGGGACACCATCTCTTGCACCGGGGCATGGAAGCTGTCCAAAGGTTAACAGACTTTCCCCCACTCAGAAAAGTGCGCTTGGGCGCTAAAGTTAAGGGAATAGAGAAACAAGAGGGACACTTCTCGAAGCTCAGATAAATAAGTCAGCAGGCTCCCAGTAAGCCAACACAGCTGAAATTTACCGCCACAACCATCTGTTCAGCAAGCAGGGGTGCTTAAATCCTTGTCCTGTCAATTTTTCCTTTGAATCTGGTTGGCCAGGAACTGTTGGCACAGATTACATAAAACATGCAATCATTTCTTAGACCAATGCAATATACATATTGCTGTTATATTGTTGAAGTAAACAAATATATGAAGGTTATGGCAAAAGACAGAAAAGGAGACCAGAGTCTATACTTCTAGTGTCTAGAATGTATAAGAAGAAATACGTACCTTGTATCTTTCTTAATTGAAGCAAGCATCTCTTCTAATGCCCCAACAAACTAGAAAAATAGAAGAAAAGAAGAGTCAACACATGGAAAACAGTGCTAATTGTTCATATGCATTTGTTTAAATCCCACCCATCCCCAAAATTACGTACAAAAAAGTAGCCTATCAGGACAGAAATACGACAGCTGCTTACTTTTTCCGGAAGGAGCATGGTGCAGAGCTGTCATCCTTATGCTTCCTTTACTACTCGGTCATAAACACTTCTGTAATGTTAGCGCCTATATTTCTATCCAGACAGATTCTCTTTACAGGAAATACATTTGTGATTTTGTACAATATTTTTATTTATCATGGTCGCGAATAATAAAAAATACATACACTTTTATTCTAGAAAATATGATTAGGATGCAGTTTTTTATCAAGCCAGCAGAAGGAGATCTAAGTCTCTTTTTTTGGTGCTTTCTAGTTTCTGCTACCAAGTGTTTTTCCTGTATAAAGGGTATAAAGGGGAATGTGCTTATAAAGGCAAGGCTCTCAACTAGGGACAAAAAAAAATATTACTTACCTGTGAGAGCCTTAATGTGCGACACTCACTGACACGCCTTTATACACCACTCTTTATTGTAGTTCCGCTGGCAAACTACAGCCGCAAAAACCTTCATTGACCTGTCTGTGCATATCTTAGTTTAGAGCCTTCCCTTTGTCAGTCAAGAGTGTTGGACCCCCATATAGATGTGTGTACGCTTTTGCATACATAGTTATGTTGGATCAGAAAATGCCCATTAAAATGTGCACAAATAAAATACAGTGCTAACTTAAACCCTATTGTGTTTTATAGTGAACCATTAACTTCTGTTATCAAATGCATCCATATAAAAAAAATGTATTACAAAGCAGCGCTTAGTTCAAACACAAACATATCATTTCGATAATATATCAGTAAAATGTGCAAAAACATGTGCTAAAAAATGTCTAAGTGCTAATAAAGAAATCTTTATAAACAGCAGTCTCTTTTTTCCTAATACTCTGAGCAAACAAGTTCTTCAAAAGTGACTTATTTCCTTCTAAAAGAAAAGTATATGGCCAGCTTAAAAAACAACTCCGGGGAAAGATTTTGTAATGAACCCTTTGCGTTGGGGCTACCCCTGTACTGCAAGGGTTAACTGCTCGTTTGTGTCTAGGTACTAAAAGAAAAAAGTTATACTCATCCAATCATTAAAGTGACATTAAACCCTCAGATTTTTTAACATAAACCAATACTGTAATGTGCGCCTTACTGTAATCCATGGTTGTTTCCCTTCTCTTTGCTGCTCTTCCTTTTAAATCCTCATGTCTTCTCAAGCTTGGGGAGAACGTCCCTTTGCAGCTCAGGGCCTCTTCCTGTAGTGCTGGCTCAGGATACAAACCTATACACAGACACTGTGTATCCATTCCTGAGACAAGGCAGTCTGCTGCAAAACAGAAGTTCTCCCCAAGCATGAGAACAGATACAGATTTAAAAGGAAGAGCAGCAAAGAGAAGGGAAACAACCATGGATTACAGTAAGGCACACATTACAGTATTGGTTTATGTTAAAAAATCTGAGGGTTTAATGTCACTTTAACCACTTCCAGGCTGCAATACGTCTATAGACGGCGGCCCGCAGAAGTGGTTAAAACAAGAACACGGCTGCTATGCTATAGTTCTTAACAGCCAGCGATGGCTGTTCATGTACAAGCGATCCAGCGTCTATTCAGCCGCCGGATCGTTTGTAGCGTGCGGTCACCCCCCCCATCGTGTGAGCATAACTTTTTTTAAAAACCTCAACAAAAATGAGCGCTTAACCCTTGCTGTGGGTCTATCCAGTGCTGCAAGTATTAACTGCTTGTTTTGTCTAGGGGACCTTTGTAAAAGGACTTTTACGTCCCTGATCCCAGCTCCCGCAGATTCCAAGACCAGCGCCTAGCCTCTCCCCCCTCTGTTGTGGCGGTCAGAGACTGATTGACTTGATGACATATAATGCAGGACCCATAGCCTTGTATTATATGTGAGGATGCTGAGGCACAGTCCACAAAACCACAGCAGAGGGAAGATGAGGTGAGTGCCAGGGGAGCAGGGATCAGGTAATTAAAAGTTCCCTTCACAATACCAGTAGACAAATGAGCAGTAAACCCTTGCAGTGCGAGGGTAGTCCCACTGCATGCCCATTTTTTTCTGGAGATAGGCTTTAGGTGCCAATGTAACTCCACTACGAACAGAAATGGAAGAAATGATATGATTGTGTTCAAACTCAAACGTTTTATATGCATCAATTTGATAATAGAGTGTTATTGGTTCACGATAATACACTTTAGGTTAGCGCTGTATTTTTTTTTTCTTCAATTGTTTGGTAATATCATATAAATATACAAACAACAGCTTTGTTTTTTGATCTAGGGAACAGATCAAAGTATATAATTTTTTGACTTGTGCATCAGTATTGCAAACATAATAAAACACAAGCATACCTAACTGTTTTTTTGCTGAGGTGGGTGACTGTCAATTTCCTGTTATGGTTTGTACCAAAATGCTACCTTACAGCTATGTTTGCTATAGCATATTTTAGAACTCCAATGGTCTGGTTTTTTGCAAGGTTTCTCTGCAAAATAGAAATACAATTGCTTTTCAAAGAACTGTTTGGTTCTCATAATGTCAGAAAGCAGCAAAACATGAATAGTGCTACTAGATGACAATATACCAGTAAACCTTTTCAGGTGTACAAAGTTCATTCCTACATTGCAATTTAAAGTATGTAAGGTTATTCCCTCAGCTGGCAGCCCCATTATTTACTCACACTGTGTTGCTGACACCTAGTGGACGGGAAGCGTACAGCAGTATACACTGACATTTCTACAGACTGATACTGATGTTTTCTACAAGGAACTACTTCTACCAGGATGTCATGTATAAGGGTCAAAATGTGGTACTCAGTGTTTGGTAGGAAGCAGGAGTTGACTAGTTATTAGAAAATGGAAACCTCATTTAACAGATGTAAATGGCCCTAAACGTAAAAGAGTACTATGGGGTAAGTCTTTTTCCCAATAGTTCTCTTTGGGGTCATGGGAGGATATATACTAGTGTCCTTCCGTGACCCAAAGCTCAGTATATAGCAAGCTATTGCCTGCGATATACTGAGAGCGCCGCAGCCGGGACAGATACTGACAATACTGTCATGATCCACCCAGCTGTATGAGTGACAGCTGGCTCTGCCTATCTAGAGGCAGATCCAGCTGTGCTCACCCCCTTCCCTGTTTGTTCCTCCTCTCAGTGCTGGAGGATTAGAGGGGGGGAAATCCCTGCGTGGAGCGCTGACTGACTGTCACTGCTCCCTGCAGGGAGACGATCGAAAAGTGAGCAGATCGGCTGCATGTTTCTGCTCACTTCCCGATCAATAGAGCCGACCTGTGACAGCTTCTTTGTCACAGGTCGGCTCTAACTATGAGTTGAAATCACTCACTTCATAGTTCTCCTTTAAGCCTTGGAAAATGGGGGCCACTGGGTTTCCATCCCCACCCTCTCTTTGAGCTCACTGCAAAATTTTACACCAACATTGGAAAAGATAAAGGCTACAACTCACCCAGGGGCGCTGTGAAAAGGTTGATGAATATGACTTCTTTGTGAGAAACACATCTATAATTTTGACAAATTGAGTAGATCTTCTGACAACATATATAAGGTTAGCATCCGGTGCACTTCTTACCATATTTGTTGCCTGAAGTTGGCCAGATCTAAATTTAAGTCCTAAACATCTGGAGTGTGAAGAGGGACAATAAAAGTAGTCATACTAGGGTGAAAGAATAAGTACAAGAAGTCAACAATATCATGAGAATGGAGGATCTAATGGCCTGTCTCTCCATGTTTGTTGAGACGTTGAGCATGTGGATACGCTTCTCCTCTTCGTCAAAGATTCAATCCTTTCTATGACCTTCTATGACCTTTACTTGACTATTGATTTGAAGGTCTTCAGTGCTTTTATGACTGCAGTTTGAGTTTGCCCCCATTTCCTGTTCTGCTAATCTCTTCTCCTCTCTCACCCCCCTTTTTTTTTTTCGTGGTATGAGGTTGTGGGTTGGATGAGGGAGCAGTCTGCTTCTCATACCAGATTTCAATTATACTCAATGTCGTTACACTGTTGGTAGTCATTAAATTAGGCTGTGAGTTGATTATCTCCTGTCAGCTTTTTGTATTTGTATGCTTGTATTACTCACAGTCCTTATTGTTTGAGTTTGACAGAGGTTCAATGTAATGTGAGTGCTCCCTTTTCTCCCAGGACCCCATGTGGTTTGCTTTTTATCTGTATTACTGTGTTGAGTTGTAATGTTTTATGTTTAACAAAAAAATTACTCTTTAAAAAAAAAAAAAAGTAGTCATACTATAGCCAGAAAAACTAAAAAGGGCAACAGGATTGTCTGATCTACTGTTTTACATAAATTATGGACTGACCAAGCAAAGTTATACACAGTAGCAGGGATTTATCAAAACTGAAGCAGAGAAAATCTGGAACAGCTGTGCACGGCAGCCAATCAGGTTCTATCTTTCATTTTCAAATCTTAACTGAACAAACTGAAGAGAGAAGCTGATTAGTTGCCGTGCACAGCTGCTCAAGATTTTGTCTGCTCTCCAGTTTTGAAAAATTCCCCTTGGTGTGATTACAAGAAGTCTAAAAAAAAGTCTTGTATATGGGCATTTTACCAGAGCTTCTAGATTGTCTTGGTTTTGACATCTCCTGATACTGTAATATTTTACTAATGGTTGGGTAAACTTCTTTACCATATCAACTCTCAAATCAATGACTTGTGGAGTTCATTGAGGATCACATGAGAGCTAAGTAATTTAAGCC
>NW_017306451.1:19318-24909 GCF_000935625.1 Nanorana parkeri | reverse complement strand
AAGAGGAACATTGGAAGATAGAGGTTATGAACATGGTAAGGAAGGGTCTAAAAAAAAAACTGGTAAGAGTTTTGGTCTAAGAAACCAGCTGAGGAGAAGGATCTACAAAGTTTTTCGGAACTGTCGCAGCCAAAAGGCAAACTTTCATCCAAGAGATTCGTGAAGATTCTCCTTGTCCTGAACATTTTCACTAAAAAGCTGCAAAAATATTTGTAAAACTCCTGCACTGTGTCTCGCTCCTATTATCTAATAATATTACTTGGCTACCAAAAGTAAGATACCCCATCCGAACATAAAAAATGGCGGGGGAATGCTAGATCACCAAAGTCTTAGTAAATTTGAGACTAAACATCCTGTGTGGCCTGGATCAGCAGTCCTGGATAATACAGGTGGTGTCATCTCAGTCCAGGAAGTAGATGGTGACCCTGGATAATACAGGATGGTGTCATCTTAGTTCAGGAAATAGATGGTGACCCTGGATAATGCATAACAAAGATGATGCCATCATTCTGTGGAAGAGGTATACAGTAATCACTGTGAGAGGTGTGTGTGTGTTATAGACCAGGGATGCACCGATATATCGCGTGCTGAAACATATCGGCCGAAAATTGCACTTTTGTCATAATGGTGAAAGTGCCATTTTCTGGCCGATACAGCGGTTTATCCATTCTTTCTCTCCTCCCTGCTGTGCGCTGCTCTGTGTCCCAGCGGGAGGAGAGCAACTGTGACAGGCCGGCCTAGTGCTGCTGGACAAGAGCGCTGTGAGCGGCCGGCGTCTCTCCTCCCACACCGCTCAGCCTCCTGTCACAGATCAGAGCAGTGTGTGGGCGGAGACAGCCAGCGCTGTCACAGGAGGCTGAGCTCTCCTCCCTGCACCGCTCGCTCAGCCTCCAGTGACAGCATGTCAGGAAGGAGAGCAATGTACAAACACTCAGTGATCGCTGAGTGTTTGTAGATAATTGAGGGCATAGTATGGTTACTATATCCTCAATTATGAATGAATGGGAGTGATCTACATCACCTCCTGTTCATTCACGATTATGGTTATAGTAAACATACTCTGTCCTCATGTTATGAATGAACAGGAACACTCAGTATAGAGGATTCCTGTTCATTGATAACAGGGGCTGCAGAAAAAGTGATTGAGGACTCTGTGTTCTCAATCTTTTTCTGTTTTAAAAAGGAAATATCAAATATTCCACCAAAGCCCCTAAAAGTAAAGTAAAAAAATAAAAATATTTAATAAAAAATTAAAAAGGTTATTTTTTTTGAAAAAGTGAAAATAAAAAACATTTTCGGTTTCGCCCTGACATTTTTTAAATTTCAGTTTCGTTTTTGACATTTTCATTCAGGGCCAACTGATCAGAAGCCGATTAATCGATTATTGAAAAAGTTGACAACTTTTTCAATAATCGATTAAAATCGATTATGTCGATTAGTTGTTGCAGCCCTATTTCGGTGCACCTCTTGTTTACGCTTGTACTTACACTTGGGTAGAGTAAAAACCCACTTTAGTCCCTGGAGATTATTCTCCAGAGACTACCTATGAACCATACACATGAATGTAAACACATGCTTTGGGTGCACCTACATATGAAAACGATGATTGCACCACATGTTGGTATCACCACACACCAGAGTGAGTGCAATAATTCTAGGACCGTTAATCATGGTTACCACTAAATTGATGACCTTCGTAGGGAGAAAATAATTGCATTAAAAACATGCATTTCTCAGGCTCTCCCACTGAAGTCTTTTGGGGACAAAAACGAAATCATGCCCCAAAGAAGCTCCGTTATTTTTCTGAGCATTTACATAAGAGAATAACATGGAAATCTGTGTGTCGGGCTTCTGGAAAGCGCTTCCAATTGCTCATGTGTTAATGGAGGCTTAAAGAGGAACGCTCGGAAAATCACAAACTTACTCTGGCAGTGGGGCTACACCTGTACCAAGGGTTAAGTGCTTGTTTTGGCTAGTGGACTCAACGCTGATTTACTTACCTGACCTGTACCTTCCGGGCTGCTAGACCGGTCCTAGCTGCCTCTACTCCCCTGGTGGTCTCAGGATCACTGACGTTATTACATCTTAAGCAAGATGTGGGGATGATGAGAGAAATTACAAAGCCAGAGAGAAGGGACCCAGTTAAAGGTGAGTCATACAGATTTATCTGAGCCCCTAGACAAGACGAACACTTGACCCTTCCAGTGCCGGGGTAGCCCCACTGCAAGGGTAACATTTTTTAAAAATAATTAATGGCGTTCTTCTTTAATGAATGGCAGTGCAGCAAGTAAGAAGTGCACAATACTACACACCAAAGTTCTAGAAGTTACCCAGCATTATGTGCTATATGTAATGTGTCTGCAGCTCCCTGACATTTTTATTAGACATGAAAAGCATACGACGTCAGGAACACAATGAATGGATTCTCTCTGAGGGGAGACATAGAGCAGGACACCTCAGCGATGTCCGTCTCTCTCACCTTCTCCAGCCTCCACTCCCCCTGCTCTCTCTTCTCAGAGGCCATACACTCGCATCGTGACAGTAGTCGCACAAAGTTCAGTTCCAGCCTGGACTTGGCCATGTTGACAAGTTGTTCAAGGATTCCGGAAGTCTACGACAGCCATAGTGCCACCTCACATCCTGACAGCGCCGCCATCTTGAGAAGGGCGGAAGCGGCACAAACTAGTATTGCAGTGTGGGCATATTGAATGGTTGCCGCTAAGAGGCGCTGTTGCCGATTGCAATGTGTGTACCGTAACTACTTAATTTTTTTTACATTTATTTATTGCATTTTTTAAATTTTTATTTGTTATTTAATTTTTTTTAAACACTTTAAAAAACTTTTTTTTTACACTAACTTTATTGCTATCACATTGGGGGCTAACAAGCACCCTATGTAATAGCAAATAGAGTGTGACAGGTCCTCTTTATGGACTTTCACACCCCTAATGTCACCTAGGGACCCCAAAGTATCTGATGAAGCAGAGATCTGATTCCCCAGCTTCTTCTCCCTGCTATAAGAGACGGACAAGATAAACATTGACACCGGAAGTGATGTAATACACATCACTTCCGGGTCCAGTGATCAGAGGAGAGATTAGCAGCTGGAAGCCTGCTCATCTCTCTTCAATCAATGCAGGGAGACCCACCGTGCCAGTCCCGGACCCGCACAGGGACAGCGGAGCCTGGGGTAGCCGCTGGCGGCGTGGGGTGGGGACAGCACACTCCGCTGATCGGTACAAGCAATCCATAACCTGCATAGACACCAGATCGCTCGTATCTAAACAGCAATTGCCCGCTGTTTACAATGATACCAAGAACACGGCTGCAGCAGCATGTTTAACCACTTCAGCAGCAGTATCAGTGCCTGCTGCTGAAGTATAACCACTTCAGCAGCAGGCACACTGCAAATATTGTGCAGCAGAGCGGCCATGCCACCCCCACACCGTGACCCAAAGAGATAACAGCCTCAGGTTGCCTCATTATTGGGGTGTCCCTGGGTCCAGCTTGGCCTAATGTAATTATGCATATGATATACAGGGCCGCCATTCGAAATCGTGGGGCCCCCTACCTGACAGGGCTCCCCTCCCCCCCTCCTGACTAAGTAGCGCACAGTGAGATACTGCATCGTGCTCTTATGTGCAGGAGGAATAGAGCACAGGTTCTCTCCCTTAGTGAGACCAAGGCCCAGTAGTGTTCTTCCAAAACCTTCCTCAACTGGTACAGCTGGCTCTGCCTCTAGGTAGGCAGAGCCAGCTGTCACTCACGCAGCTGGGCGGATCCCGTCATCTAAGTCGGGATCCGCTCCAGATGCGGCGTCTCAGTATACCGCGAGCTGTAGCTCGCGGTATACTGAGCTTAGTGTAACGGGAGGACGCTAGTTTGTGTCCTCCCGTTACCCTAAGGAGAACTATGGGTAAAAACACTGACCCCATAGTTCTCCTTTAAAGTGGAAGCAAAGTGGTTATTAAAAAATTGAGCTCTGGAAGTGATTGCCATAATGTGCTAGTATGCACAGCATTGCTGACTTACTGCAGACAATGCCCTTCTACATTGCTGTCTGCTCTCCCCTCCGTCGCTGACACTGCCATCTTCTCCCGATCTTCTTCTGGGTTCTTTGATTGGCTGGCTGACATGATGTAACACCTGTATATGGGAATTACTTCCTTCCAGCATGCTGGGTCTTCTGTGCACTGAAAATAAAAAATTGCCGACAGGCAGGTAGGTGTTTTTTTTTGGTAGAAGAAATTTACACAGTCTTTGATCAAATCCTGTCCCATACATTTATTGTATGAGCATACACTTTTTTTTCCGCCTGCCTAGTACCTACCATGTATGTCTGTTGATCTACCTTGCAGTTATGCTATCATTACGAGGTAGATTGATAGATATATATAGCAGGAACTAGGTAGGTGACACATCTGTTCATTGCATGCAGTGCTACATGTGTCCTCCAGTGCAGGTCTCCTCCACTCTCCCATGCTGTCTCTGACTTCCCCGATGTCTGAGCTGCTTCTGGATTTTGTGTGATCCAGGGTCTTTGCCCCTCTTTTAATTTAGCTCTGTTACCTCCTGCTGATGTTGCCTTTAGCCACCATTCACACATGAGCAATTTGTTGCGCATTTCCCAAACTGCAACAACGCTCAACAGGAAGATTTCCATTATATTCTAATGATGCCCATTCACACAGGAGTATCTTGTAAATGTGCATTTTTCGCTGAGGGCCCACAAGAACCTCTGTGAACCCAGTGATGATCATAGAAGAACCAGGGCACAAGCAGAAAAGGGCTTGGGAAGAAATTGGACGTGATGTTTTCCCAGACTGGGAACTCCAATAGCACCAAAGACACCACACAGGAAGCAGAAACCAGGATGAGGATGATATATGATGTCACAGATGATATTGCTTTCCATTGGCCAAAACAAAAATGCGTGAAGCTTGACAACACATGAAATACCCTCAAACAAATGTGTGTTTGCGCATGTAAAAACATACAAAGAAAAAATCAAAATGGCCTGTGATTTCAAGAACCTCAAATACTCTGAATGCTGTGAATGAAGTTTGCACTTAAGTTCACACTGAGCGATTTATCGCGCGGTAATTCCCGCGATATCGCGGCTATTTACCGCTCGATATCGCTCTCCAATGCATCTCAATGGGGCTCTGTCCGTCGCTGTCGCGGGTCTTGACGTCGCTACAGCAGGACCCTTTTTGGAGCGGATTTTGCCGCGATTCTAGCTTGCTCAATGCAAGCATTTGCGCGATATTGCGTGACAAACGCGCGATATCGCGCAGCACGATTTGCGAAACGCTCAGTGTGAATGGGGCCTAATGCATGATGTTGGGCCCCTTTCACACGGATGCCTGTCCGTTACTGTTCAGCAGGGGATCTGTGTATGGATCCCCTGCTGAATGTTTCAGTTCGAATTTTGCCTCATCTTGTGATGGAGGAAAAAAACTGAACTTACCTGACCCATGTTAGATCTATGGGAAGCTGGATGTAAGCAGACATGCATGCAAATATTATGGGAATATATAATAGGAATAATCACAAAAAAAGGACACCACACCCCTAGATTCAATAAATAA
>NW_017306451.1:17144-19245 GCF_000935625.1 Nanorana parkeri | reverse complement strand
AAAAATTTCAAATACATCATATAGATATAGTACAATTCACTTTAATTACAAATCATAATATACATATAGATGAATAAATAAATAAAAAACAGCATATCCATTCATCTAAGTAAAAACAATGGTAGATGTCTATAACATAAAACCTCCCTGGAGCCCGTACAGGAACATGATTATAAATTCATACATTTGTCATCAATTCCGTTATATTCATGTCTTATTGCATGCTTTTATGTAAATTAAAAATTCAGCCATGATTCTGTGCTTTCTCCAGCCTTCTATGTGTTTCACCGAAGCTTCATCAGGAAGTTTATGGAGGTGACCTTTTCAATTGTATTTTTTTTTTGTGCGTCCAGCAAGCCATTGTAGGTGAAGAAGGTGCTTTAAAGGAGAACTATGGGGTACACCTTCTTTTTTGCATTTTAGTTTCCTTATGATACAGGAGTACATTTTGCAATGTACTCCTGTAATCAAAAATGCACCATAAGCTTAGAATACTTTGTGATATACTATGGGTGGGGCTAACCTCTGTGCTGAGAAGAGACCCCGACAATATTGTCGGGATCCTCCTCTCCCATTGAGTGACAGCAGCTCGTAAGAGCTGCTTGCACGTTCATGATAACCTGTGCACACGCTCAGGGCACACCCTATGAGAGTTTATTCATGTCAGGTCACAGGTCTACGAACACTAGCATATCCATCCCACAGTTTCTTTCGTTCCCTCTCCCCTCTCCACACTGCTGTCTCCAGACAATACACATACCGCATTGTCACTTCACTAAGCCCTCCTCCCTTATGCTGTCTTGGGACATACACATGGAGAAGAAGAGCTAAAGACAACAGGGTGAACGGGAGGGAGGGAGGGAGGGCAAGGACGAAGCTGAACTGATGGTCTTAGTGCCAATGTGGTTTGTGTATTCTCTGAAGACAGCAGAAAGACCAATTGCAGGATGAATGTGCAAGTGTTAATTCTGATAGGATGTGCCCTGAGCTGCTGCGCTCTGCAGGTTCTCATGAACGTGCAGCAGCTCCTACAAGCTGTTGTACCGGACCCCATCAAGACTAAGGAAGGATGGCCCTACCCAATTGCCATAGTAACCAATTGATGAGAAGGCTCCTCCCTTTCTTCCCTAAAGGTGTCTGGGCCCTGTGCATGGAAGGAGGAAAGGAAAGGAGCCTGTCCATAAACTAGTTACCCTGGAGAGTGGGCAGGGCTCCTGTCTGCTCTTAGGCTCCACCCCTGCATTACTCGCTGTCCTCTGTGTCTTTGGCAGGCACTGGAGTCCTGCCCTGAGGTAACCCGCAAGCGGTGAGCAGCTTAGAAGAAGGGGGTGCACAGTGTAAGATGAAGTATTCAAAAGTGTGCAGAAGTGAATAGTGTTGAAAGAGGGTAGTAGACTGCCACCCTCTTCCAACAGTGTTAACTTCTTCACCATCTGCATCCCTCTTCCTACACTGCTCACTCCATGCCACAAGTAGTGCAAAGTGTGAGCAGAATGGAAAGATAGATGCAGAGGGTGCAGGGTTGAGCAGAATAGGAAGAGGGATTCAGAGGTGGGCAGTGTAGGAAGAGGCAGTGGCGGAACTACCAGGGTCGCAGAGGTCGCGGCCGCGACCGGGCCCTGGAGTTCCGCCACTTGGAGGGGGCCCAGGACAGGAGGAAGGGGCCCCTGGTGACCGCTGATTACCAGGATATTTATTATCCCGGTAACCGCTAATGTCAGTCCCGGGACCTCTTCTTCCTGTCCTGGGCCCTACATGCTTCACGCTGCTCCCCTCACCTTGTTCCAGGCGCAGCGTGAAGTATCATCCAGCCGGGCAGCAGCCAATGAGTGGGAGCGGTGTAATCCCCGCCCCCTCATCACACAGAACTGCTGCCCAGTGCCGAATAGAGCTGCTGCTGACACGAAGGGGGAGACCGAGAGAGGGAGCTGGAAGTATGAAGGAAGGTGACATGGGTTCCGGGAGCGGAAAGCTGGGGACATGAAGGGGGAGATAGTGGGGAGCTGGGGACGTGAAAGAGGAAGAGTGTTTTTGTTTTGTTTTTTCCCTTGTCTAAATTTTGTTTAAAAAAAAATCTAATTTGATTCTTCTTCTTCTTCTT
>NW_017306451.1:0-16856 GCF_000935625.1 Nanorana parkeri | reverse complement strand
GGGTGAATGAACCTTCATGGATTCTTGCATTGGGGCCCTGAGGTCACTGGTTACGCCACTGGGAAGAGGGATGCAGGGGGTGCAGAGATGAGCAAAAAAGGAAGGGGGGTGCAGTGGTGAGCAGAGTAGGAAGAGAGATGCTGAGCAGAATAGGAAGAGGGGTGCAGTGGTGTGCAGAATTGGAAGAGGAGTGCAGGAGGTGCAGGGGTGAGCAGTGTCGGCAGAGGTGAACAGAATAGGAAGAGTGGTGCAGAGGTCAGAAAAGACCTGCAGTAATTCCGCTCCTTTGTCGCCTCCTTTCCCTTAACAGACTGCTTCTCTAACGACCCTACTGCCTTCGACTCTTTACTATTGGCCACCTCACCCCCAGCACACTCGGTGTCCCTCATTTACTCCATCCTTTCCACTATGGCCTCCCCTGCTCTCCCGGCCTACACTACGGTGTGGGAACGAGAGCTAGGGGTTTCCGTAACGGAGACGGAATGGGAGCGATCGTTTGTGCTTACACATTCCCTCTCAATTGCCAGTGGAGCCCAAGAGAAAAACGTAAAAATTCTGACCAGATGGTATAGGTGCCCAGCAGTCCTACATCATATCTATCCGGCCACCCCTAGTGTATGCTGGTGCTGTGAGGGATCTCTGGGTCACATGACACACATATGGTGGAGCTGTCCTATGCTTCAAGAATTCTGGCGAGGGATATTGAGGGTCTACCTCAGAGTGACAGGTACCACTATAGACAATAACCCTAAGATACTGCTGCTCTTGATGCTTCCGGGATCACTGAAAGCAGCAAAGAGAGGCCTTCTACGACACTTTCTTACGGCTGCTAGGACAGTCATCCCACGTCACTGGCGTACGCAGGTGGTCTCCACTCTGGTTAAGTGGGCCGTGGAAATGGACCGCATAGCCGACCTGGAGGGTCTACTGGCAGAGGAGCGTGGGAATGGCCCTGGATATGTGCTCGTCTGGTCTGTCTGGCTCTCGTTCAGGGAATCCACTGCCTTTCCGGAGGCAGTTTCAGCTTGATCCCATGGCGCCTTGAGTTGGGGGGTATCTATGGCAGGGACCAACCTCCCCTTGGACTCATCTTCTGTAACCATGCCCCCCTCCCCTTTCTTTGCCTTTCCCCTCTTCCCTTTTGTTTTCTTTCTCTCCTTTTCTTTCCCATGCCTTTTGTTTAATTTACTCCCCTTCTCCTACTGCTCCCCGTCACCCACTCCTCTTCTCCCGCTGGGGTTATAACTGGGATACTTGATTCTCCCGCCCACGTCCAGGCCTAGCGCCTTGATATCCTTTAGCCTCATTTTTGGACCCTCAGCGGGATGGAAGAGTTCATAAGTGGCCTTACATCGGCATCCAGAGACCTCTTAGGTGGGGACACATAAGTCACGTACTTAGATAGTGGTCTCCATTTCTACAACTATTACCGTCCACCTTGTACCCCTGCACATTACCCGCTATGAACAGTAGGACCACGGCATTGGTACTGGGTTTGACTGTGACATATGATATTTTACCTGGGCACTCAGATGTACCCCATGGGGAGTAATTCCTTTTCCTTTATACTTATGCATTTGTCATTTGTTTTATCGAAGTTATCTATGTAAGCATGTCTATTGTGATCTGTACTGTGAATTGAAACGCTCAAATAAAACAGATTGTACCAAAAAAAAAAAAGAAGAAGAAGAGGGGCAAAAGTGACAGTTGCCCCTAAGCCCTCACCTTCTAGGGGCCTCAAGCAAGGGCATATTGAGATAGGGGCATCTGTAAATATTACTTTTCAGAAAGTTAGTGTTGGTACAGGTTTTTCTGGAGGCTATTGCAGTGGATCCGGGGGGGCACCCCCCTCCCCCTTTTGTTTTCTGCCCCTTCATTGCTTGTATCTCTGGATCTAGTTGTTTTGACTGATGTTTTTTTTTTTAATTGCTCAGGTTTGTGATATATACTTTATTACTCATCTGTGCAGCTTTGCATGTAACTGTGATGCATTTACAGTGTTCTCTCCGAATCACCCCTTTTTTTGTTTACTCCATGCTGCCCTCTGGATTAGGACCAGACTTGCAGTGCCAGCATTGCTAATGGAACCCCAAATGCGGCAAGCAAGACACACATTTTGATGCGTGTGAAACCGTGCAGTCAAAAAAACATGCCAAGATTAAAGCTCTAGCTGCTGCATGAGCTACTTCGCCGCAAGTAGGGTAACCCATTGAAATGTATGGGCTGCCCTGACCAGCAAAAACACTACATATCCGGCCAATGGGAAAAGGACCTCAATCTGCTACAAAAGTACTTGTTACAGCTTTTAGTTTTTTTAGATTTTAGTCCTGCATGAAAATTTCCATGTGGGAATTCTTGTTTTTTTTTTTTCTTTTTACGGTACTTTGTGTATTTAGCATATCTTTGCATATGAAATTTCTTTACTGAAGAAGCTAACCAGTGGTTAGATCTGGACTTCCAATTCATCCTCCAGGCAATGGTCCCAAACCATTTTCCAGGGAAAACTAAAGCTGCCCATATACACTTTGCATTCTCAATCTACAATTTTTATACAATATCCTTTAATAAAACTAAGGACCTAGCTGAAGTATCTAATCAATTTGTACTGAATCATGCAGGTCCTTGCCCTACATTGTATAATATCCTTTAGAATTAATGACTATCAGATTGTAACGTGTTTGGTCAGCATTATGACAATGTCAGATGGTAGCTTCAGACACCGATTAAAAATAAGGATCTATTTATATGTGGTTTGGTCATTTAAAATTCATCAGATCTGTAGTTGAAATGGAAAAAAAAGACACTTTGATTTTTTTTTTTGTAACTCCCAGTTTAAAATGACCCTTCACAAGTGTCAAGAGGACTCATGCCAGTCTATCCACAAGTGTAATCCGGTCTCTTTGTGCATGTGAGAGATTCCGAGCATCTCCCATTGATTTGACAACAGAGATGATGAAGCGATGATTATCAGCTCATTTAGGAATGTTCCCACTATGACACAAATATTGTTTGCACAGTGTTTTCTCCCATCAGCTAGCCGTTTCAAAAACTTTGTATAGTGCTAACACTTTTATCGTCTTACGGCTATTTCCACATTGGGTAGATTCCCCTTTACTTTCCCTCCTGCAAATGCAACAGGATGTGTTTGGAAATGTCCTCAAAATTAGGGGAAATCTCACCTACTGTATATCTGCTGTTACTTAGGTTGTTAGGTTTTTTTCCTTACCTCCAGCTGACAACTGTAAAATTTTGAATGTCCACAAACTTGGAAGGCATGCGACAAGATAAGAACTTTTAATGCGGAATCTGAGAAAACAGTGCAACTCTGGCAGATCAAAACAAATCTTAATTTCCAAATATGTCGCAGTCTACATGCGGTTTTCAGGTGCAACTGCTAATAAGTCCACTAGAAAGTTTCCACAATAAAGTTGTTGAAACAGGCAGCAAAAAGTGGCCTGGTTGATTATCCATGAGAATCAGCGGTTATTTTACTTGCTGCAAAAGCAAAGTGGATAAAGGATTTATGAAATATGAACATTCCATTTCTGCTCTCGCTCCTACTGAAAGGAAGGAGGACAAAAAAAATGCAAGCATACTGGAAAGGTAAGTACATCAGTAGAAAATCACACACAGGAGGAAGGGTCCAGTTATATGTTTATTAACAAATATGTTTGTATGTATTTTCAACATACAAGACGTAAAAAGTCATATCTGAAAACATGGGACTCCAGTAAGTCTATACAGCTATATACATTAAGACATCTGTAAAACAAGAAATACTTTAAAGTGGCTGGTTCTGTGGTCTGAATCATGTTTTATATCTGCATTGAGCGCTTTGCCTTTCTTCATAGCAAGTGGCTATCAAAAAAATTTCAAATGTTAATAGGACATAAACATTACAAAAAGGCTAATAAGTCGATTATATATTTTGGAGTTGCTAATGTGATATTCATTGCAGGCTAGGTTGGTATGACAAATGCTTTGTCAAGTCACATAAGGCAATATTTCTTGCTAAGATTCTATAGTGTTGTTCTGCACTATTATCTTTGCATGTACAGGGCACCAAGCACTCGCATATCAATAAATATTACTCTGTTGTACCAATCAGGTCCAAAACTATAAACAAACAACTCTTAAATGTCCTATGTGATAGGTTAAACAGAAACATATCTTGACTTTAATGTGTGCAGCAGCTGTAACACAACAGTAGTTGTACAAGAAAAGTTCTGTATATTCATTTAAAGTACCTATCCATCTAAAATGAAAGGTTACTGGTGGACACTGCAAGACTTAATCACCCATTGGATTCATAGATTTCATGGGTACCCCCAATGGCAAGATGTCCCCAAATGAGAACCCAGATCTGCCACTCTTTCCCATGAAGTCTCAGTGCTTTTGCTTCCACTAGGGTTTCAACACTAATGGTGCAAATGCTGGAGAGAACGGAGCCCAAGAGGGAGCTGTACTATCTAGGGAAACTAAAAGGACTGTCTTTATTGTTTGAAAAAAAAAAAAAAAGCAAACAGTAAACAACAATGGCAGAGGTAAACCTCCAAGTAACACTGAAAATCTATACAAATCATGGTGTCTGGAATAGGGCCTTAAGTGTCCATTGTGCCCAGTTACAAATTTTAATTTGCTTGTGGCCTTAAAGAGGATCCTCGTATCGAACTACTGCATGAAAACAATAAACCTTCTGCGGTAATATATTGCAGTCATAGACCATCTGATCTACGCTGGGAGATGGGGGAACAGCAGTTTTTATTATGGTGACAGTTATATATAGTGGTTTGTAATGTGGTAATGCTGACATTTGCCCTATTGATTCATGTGCAGAATGCATCTTACTGATAGGTTCATAAACATTCTGTGAACACTGAGTAAGTAGTACATTTAGAACTCTAGACAGACCCTTGTATCAAAAAGCAACAGATGAAAGTTTTTATTTGGCTATAATGCGCACAGAAGCTACCAGGCATGTATAGCAAAACAAGAAGAAAAAAAAAAGGAACAAAAATTGGATTTTTGTACTTACCGCAAAATCCTCAGTTTTGTAGTAAAGTTGTACTGAGAACATGTTCATAAACACAGGGGGTGGACCTGTGTCAATGGACTCCAAGAGCAGGATGTGGGTAATGAGATGTGGGTAATAAAGCAAACAAACACTAACAGGCCAATGAAAAAAAACAGAACTGGGCACTGCCTGTAGTTCATAGAGATGCCTAAAAGGACCCAACACTGGCATCAGATGAGGCAGCAATGTCCACCTGGTAGAACCTAGAGAATCTGTTGACAGAAAACCAGGTGGCAACCTGGCCAATGTGGAAAACTGTTGCTTGATGACGAAAATCCCAAGAAGCTCTTGCAGAACTAGTAATGTGCACTTGTCAGGAAAGGGTGGAAACTGATCCTGAGACTGTGAGCTTGCACAATGGTCTGTCTGAGCCACCCAGAGATGGTGGAACAAAAAACCAGTGCACTCTTACTGGAACCATCTGGGAAAACAAAAGAGAATCAGAAGCAGTGACTGAGAGATAGCCTGCACCACATACAGATAATGGAGGGAAAATTCCTTTTGGTGAACTGGAGCACAATGTTCTGCTTGCGTAAACTACCTCAGCAAAGAAAGTGCTAGGCCTTAACCTAACCATATCCCTATGCAAAACCAGAATAGGTTCCTTACAGGATAAGGCCACCATTCCAGACACTCACCTCGCAGGGGTTATGGCTACAAGCAAAACCACCTTGTGGGTGAGAGTAACGAGAGAAATGTCTTCTAACTGGTTCAAATAGTGGTTTCTAAAGTGCAGGGAGAACCAGATTCAGGCCCCAGAGGGTCATGGGGGAATGAACAGGAGGGGCTTCCTGTTCAAAGATCTTAAAATCAACAATTGAGAGATCAATGGTATCTGAAAAAAAAGATAGAAAGGGCAGAACATTGACCTTTGATAGTACTGAGATCAAAAAGCTGGTCCAGATCTAGCTGTAGTAAGATCTGAAACTCGCAGCAAGTTAAGTATGCCTTCCATGTCCGATAATTGACCTTGTGGGAAGTAGACTTCTAAGCAGTTAGAATTATAGGAATCACCGATTCAGAGATGCCCTTGTCTCTCAGAGCCTGTGCTTCAACAGTCATGCTGTTACGGTCAGTAACCATGAAGCAGGATGGTAAATCTGTCCTCGAGACAGAAAATCTGTACTATCTGCTAGAGTCCGCAGGGCGTCTGCCAGGAGTCCTACCATGCCGGCTCACCACACCCGACTCGGCTATTGCTGAGCAATAGGGATCACCAAATTGCCCTCCATATTGAAATCTGTGAAGCCTATCAGAAAGATGTTTCAGTAAGGCAATTGCATAGATTAGGGTGTACTGATCCCATGGAGCCACCAGATCATCCAATGCTTCTGCTAGAGGATCCCTGTACCTGAAGACAAACCTGGGAGGCCCACACCCAGCATCCCCCACCTACAACACAGGCCACGGAACACCTCTGGGTATAGAGACCAATCCCTCGGATCCAGGCATTGCAGACTGAAAGTCTGCCTGCCAGCTGTCCACACCTGACAGCCTACCATGAACTATTACCCAGGACAGGATGTGATCTACCTCTCTAGCTTTGGAGAGAATTCTGGTTCCTCCCTGATGGTTGATATACTTTACTGCTGCGGTGTTGTTTGACTGAATACGGATATGATGACCTTCCAGTAGAATGTCCCAACTCTGCCGAGTCAGCCAAATGAACCAAAGCTACAGGATGTTAATCAGGAGAGGAGACTCCTCCAACGAGCAAGTCTTCTGCACCAACAAGATACCCAAAACTCCGGTCAAAAGGCTAACATCCAT
Organism: Nanorana parkeri; assembly: GCF_000935625.1. Taxonomy (NCBI): domain Eukaryota; kingdom Metazoa; phylum Chordata; class Amphibia; order Anura; family Dicroglossidae; genus Nanorana; species Nanorana parkeri. The sequence continues at coordinate 10,012 of NW_017306451.1, read as the reverse complement.
TAAGAGGATCTTCCAAAAGATGGGAAGGGGGTTTCCCCTATTCCAGAGCTGGATTTCTGTGCAATCAAGCCAGGGACAACCTCATTCTCCGTACTAGATTAATAATTCTGTCCAGGGACCTAAATGACTTGTCCCACAAAGTGTAGAGCTCTGGAGTAAAACTGAGCAAATAGTGTAGCCTCCTTTGAGGCGGCCATTCTCAAGCAAAAGTGGAGAGTCCGAAAACTCCTGGGCAGTAGAGATTTAATCTGAAAATCGGAGAGTCTGAAGTTTCTCCTGTGGGGGGAAAGACCCATATCTGAACTATAGCCAGAGCAAGACCCAGATACTATGAATGATGACTCGGCTCCAGCATTGTTTTTTGCAGGTTCAGGATGCATCTAGGCTTCTGTAACATTTTGTAACATTCATACCCAAGTTAACCGATAGAGCCTGCGCTGACTGTTACCTCAACAGTGAGGTCGTCTAAGTATCCCTCGATAGTGCGGTGTGCATAATACTGGGGCCAGCACCTTGGTAAACACCTGCAGTGCAGATGGTACGCCACATATCAGACACAGAATCTGCATGACAGGGCACAAAAGCGTTCTTGTTGTCGCTGTGGTCAGAGTTGGCAAATAGCTAGGTGATGTGGACCATATAATCTTCTGTGACCGTTATAAAAATTGCAGCTGAAAGGGCAGAGGAAACAGCCACACTCGAAAGAGCTTAAGAGGACTGCAATTCCGTAAGAGACTCTTGGAGCAAAGGGCACCATCATTATAGGCTGCAGATGTCGGCACTATCAGTAGGCATGCTGCAAGCATCCCCGAAACTGAAATGTGAATGATTTTCTGTGTCCCTCAATGGAGAAGAAATATTATATTTCTCTGCTGATCCATTGCCAAACTGCCATTAAAGATGATAAAAAAACCCCATCAAGCTTTATTTATGCCCATTACCCAAGCTAGGCAAGTTTCAAAAGAATTGGTGGTTCTGTATATCAGATGCCCCTTTATTAAATATCCAATAGATTTACCATTTAACAAGAGAAGGGAAGTCCTGCACATTTCACCAACTCGAAAAAGATATGAAAGTCTAGAGTCAAGAGACAACCGTCACACCTATTTTTAGCCATATGTATTTTCCATTGAAATCAATGGAAACACATGTCATAAATGCTGTGATGTATCTTATGTTGACAATGGTTCATGTTGATGTGCATTTTTTACCTGTGTTACAATGCATGTTAACATATGTTTCAATTGATTTCAATGTAAAAGCATGTCAATTAAACAGGTGTAAATGCAGACTTAAACAGATTTTTAGTGTTGATGACATTCCACTATCTTGTTTGACCCCCAATGTTGAAGAATGCACAGCAATCTTTTATAGAGAGAGTCCTCAGGGTGCTGCATGTATAATATAAATATTTCTTCTCAGTGTTCATAAAACCCAGAATTTGCAGCAATTGGATTTTGGATGCCGAAAGGGAATTGCCAGTTAAACTGGAAAGTAGATGACTGACAAAAGCACAGATTTTTAAACTTTAGTCATTGTTCCTTCACATGGAAAAACCACAAAGAGGCTTTAATATTAAGTGAATATCGCAGGGACAATTCTCATGTCAGAACAGATTTGACTTGCATAGAAAAAAAAAAAAAAAAAAAAGGACCCGATATTTGGTAACAAAAGGAGTTCACACCCTGTTAGTGCTGTACACCAAGTTCATTATGGGAAAACAATCTCTCGGCAAGTAGGCACTTTGACACTTAGGAGTTACATAAGATACAAACATGAATCAACTGTGCAAATTACAAATCTGGGAACCGCAACGGTACTGTAACAGTATAGGAAAAACAACAAAATAATTTGCGTACCATTTGTTCCTTAATAAAATGCAAACAGGAGAAGAAAAAAAAACAATTGCTAACTTCCAGCCCAATAATGAGAGCCTTGTCCTTGGAGATATTGCTTACCTGTTCCAGAGGGAGCACAACAAAATGAATGAGTTAGTTACTTGCACCGGTAACAGAAAATGGTTGATGACTACAGTTCAAAGTATTTAAGGGAAGTTTTATGGATTTAAGGAATGGTAACTCACTCATTTAATTGCCATAAGAATTAAAAAAACAAAACATCAGATAATAATCCAGTTAAGCCCCTTGTTAAATGTTAGGCTCACATCAAGTAAACATGTATTTTTCTGTCCAAAATAAGCTAAACATGTTTATTCTGGAATAGCTGTGCCTTATCTGTATGCAATACAGTGATGCAGTGCCCATGGGTATAACAGCTCCAGTAGCAACTGTTGTGAATTCTGCGTAGCCCACAAGCATAAAAAAGGCAAGGAACATGAACAAACTGTCCACTGCAGGCATGAGGTTGTAGCTAGGACTGCCTAAAAGCTTTAGTTGTGTTTATTAAAGAATGCTGCCACCCAAAACTCTTGCCTATTTTGTTTAGGGTTGTTTATGATGGGACAGCCCATGTATAAACTTACAGGTTACATTTGAAGATGTACCTCTATCATCGTTTGATTTATTTAATGACTGTCAGGATTATATGTCAGCCTCATTGACATAAAAGGGCAATCCTCTGATTATCAGAAATCAAGCAGCAGCTTCTGTCAGATTTTAGCCATTATTTGTAATTTTCTGCTATGGAATGCAGAGCTATTATGTTAACAATCCCAGGATCTAAAAGCAGAGCTGCAGGTCCTAGTTTAGTCGAACCTCAGGACATGAACCATGACGTCATTACTCAGGTCTCATTCACAATAAAACAATCCGTTGTGGTGCATTAAAGTAGCCCATTCCTTAGGAATGGGATCTCAACGCACCACAGTAGATCAAAAAACACACCTAATCCTTTCACAGCAACGCCCCACTATGCACAGTATGTGCATTCTTATTTCGGGGTGCTATTCACAATGAATGGCTCTGCAAAGCACTTAGAGCAAGTGCATTGCAGGAACGTGCAGAAACACATGAAGTTAACTGTGTGTAGCCACAACATAAATGGGCCCCTAAGAGTGAGTAGTGCTTAGATGGTCACAGCAAGCCAAATACAATAACTATAAGAAGTCATATGGTGTTACTGCAAGTAGAGCTTCTTGTGCCACCATACAAGAAAATTGGTTCCTAGAGATTTTAGATTTTCTACTACCGGTCCTCTGAAAAATCAGAATTCTCTATTTAGGCTCATGCATCTTCCACTCTAGATCACCTCTTTAAAACACCACCACCACTTAAAATAGCAGACCCCACCTTACATCATTTTCAAACAATATTTTGGCCCGTTACTGGTTATATATAGATTTATGTAAAAAATGGCAACAAAATATTTAAAAATGCTAATGTTATATATGCTTAAAAAAATATTACTGTAACAAGGCAAAATAATCTCACCTTTGGTCCTATTGTATAACAAAACTGGAATGAAGGGATTGCATCTGAATATCCTACAATACTGTAGGGTGGGTAACACTCACTCCTTACACACACTTTATACATTCATCCTAATACAAAATCCTTGTACAGATATGCAAACTCTTTAAATATCTCACATATTCTTTTGCCATTTCTACAGGCATACAAGCCCAAATATTACCACACCTCTGGTTCAACAAAAATGACTGTCCATTATAAAACATGACATTTATAGAGTACATTTTGCATTGCTAATCAGAGAATGTTTTAGAGGCTGGACTCCTCTGAGCAGGGAATCTGGAAGTGAGGGTCTGAAAAGCGTCGTTTAAGTTTAGCAGTGGGTTCATATTCTAGCATTCCCTGTGCGGCCCCTAGCTCGCTTCCTTCAGGGACATAAACAGACTGGATACTGTCTGTTCTCCTCCCAGGTTGCTCTCTTCTCCGAACATTACTGGACTCCTCAGAATAGTCTACTGCCTGTGTTATCCCAGGAGGCAATTTTATATTGGCATTTGGCATGACAGGGTTACGCCTTGGACCCCTCATTTTTGCAAGAAATGAGGACGGCCTTCGCTTGATAGTTGCTGGAGGCACAGACAAAGTGAAGAGAGGTGCTTTGGTTTGAAGAAGTTTGGGATTCTCAACTGGTTGTGGCTTAACAGCAGAGTCCACCATACATGTTGCTGTAGAAAAAAAAACCATGATAATTATGTAGCCGTATGCTTGCTTACCTATTAAGCCAACTGCATGCATTCATTCATTAAAGGGACATGCAATGTGTTCAAATCTGACCAATGAAGTAAACAACTGAGAATTGACCAACTGGGCATTCTGTACTCAGCCTTTTCGATTTATAAATGCAGTACTAACAAAATCCTATTCACGAATATTGGATAATCTGCCAACATTACAAGCACCGTCGCACAATGTTCTTTAAGTTTGTTCTGGACTTTAAAAAACTCTGTGCCTTCTACACATTCAGAATAACATGCATTGTATTTGTTGCGTTGACTGTTAAACACAAAGTCACTTTTCTCATTCTTAGAAAATTCTGGGTAGCCTTTATTTGGACTAGTCGCCTAAGCAAAAAAGGGATTGCTCTCAGGTTTGGGTATTTATTTTCTACGTTAATGTGACAATCAGTGCTTTTTATCAGAATAAAAAGGATGAAGGCCGTGACACACTGCAGGCGAAGCAGCGCGGAGCGGTGGTGCTCTGTCTTTGCGAGCAGTGTGTCATGTCACTTTCTTCTCGGCACCTCAGCTTGCGAGAGCTCGCCGAGCTGAGCGTGCCGAGATGAACAATTTCAACTTCAGCCAATCGGCTCGCGCGTATAAACCGGCGCGACGGGATGCAACGTCTGCCCGGTTGTTACAGACGAGCCGATTGGCTGAAGGTGCAGTCAATCATCTGACTGCACTCAGCTCACACACTGCACGCGAAGCTCCGTGCCGGAGAGCTTTGCTTCGCTCTGCACGGCTTCGCGTGCAGTGTGTCACGGCCTTGATTCTAAAGATTTATCATTTTATTGGAAGGTGGATGGTTAATAGAACCATCTAAAATCACCAACAGATTGATGTCATTCCAAAATCCAGCTATGATTTACTCACACCTGCTCCCATAATTCTTACTCTAGAAAAAGGCCATCGATTATAGAGTATATAGAGTATAGGAAACATTTAGGAATTAGGAGTTATTAGGATTATATAGTGCAGTTTTCCCAATTCCTTGCAATGGATGTAACTCAGCAGAAGATTGTTTTTCCTCACTTTAAATATCCATAGTAAAGTTGATATTGGCAGTTGTAAAACATGTACTGTCTAATGAGTACCAGATGGTTGTAATGCATTTGGCATGCAGTAACAGAAGTAATATAAGGGGCACACTACCTTAATACTGACCTTCCTTTTCTACATGAACAGGTCTATCATCCAGTAAACTCTCAGTGCTATTTGACGTTTCAGAGTCCACTGTCTCTTCATCTGATCCACGTTGTTCAAGCTCCGGTAGCCGGTAAGTAATGTCCTCTCTGTAAAATAGAAAGCATGAAGGGAAAATAACACACTCGATAAGAACGTAATTTATTATTACACTCGTGTGTCTTCCTGTTTGTGTATGCCAAGTCTCACTCACTTCTCATCCTTGATAGACTGTATCCTCTCTATCAGGAAATCTGATTCACGGGCCACTTCAGAATCTGTCAACTGCTTTTCTTGCACCGCCTCCAGATCAGGTAAACCATTTCCACTAGGAGATGGGCTCTTGCTCTGTCATTTAAGAAATGTAATCAACCACAGGTACAATATATACATGCAAGTCCATCTAATGCTAAACTTTTGTGTGGTAGCTTTGGAGTGGTGAGGGTTTGGAACCTCTGTCATGTCTTTATTGATTATCTGTGTCCCTCCTAGGGAGGTTGGACTATTTGTCCTGGCGACCAAAGTGAGGGAAAATGCAAACGTTTGAGTTTTCACTAGAATTGTAAAAGAGGGAAAATCTTTCAAAGGGGACACTTGTTCTGGTGACAGCTCAGTGGGAATATACCTCATTTTGGTGAAATATCTTTTTACTTCCACAGGACAGGAAGTGCAGGAACATCTCACAACTAGACACAGATGGCAAAAATTACCAATATGAAAAAAAGGGTTTGGCTTTAGATGTACTTAAATTTCCTTACAATTCACCCTTTTTGTGACCAGGTACCCCAGCCACAGTGACTTTTTGCTGATTTTGACTTCTGAACTGGTGTTTAGGTAACAAAGAACGTTAATGCAGTAAAAGTCAAATTCCCTGTAAAGGCTTAGCCGTCCCAAAAGTGATATTTCAGCTACAGGAGGCGTTTGGCGAATGGAGTTTTTCACTACTTGGTGTCTCTTGGGGACCACAGTGGCCACTGCTTCTCAAGCTTTAGCGCTGCTAAAACGGGGATGTCCTTTGATTACTATTTCTCCTGTTGCACTGTTTGCAACTTAAAATACAAACCCAACAGGGAAAGTGACACCTGCAGAAGGTGTGCAGACCTGGGATAATAAATACAGAGATCCCACCACTGCAGTCCCTGAAAGAAACGGTTTAAATTCAAGGTGGTTTAATTCTCAAGCATCTGGCACAAGCTGAAATATCAGTGTTGAAATAGTCCTTTAAAACGAACACAATTTTCCCAAATCTCTAAGAAGCTTTAGATCAGTGCAGTCCTAAAGATGCTCCACAGCCATTAATTTTGAAAAGCAAATAGTAGATCTGGTGCACGTAGTAGGAAATCCTACAGAAAGCCAATTTTAAATGGACAAATGCAAATTAATCATCACTCTAGCTGTTTATACTGGACTTTAAGAGGCTTTATGGCCCTTTGGAATTGCAAAACAGTGAGAAAGAATTGTAAGGAGATCTCTTTTCCAAGCTGGGGACTGCGATTTAGACTGCAGTTAAATGGATAATTTTGCCTTTAGTTGGCACAAGTTTTTTTTAAACAATTTAGAGAAAAACAGCCATTTAGAAAAGAGGAAAACCATTTTGGAAAGTTAAAAACCTTGAAATGGAACAAACCAAATCCACAAATAATAATGCACCGTATTATTTCATAAGGCTTTTGTCCATTATAATTAGTCTCTGTTCTAATTATCTGCCGTTCCGTTTTAGTGATGTGGGTGGTTTTATGCATGCAGAGGTGGGGCAAAGCAACTATACCTACCAGGAAGCCATCAATAGGGGAAATAAATCGTAAATGACCAGGCCATGCCTGCCGCAAGAAAAGGAGGAGACAACAACTCTCAGCTTTTGAAATACTTCAAATCAGTACATTACACTTTATTTATATGATTTTATGAATTGTTTATTTAATAGTGTTCCTTTTAAAGAAATGCGGACATCCACATTCAGCCCAGATCCTGACTATTTTATACTTACCTCCCCCCATCGCTTTACCTCTGTTGCAGCTGCCACCAAAATATCTGGTGTTATCTAGTTTTTAACTACATTTACTAATAACTATACAATTGAATTGGCTCTACAGGAATTAATCAGGGTTCAAAAGGCAGCATTTGTTATATCATTCGGTGGATGTAACAAGATATTTTCTAATCTACATTGCAAGTATGCACAGTTTACTTATTTAACAGCTATAATTTACACATAGGAAGGTATGACATAAAATAAGCAGTTACAACGATCATGATAATATTACATTACTATATAATACAGAGTTATGAGCGGACTTGTCACTTACTGTGTTTTGCCTTAGAAGGGAGAGTCTGCAAACTGCGCGTGTCTCTGCGGCTTCAAGAAGGCCAATTTCCTGCATTTTGATTTTATATTGTCTTAGCTGTTCTTTAATTAACATCTCCACACATCTAAAATATATGAGAACATGGATTTTAATCTGTATTGCACCCAATGCTTATAAAAGCAGTCACATGCATTGAATGTAGGCCTATTACTTACGCGGTAGCTTTTGAGACCTCCTTCATGCTGGTCAAAGGGTCATAATTATCTGGGCAGCGAAGCAGGCAGGGTGCAAACACTATGGCCAAAGAATTTGTTGACATGCGATTCACATCTTCTAATAGAGCAACCCTATAAATAAGAAAATCCTAGTTATATCAATCCATCATACGTACATTGGTTTGTTCTGCTTGTGTTGCTAAACTTTTTTTTTTTACAGTCCATTTCCACATTGTAAGTGATTAGCATTTATTGTGGTAATGTAGAGGTGCAGTGATGATGTATATGTGTGCACTTTTTCATGACTCACATTGCAGGCTTTCTTCATTAAAAAACATTATTATACAGGATTTCTATAGCACCAACAGTTTGCGCAGAGATTTACAATATAAGGAAGACATTACAATCACAATACAATTCAAGACAAGATGGTGAGGAGGGCCCTGCCCCTGAGGGCTTACAATCTAAAAGGGAGGGGGAAGTGATACATGAGGAGGTAGCTGTGTGGGAATGAATTGTTTGAGAATGTGATGGTTCAGTGGTTAGGTTGAGGCGGGATAGGCTTCCCTGAAGAGATGAGTCTTAAGGGATTGGCTAAAGGCAGTCAGAGTGGGAGATAGACGCACAGGTTGGGGTAAAGAGTTCCAGAGGATGGGAGAGACCCTAGAGAAGTCCTGTAGGCGAGCATGGGAGGAGTTGACAAGGGAGCTGGAAAGCAGGAAGTCTTTGGAAGAGCGGAGGGGACAGTTACGGCGATACTTTGAGACAAGGTTTGAGATATATCTGGGGGCAAAGTTGTGGACGGCTTTGCTTTGTAAGTGGTTGTTAATATTTTGAATTTTATCCTTTGGGCTATTGGAAGCCAGTGCAGGGATTGACAGAGGGAGGTTGCAGAAACTGAGCGGTTGGTTAGGTGAATGAGTCTAGCAGCAGCATTCATGATAGACTGAAGAGGGGATAGCCTGTGTAGAGGTAGGCCAATATGTAGTTTATATTAGGCCTAAAGCCTAGAAATTACACATTTTCTCCACAGGAAACTCAGTCCGACACCGGGTTCTAAACAGCTGCCCCCCTCCCTGTTATTCATTATAACACGATCAGTGAACACCAACTAACACTTTTTACACAATACACTGTTCAAGGTGGGGGGGTCGACTATGAATAGGTGTGTGTGTGTGTGTGTGTGGGGATTGGAGAGGTCACTTGTACTATTCACACATTACTTGCAAAGCACAGAGGTGGCCATTTCCATGAGGATATGAAGAGGACAGATAACAAAAAAAAGTTTGTGGGTTCTTACACAGCAGCTGCATATGCCTGTTTCATGTACACTCAGTGTACATTGCTGGCATATGTGTTTAAAAAAAATACCTCAGCAAAGGTGGAAATGGGCTTTAAGCTTAAAGTTGTGTTTTAAGGTGCACTGCCTTTGAGTCACAAAACACATCAGCACTCTGTTGGTTGACAGTGGTAACGCATTTAAAATCATGCTTTTACTTACTTGACAAGGTGAAAAATAAGTCTCTCCAAGGTGTTATAGTTAGCTTGTGGAAGCTGTCCAAGAATTTTGTAAATGGTGCAAAGCTGTTCTTGCTTCTCTGGCAACTCTGAAGTAGACAGCACATATTACAGGTAAAGATACAAATTGTGCTTGCTTGACAAATAGTGGTTATGCACATTGTACTCACCCACAGCTTTTAGGAACTCGCTGTATAGTGCAAATGTCATCAAAGGCTCAGGTAGTTCACGTAACCATTGTTTTAGGATCCCAGTGATGGCATGGATTGCATACTTGTCTAGCTTCACGGAGGCGGGGTCTGTTTTCCGATCCAAATAAAGACAAAGTTATTACATAGTGTACACATCAGTATACAAAATAGGTGGGAAAGCATACAATTCATATAATGAGAAAACTAAACCAAAACATAACATTTAAGTGCATCTAAAGTTTACCATTTGATTTTATATAATCATATATAATAAAGCTGTGAAGGTTCTCATTCATCCAGGTCATGGTATATCTGTAAAAAATAAGTAAAAGCAACTGGACTTGCTGTATTTTTCTTTGAGACGCTCCACTGGTCATCCAGCCAGCTTTCTCAAGTCAGAATTGAGAAAGCTAGCTGGATGACCAGTGAAATGTCTTCAAGAAAAATACAGCA
>NW_017306450.1:1905605-1919409 GCF_000935625.1 Nanorana parkeri | reverse complement strand
GCTATCACAACAATCGGAGTCAGAATAAATTGCATTTTTTTTTTAGTCACAATAATGTTTAAGTATTAAGAAGACAAAAAAACAAAATCAAAATTCAGCAAATAGGTTGTGCAAAACGTAGATTTTCAGGCTGGAAAAGCAAAAGAAATGGATCAGTCCTGTATCCTAATCGAAAAATGGCATACTCCAAGCCCAACCTTAATAAATCCCCTGCAGTGGAAGGTCAAGGAGAGCAAAAAAAAAACTAGAAAAGGTAGAATTAGCCCAGTGAAGAAAAAGGGTAGAAAAGAGTGCGAGAGAAAGATGAGGGGACAAGGGAAGTAAGGACCAGAGGGGCAATGACAAGGAGGGAAAGGGGGGAGGGGTAGGGTAAGAGACCCCGGGGTGCTCTGACCACAGCATCCTGACAGCAAACCACCCCCAAAGTAATCACAGCATTTGTTCTACCTCCAGGGACATATAATTAGTTATCCAGGGATCCCAAATATTGCAAAACTTTAAATACAAAACATTTTCATGTACAGTATGAAATGTGACAGGGGAGGTTTGAACACTAACTCCACTGAAGACTAATTCACTCGGCTGCCCTCGGCAGCTTTGTGAATAGACCCCTAATATTTCAGTTTTGCACATTTGGTTGCATTATATATTTGCGTTTCCACCTGTTGCAACCATGATAGAGCCATGTCACTCTAACTCTGTCCCCTTACAGGGAACCATGAAGCCTCCTTTGTGTAAGCACTCCCGTCTGGCTACATGAACAAGTCTCCCTATGTCCATTGAAACTGATAGCCCTGGTAGCAAGCCACTTCTCTGCTCTGCACTCCAGATGCAGACTGATAGCAGCCAGAGCCTGCACTATCCCTACAGTACTGTGCATGTGAAAGGACACAGGGAGTGCGCTCCACCATCTGCAAATTCAGGGAAAGTGGCACTCTGGACCTGGAGGCGGCAGTGGTGAACAAGGAGGGTAATTAAATGTTTGAGCACAGATATAAGGAAAATTGTACTGGGTAATGCTGCACTGCTTAAACCTACCTAGTACATTTTAAAAAAATGTAATACTACTTTAAGGACACATTCACTTGAGCAGTCAGGGGCAGCCGCCAAGAAGAATCCATTGATTCACGCATAGAGTGTGTGCAAACAGCCATGGCCAGCAGCGGTGGCTGTCAGATTTGTGCAAATCAATGGTCGATGCCACCACTGTTTTAATTCAGGGCCGCTCTGAGGCTCTATTCACCATAACCACTTCATGTAACCACTCAAATAGAGCCTCTGACTGACCCTGGACACAGGCAGTGTTTATCCAGGGATGATGTTTTGGCATTTCTGCCTCACACAAACTGGCCATAGCTAATCATCCAGTTTTGTATGTGCCCATAGCCCGGAATGCAGCTGCATTCAGAGGCAGTGTTTAGCTGCAGTCTGGCTTTCTCTTCCTCTAGTGTTACGCATGTCTACTTTCAGTGAGCAGCTCTGTGACTTATGTATGTCTCATCATACTTTCTCCAGCCCTAGGCTTTTTTCCCTTGATTATCTTGTTGCCAGACAAAAATTAGGACACATTCACATACTGGAAGAAAGCCCCCAAGACCTTGCCCTTAAACGTAGGTTAGGTATAGCTTTTGTTTCTAATGTAATTTGCTTGCAGTGATTGCATCTTGATTTCATTACCTGCTTGAAACCGGCTGCTAAACTTACAGTGCTGCTTTTCTTGAACAGAATATGGCAATTCAGAGAGTAGAAAGCAAAACAATCATGTAAACCTGCAGCTATATTGAAAGCATAGCTTTGATTTTACACCTATAAGAACAGGACCATGCATGCTTAACCATGTCGTATCACACCGCAGACTCTCACACTGCGTCTTCATATCTTATGAACGCCATCATATATCAGTTTTGTACATACCGGTACCTGATGACATCCAGAATAAGGCTTACATTTTTAATATATCACATTAGAAAAAGTAACAGTTCTAACCTGATTGGTTGTTATTGGTTATGGCACATTTATTATATTGCCCACACATACATAAATGGGCTAATTTGTTAAAGAAGTTGAGACACAGTACATTTTGCAAACATTCACTTCCAATATACAGTTAGCTGCAGATGAAATAAGTAAACAGGAATGAGCTTTTCACATGATTAGAGAATCTAAATGAATATTTAAATCATTTTTTTGTGTAAAGATTCTCAATTCTTCAATTCATTGCACTTGGTGGTGTAAGGCTTGGATGCAGCTGCTCAGCCATGGAAACCCATTCCATAAAGCTCTCTACACACTGCTGTTGTACCACATGAAGTTTGGAGCTCTGTAGCTATTGACTCTGCAGACAGGTGGTGACTTCTGTGCGCCTCAGCATGCGCTGACCCCGCTCTGTCATTTTATGTGGCCTACCACTTCGTGGCTGAGTTGCTGACGTTACCAGTTGCTTCCACTTTGTTATAATATCACTAACAGTTGACCGTGGAATATTTAGTAGCAAGGACATTTCACGGAACACCTGAATCCAATGATTTGGAGGGGTGTCCCAATACTTTTGGCAATATAGTGTATATCTGAAAAAGAGGCACACTTAAAAAGGCAAACCTATAGATTCCTTTTAAGGAGTTTATGTTTGTTGTTCAGAAGTTATCGGAGTAAAGTCCTGTGATGTACTTACATAGTTTTGAGTGGAAAACTTCAAAGCATTTTTACAGAATCTCACTCTTTGAGCATTGTTTAAATTATTGATGTGACGGTGGATCTTGTTCTCTTTGGAAGTTAAGGAAATTCAGAGACTTAGTTCTGAGGAGTAAATTTTTAATATAATTCCTTTTTTTGAAGTCAGTATAATTGGAATGTGGGAAGAGGAAGTCTAACATATCATATTTACATGCTGTTTCTCTGTTGATGTGTGTTTGAAAATATTTTAATGATTGTTTTGGAAAATATGGGTCACTTTTTTTAGAAAATGATTTGATAGATACATGCCTAAATACAGTTTGTATAAGTTAAACATTAAATAGAAATTCTTTCATTACAGAAGGGGTAAAATGGGGAATTCTATAAAAATGGAGCAAAAAAAAAAACAATTTGAACAGTGTCCTCAACATCATTTATTGGCCTACAACAAAGGGTTTTGCAATCCTCATCACAAGCCCCTCATATTGTCTAGATGGGTAGTAAAGGAAAGAGGAGACATTAGACCATTACTAAAGACTTTACAACAGAGCTGAGCTCAGACTGTACTCACATGAGCACAAATTAGAGAGCAACTTAATGGCCCAGCTATAATAGGCTCTAAGCCTCGTCACATATGTCACAATATGATTATACAATTTCCTCTAGATTTTATATAATAATCCAAAACAAAGGGGGTTCAGCCCACATAATTTATTGTTGCTGCTCTGGCATTTCCTTATTGAAAAGCCAAAGAACAGTGAGTTAGAAAGACTTCCTATCCAGCCCATGCAAGATTCACTATTAAGACACCATGAAATACATACAAGAACATATAATTTATTATAACCCTCATAAAAAGTAAATATTTTAAAATAATCCATTTTCTTATATTTGTCGTATGTGAAACTTGCCAAAATATTTTTAACACATTACTTAACCACATATGTAATTTAGGAAAACATATCTTAGTAAAACACATTTTACGGCACTAGACTGTTTTCTTTGGACCAGTAGATGTGCCGTTAAGATGTCGAATTTTGTAGATATACAAACATACAATTAATCATTAATACAGGTTTCAAGCAGTGCTCGCTCTTGTCGGCTCACATGGCATGCGGGAACACATACCACGAGGTCTGCAGCTTACCTTGATTTACCAACATCTGTGCTATGTGAAGGCTGCTTTATTGAATATAAATTATATGCATTGCTTAGGTAAGAGATTTACAGAGATTGTACAATCAGAATGTAAACTGTGTGGACAGTTTAACACTGTTATATGTGCAGATAAATGTAAGAGCTGCATGAGTTTTACAGTTCTTAAAGAGAACTTGTGGTTAAATCCTGCTCTGTTTGTCAACAACAATTACAAAAAGGTCTTCAAGGTCTAAGTCTGTTTGATCCTATGTCTGGCTCTGTGTAATAGCCCTTGACTCTGCTGAATGACCACTCAGACACACAATCGGGTATTGTGAGAGGAAGGGTAGAGTTGCATGGGCATCTAATACCCAGTACTGGATATTTCCCTTTGCTCTTGTCAGGTGAATAGAGTAGCAGGGTAGCAACAGTAAGGTAAGTATATGCAGTGGTGGAGTTCTGGAAAATAACTTAATGCACACATTAAATGCTCATTTAAGTACTGTTTTACCTTCCAAAAGATTTGTATTTCTCTCCATCCAGTTTGGAGGGTTAACTTCCTGTTTGGCAGGGCAGGAGACCTGCTTCATTTCTGCTGCAGTTAAGTAACAATTACAGGTCTTGTCCCTACCCGGCCTATGACTGAACAGTGAGGGAGAAGCAGCAGACTGACGGGCTCCTCTCTGTCTTTCTGCTCTCTCCTCTTATGACATTCAGCTTTTAAAGGTTCTAAAACAAAATAGCCTTTATAAATAATGGAATTCCATCCAACAGTTCTTAGTTGCAAAACTAGGAGGGGATTTTTATTGCTGTCTTTACCACCACTTTCTTGTATCTCCCTGGCAGTTGTCCAATTTACAGTAAGTGAGGGGAAAAAAGTTTAGCATGGAAACAGACAGCAATGAAAACATATTTTGTGCAGTGTAGAAGGTACTGGGTTTTAATTTATGTCTGCATACCCTTTAGGGAGATCCCAAAGATGGTGGTCACTAAAGGAGGTGATGAAAAATTTACTCAATAGGTATCCAAACAAGAGTAAAAAGTTGACAGGGGTTCTAGGCCTTCCCTCTCTTAAAAACAGGAGCCACCCTTTAATGCAGAGGTGGGCAACGGTCCGGCCCGCTGGATTGTTTGGTCTGGCCCTCCGAGCTGGTTCCCTTAGTCACTGGACTTTGACGGTATAGACTGGAAGGGGTGATCCGCCTGTCCACTGGTGGATCCTGGGATAAGGGTATTGCTGGAGTGTATTGCCTCACCAAAGAGAAGCAGTTCAAGCCATCACATTAGGGGTGAGTTAATTAAATGTTTTACCAAATATAGCAGGCTAATTTTTAAGTTGATCATTTTGTATGGCCCACAAATGATGTTATAAATATCCAAATGGCCCTTGGCAGAAAAAAGGTTTCCTACCCCTGCTTTAAAGGAGAACTATGAGGTGAGTGCTTTTCGCTCACCTCATAGTTCTAGCCGACCTGTGACAATTAGACTGTCACAGGTCGGCTCAGTTTATGGGGAAAAGCCTTAACCCCATAGTTCTCCTTTAAAGGAATATCCTAGCCATCAATGAAAATAAGGGGTATATTTAAAAAAACAAGTAAGCTGACATTCTCCAAACATTCACTGCAGGTGTATCTTCCCGATGTATGTTTTAAATTACAGTAATTGATTTGCCTGCAGTGAATGTTTGGTGAAAGTCAATCACATATTTGTAAATATATCCCTGAGTTCTCGGATGCAGACAGGGAATACAGCCTACTTTAGCTATTCATCTAGCCATCACTGTATGGCACCAGTTCATCCTGCTTTCATATGCTTATAATCTGGTGATCCTAGAACATGCTTGCTAGAGGTACTGGAACACCAATTTAAAAAGTAACGGAAAATCTCAGCAATTAAGGCATAGACAGCAATAACAACTTGACCCTTTCCTGCTCTCAAATGAAATGTGGTGGCTATAGTTGGCATAAAGTCATAACTGAATTTGGAAATTATTTATAGAATATGGCAATTATGATATGCTATACACACTAGCAGACGCACTTTTGCTGTATTTTCCATATTGTATAGATCAATTTAGTAAGAGGAATGTGCACAAAAGCATGGTGTTTCTTACAGCAACAAAGTGTTACCAGTCTAATAAGAGCACTTTAATGGCTTGCAAAGCTTTACTGAAAGCTCAGGAAACTGTTCCTCCGTGGGCAGGTGATCAAAACGTATAGCACATTAACAATCAATGTGTGGCTTCGTTTCTTTCTCTGCTCCTCATTAGCAAGCTTTTTAATGAAAATGTAGGACAGGCATTCTACAGACAATTACACTACACCGATAAAGTAACAGCGCATACCCTGCAAGTTTCACTCGAATGAAAGGCAGACTACAAGGTACAAATCTTTAAAAAAGAAAATTCTCACAGGGAGATAATAAAAAGAAATCGGGAGCCTATAAACTAAGATGTTTTTCAAGATACAGCAAAGGGAATGATTATTTCTGAATCTTAACCAGGAAGTATCAAAGTATTTTTGAACTTCTCAATATAAAATATGTAACAGGATTTTGCTTGAAACTTCTTTGAAAGCGTCTAGCAGAAATATGCTATGGTGAGTAGCAAGCTATGCAGATCAGAAGGCTGTTTAATTGTCTGTGTCTTTTATTAACTGGTGTCTTAATAATGTATTATAAGATGTAATTCTTCTATAAATGCCACCTTTGCTAAACATGGTTGTGGAAGATGTTTCATAGGAGCAATGAGCCTCATTTACGGACGTGTCTGAATAGGGAAATATCTGTGTTGCCGAACAAGCAGTGAGACTATATTTTGTTGGAATATATGACTGTGGAACATTTTTCTGTTGGGTAATATAAAAGGTAACAAAACTGTGCTGTAAAATAGACTGCATGCATATAACAGGAGCTAGAACAGCTGGTATCAGTTACAAAATGTTAAGATTGTACAGCGCTCCTGCACTTGTATCACGCTGCCATTCAGAGGCGACACCCGGAGCTTTAGGAGAAGCTGCAGGCTCTCTACATCCGCGTCTACAAAGATGGCGCCGGTGTAGTCGGCTGCCGTCACGACTGCTTTGCAGTCGTGTAAGCATTTCACTGCATATCATACTTGTACGATTGTGTATGTGACAAATAAAATCTATCTATCTATCTAAAATCTAGTTCCAAGCTATACAGTCGGTGCTTTGTCCAAGCAGAGCTCCTTCATATTTCCTTGCCCTGGGAGCTGCTGTAAGGCCAAAGAACACATTTCTGGGTCACACAAGGTCTCTGGAACATGGACAACATATTTTCAGTGTAAACTGAATACTTCTAACCCAGCTCTTCTTGATCTGTGCAGCACAACAGAGAAGCAGGAAGGGCCTTCTTTATCACAGTGTCTGAAGGAAGACTATGGGGTCGATTTACTAAAGGCAAATTGGCTCTTCATTTTCCATGGGAAGCTTCCCTTAGGCTTAGTGAATGTGGTGAAAAGAAAGAATACCCAATCACGTGCAAGGAAGATTTAAAAAAAAGTATTTTTGCTTGTTCAAGGTTGGATGATGGAAGCAGAGCACTTATTCACTAAGCAAAGGGAATATTCCCTTGGAAAGGGAACATACTATTTTCCTTTAGTAAATCAGCTACTATGTATCTTTAGCAACAAGTTAAAATCTGTGTTTTTAAGGGTAATTCACAAAGCTGCAAAAGGATCCAGCCGTAGCATTGTTTGGTTGCGGGAGCCCTTCGGTTGTTCGAACTGAAGGGCTGCTGTGCGGGCTATTCACTATAGCCCGTACAGTAGCCAAAGGTTGCCGAGCGGCTCAGCCGAGTCAAAAGCATATGCTTCAGCTCGACTGAGCCGAAGTGACAGCTGAAGCGGTGCGAGCGGCCAGCCAAAGGCCAGCCTTTCGCACCGCAAATGACAGCTGGGCGGAGCCAGCCGCAATCTCAGGCTGGCTCCACCCAGTTGTAATGATAGATCAACGTCCCCAAATGACCTAGGGACACTGAACTGTCATTAAACAGTAACAACTGGGCGGAGCTGGCCGTAACGTCATGGCTGGCTCCGCCCAGTTGTTATTCATCGGCCGAGACCTGCTAGAAAACTCTGGCAGGTGCCGGCCAATAGGAAACAATTGGGCGGAGCTAGCTGTTACTGCAGGCTCCGCCCAATTGTTGTTTAAAAAAAAATATCTTTATTTATTTTAACATTTTACTGTTGATTTACATTTCCCCCCCCGACTATTTTCATTGATTTTCTATTCTGCTCTGTGCCACGGAGATACCGAGCAGAATAGCCAAGCTGAATGCTGCTCGGCTGCATTCGGCTAGTCACTCACTGCCATTCGGCCCTTATGTGAATAGGGGCGAAAGGCAGAGAGTGAGCTGCTGGAGCTTCGGCTCATCCGATCCAGATGTTCGGAGTCGAAGTCCTTCTGCACCGAAGTACAGGCAAAGGCAGCCAATGTACGGCTGATTTCAGCAAACATACGGCTCTGTTCACGTAGTTCACATTCTCGTAGTTCGGTTCTGTTCACTTCAGCTTGGTTATTTACTCGGCTGCCTTCGGCAGCTTTGTGAATAACCCCAATTTTAAACCTGCACTGGAGAGATAACACATAAAATTACTCTAAGAAGTTTGAAAAGTTGTCGATGAAAGGTCATGATCGGCCTTAAAGCCAACTCTAAGCACCGGGGAGCTTATGTTTTACTCCCCACACTTCTTCTTTCACCTGCGTTGACCTGTGTGTCAATTCTGTTACTTTTTCAAGATGGTTTTCCTTTAATATAGGTAAAGTGAAGTTGTAATTTTGCTGAGAAAAGAAATGGTTTACCTAGTAGTTTTATGTACATTGCAAGGATTTTGGTGTACTTCATTGCAAATCCTTACATACATCTGTTATGTAGGTATTGGGATATACCATTCCAGTGCACTTGGCGAAATCTTTTTAAAAGGAGTGCTAAATAAGAGGGTCTATTATGACTATTAGCACATGATCAGGCCTAAACCCAACTACAAATATATAGCAGTTTCAGACTGCTATACGGGCTATTCACTATAGCCAATCAGTAGGTCCCCACTACTGATTGACAGCAGCAGAGGGCGGGCACAATAGCTAGTTTGCTATTGCAAATTGAAATAGACAATAGGAATCTAGCAATGCATTCCTATGGCCAAAAATGTATTTATTTTCTTTCTATTCTGACACAGATTTTTTTTTCTTCTTTTTTTTGACGGCAGCAGAACCGCCGGCCAATAGAAAACTGTTGGGCGGGGCTAGCTATCATTGCTATCTCCGCACAATCGGTTTCTATTTTTATTTTTCTACTTTTTTAACTGTTTTTCTGTTCTGCTCGGTCCCACAGAGAGACTGAGCAGAACAGCCGAGCCAAATGCTGCTCGGCGGCATTCGGCTATTCACTCAGTGCTGTTCGGCATCTATAAGAATAGACCGAACAGCAGCAAGTAGCCTGTCAGAGGTTCGGCTTAGCCAATCCAGATGTTGGATCGGCTGATTTGAACTCCTTCTGCATGCCAAGCATGTTCGGCCGACCTGAAGCCACGCAAAGCCACCCGATGTACGACTGATTTCAGCCAATATTCGACTGAAATCAGCCGTACCAGCCTGAAGTGAATAGCCGAGCAGCGTTGTACATTCACTCGGCTGCCTGCGGCAGCTAAGTGAATGGACCCCTTTGTATCCAAATGAATTTTAAAGATGGTGCTGATATATCTAAGGGTCCATTCACACCAGCCACTGCGCAAATCACACAGCAGCTGGTGTGCGGTGCCCGACACAGTGCTGATGCACCAAATCCTGGCACGTTGCAGTGTTTCCTTTTTTGTTTTTTATAACACATTTTGTTAAGTTCTATGGGTACAGCAAAGTGCGAGGTGGTAGTACTGCGATGCATCCCGCTGCTCTGAAAAAAGTATTGCATGCAGTACTTTTTTCAGTGCACACTACCGCAACGTGGTGGTGTAAATTGTGCCCATCCATGACAAGGAAAATTGCCTTGTCTCACGTTGGGGCTGTGCTGAAAAAATATTATAGCGCAGCCCTAATGCATCTGATGTGAATTGCCCGTATTCTGTGATTATTAGGATTTGACTCCAATATCTTTGTCACCCAAGAAAAAATATTGGCCCCATAGTTCAATTGATAGTTTTGTATCTTAGCTTAAGTGAGCATTAAAGAGCAGGTTAGGCTGGGGTTAGGGGCTGTAAGGCTACATTCACACTAGGTGCAATTAGATATGTTCATATGCATTTTTATATATATATATATAGATTTTTTTTATATTTTGCAGAAATAAATACTATATTTTATATTATATACAACTTTTTTTTGTTTTCTTGGACTTGTCAATCGGTGCCTAAAAACCCCACAACTGCTCTCTCTCTCTCTATTTTTATATATATTTCCAATGGAGCTGCGTTTAGAAAAAATAGAAGTCAGGTGCATCCAGAAATTGATTTGAACTTCTATACACACCAAAGCACATGTAAACGCATGACACATTTATTTGCTGAAATCCAAACATTCATTGCACGGCTGTCATTTTCCAGTGCACGTTTTCACTGTGATTAGGACAACACAGACATGGGTCATGGGACAACACAGACAGCTGTTATGTAGGACAATGTTAACTAGGGGTCCTGTATTTTTGGTTCATAATTTAGTCCTTATTTATTTTTACCTTATCTTATAATAATTGAATCCACTGATGGAGCGAGTGTACATTGCCATTCTGCAAATAGCAACTTAATTAAAGAGCAGAGTATCTAGTAGCATTTGTCAGGATAAAGCAGGGTAGTTCAGTTCTTGAGACCTCATGTCTAATTATAGCTCCTTTTCAAACTCCTAGAGCAGTCGCCCGTGAAAGACTAACTCGATTGTTGAAATTTATAAAAATACCTTAATTTTTCTCAAATCAGAACCTAGAGTCTAATTATTTTATTAAGCTGAAATTCTGCAGATTATATTGCAATAAATAAGTTACGTACATATGAAAGGTGCTTTTGGCATACTTTATTTAGATCACCTATGCTTGCTCCACATACCTTAGGGAACTGGGTTTCAAGTTCAGGCTGAACTGTCATTACACATTGAGAACTCGGCGGAGCCGCCGTGATATCACGGCGGCTCCGCCGAGTTCTCATTGTAATGACAGATCAGAGTCCCCTGGTTACCTGGTAACCAGGGGACGCTGATCTGTCATTATGATATGAGCTCAGCAGAGTTGGCTTTGGGGATGCTGATCTGTCATTGCAAGTGGCTGGAGACAGCCGTGAGATGACGGCTAGCTCTGCCCAGCTGTAAACAGCAGGCTTTCGGCCCGCTTCGGCTTTCACCGCGGCTCAGTCTAACCGAAGCATATGCCTTCGGCTCAGCCGATCCGCTCGGCCAACTTCGGGAGCTGTACGGGCTATAGGGAATAGCCAGTACAGCAGCCCTTCGGTTCTACTGAACCGAATTGCTCAGGCAGCCAAAGCTAGCTGAAGGATCAGCCGGAGCTACGGCTGATCCTTCGGCTAGCTTTGTGAATAGCCCCCACAGTTTTTAACATATTTTATGTTTTTTTTTTTTTATAACCAATAATATAACTATGTATATGTATGTGTGTTTATGTGTATGTTTGTTGACACCTAATACTCAGAACTGAGATAAGACCACTAGAATGTTGTCCACGATTATTTAGGTTGTGTTTTGCTATTTAACTGCATGTTTCCTTGCCATAGAGTATTTGTGTTGAGTGCTGGAATCTCAAGACATTTGTCAACATAAAGAAACTTGACAGCACGTGTCACACTTGGTTTACAAGACATATGAAACATTAAACCACTTCAATGCTCTACCACGTTTTCTAACATGTATGATATTGTTGAATTTCTTAATGGGTGAGGAATACCATCAAGCAGTTGTTGCAGTTTTCTTTTTTAAATTCTACATTTTTTACAGTGCCTACCTTCATACAGAACTGATAATGAGTTTTGTATTCCTAAATGTGACTCAATATTTTTTTTATTTTCTTGCTCCGCAAAAGACAAATACACTAGCTTGTCACTCAGTTTCCCTTTAAGGCCTCATTCACACACAACGCAAGCAAAATTGTATATTGCGTGTATACGCGTCTATGCGTATATATACGAGCGTATATGCGTGCACTATATGCAATCCCAGAATGCATCACTCATAATGGAATTTTTAATGTGCTGTATGCATGTACATGCGTATATGCGTGTAAACACACGTATGTGCGCGTAAATACGCAGAAATACGCTGCCCGGACGCATCTCTGTTCCATACTGTTTTTGCACATATATACGCTACACAAATATACAGCTCCATACGCGGCTATGTGTATGGAGCCATTTATTTGCATATGTTGCATATGGTACAATATGCACGTATGCGCGCGACAGTGTGAATGAGGCCTAAGGATCACTGCAAATTCCTAGGAATTTCTACCGCTTGTTGCTTTTTGTAAGAATTCAGCAAAATACTATTAGACATTTGAACTACTAATATGACCCTGCAGTTCTTTCAGAAAAAAAACAACTTTTTTCTTTCAGAAAAACTGGCCGAACCAGGGTACCGTAGTATCAAAAATAGTATTCTCCTCCTTTACATTTGCTAAAACAAAAATTCTCAAGCCTGAAAACTGTGCAAAAAATATGCAAAAACGTGCAGAGCAATACACCCAAATCCACTGAGAATGCTCACGCTCAGGTAAAATTGGGGTTTAGGTCTTAATCAGGAACGTTCCCAGGAGCCATTAGTAGATTTCCTTTCTGTGATTTGCGTGAAAGTTATGTTAATGCAGAGGGAGTATCTTTGAAAAGATGTTAGAAGACCTTTTTACTAAAAAAAATAAGACAAAATAATTAATAGGTTTTATTGATTCAGCTCTGTTACTAAAATGAGAAAAAAACATTTTTAATTGGATTTCTTTTTTAACTGATCAGTGCAAAACACTGGGGTGAGTTTCACGGCACATTAACCATTGCAACCATTGCAACTGCACTTCAGTTTACTGTTATCAATGGAATTCTGAATAGTTGCTAGGAATGTCTGTATTCATGCCTTACTGATAAAGGCATGCTTCTTACTGATGTATTCATGCCTTACTGATAAAGGCATGATAAAAGTTGCTTCTTCCTTTTTAGCATACAGGTACAACACTGCCATAATTAACAAAGTAAACAATAATTGCTTTAAAACATTGTGTGTGTGTCTTGATATACTGTAAATAGCCATAATAAATACAAGTTAAATTCAGAAGTTTATTAACCTCTTTAATCATGGATACCCATGCACTTTTTTTTTGTGTGTGTGGCAGCCCATTGATTTTCAATCAGAAAGCTATTGATTAGGAACACACCCGTCTCTTTCATAATCCAGACTCTGATCTATACTGTGTTTTACCTCTAGCAAAAATAATTGAGGAATCACATATCAGTCTTTCGTATGTTCATTCTTTAGACTGTAAAACCGCTTGTATCCTTTCACGTATGCATGTAGCTCTTCTGAAAAATATTAGCTTACTGAAAGGCCTAACCCTTGCTTATGTCTAATTTAAGCCTGTCTTTGTCTGATTGACTTGTGCTCAGACTGCTAATGTCCACATGCCATGTGCTTTGCAACATACTGAAATGTTTACATACTTCAGCTACCGTAAATGTCTTTTACCACTGCTTGTGCATATGCATTGAGCCCTTGTAGACATTTTTGGGGGCATCTCCTGAGCATCCCAATTTAGGAAGGTGGCCCCAAAACAGTCCATGAGGGCTTACTGAGCAGGCATGAGCAACAATGAGGAAGTATTGACTGCAATAGACTGCCAGATAAAGGTAAGTAAGCAACTGTTGGGGAAATTAGTTTAGATCAGGTGGACTAGACAGGGTGGGAAAGTGTATATTGTCTGAATGTAATGTATGTTATATGTTTATATTCTAGCTATACAACAGTGAATTATATACAGTACATTTTAAAATATATAT